>NW_024081317.1:187302-760193 GCF_003009895.1 Hyaena hyaena
GGAGGAGGACACTTGTGGGGATGAGCACTGGGTGTTATATGGAAACCAACTTGACAATAAACTATTTGTAAAAAAAAAAAAAAAAACAGATGGAGAATTACCAAACAAGTAATATAAAACTAATATAATTTTTAGTGGAAAAACAGTGTATTTGTTCAACAAGTGAAGGAGAGGGTAGAGGAGATTCTGGAGCAAGACTGCCTAGATTTAAATTCTGGTCCATCTACTATAGTAAGTAAGGTCTTGGTAAAATTACTTACCTCTGCAGTGCCTCAGTTTCTTTATGTGTAAAATGGAACTATTATAACTCTTATTTCATACGTTTACTATGACATTAAGGAAGTACATATAAAAGTATCAGGGGTGACTGGGTGGCTCAGTAAGTTAAGCAACTGATTTCAGTTCAGGTCATGATCTCGCATTCCATGAGTTTGAGTCCTGCATCGAGCTTTGTGCTGACAGCTCAGAGCCTGAAGCCCACTTCAGACTCTGTGTCTCCCGCTCTCTCTTCCCCTCCTCTGCTCGTATTCTGTCTCTGTCTCTCTCAAAATAAATAAACATTAAAACATTTTTTTTAAATACCTGACATCATCTTCCCCATACTAGGAGCTCAATGAATATTAACTATAATAATAGAAATACCTATAATCAACTAAGAATAGTATATTTCATTAATCAATGTAAGTTGATGTATGAGAGAGAAATAATAAATATATCTATCTAATGCATTACTTTGTCTTTTAGCTCATGCAGTTTGCTTTCCTTATTTTTTAAAGCAAAAAGAAACTGAGTGAATAACTCGTTTTTAAATGTAAAAGGCCATTACAGAAAGAGCAATATTGATGAAGAAAAATTTAGGTGAAATTCTTCCAAATGCATTAATTTCAGAATCGGTTCTGAAAGGGCCAATTGTAAGTCTTTTTCCTACATGTGTTGTGTTCACAGGTGGTAAATGTGGCTTTCATCAAAAAGGACCACATGCGAAGCCCTGTGGATTCTCTGCCAGAATGAGTGTGTATGGTTGTAGTAATAGCTGAAGTAATAGCTTTGAATTTGCTAAAGTATTTAAATGAGGAGGTCACTACAGTGAGGTGGCTCTAATGCCTTGGTAGGCTATGTAAACTAACCAAAGTGTAAGCCAGTCAGTGCACTCAAATCAGAAAATAAAACTTAAGAACAACTACTCAAAAATGTCTGTTCAAACAAGGCATCTCATTTGTCAACAACAATCACGTAATCGCTTTGCTCTCCTTCAGTGTCTTCTCTATAAAAACCTGGCCCTGGGCTTCTGTTGGTAGAGGACCCCGAATCACCTCAGGTTTGGGACTCCTCCTATTTAAACTGATATATATGTTCAAGCAAACTCTTGAAAACTTTGACGTGCCTCAGGCTACTTTTCACCAGTTCGTATACCTCGTTTAAAAGCAATGTTTCTGTTTCCTGAAAGTAAATTATGGCCAAAAAAAAAAAATAAGACTTTCAATGAAATATTTGCCATTGACATGAACCAAAAATTTTATTTTATTTTATTTTTATTTTTTTTAAATGTTTTTATTTATTTCTAGGAGAGAGAGAGAGAGAAAGACAGCATGAGCAGGGGAGGGTCAGAGAGAGAGGGAGTCACAGACTGAAACAGGCTCCAGGCTCTGAGCTGGCAGTCAGCACAGAGCCCGACGCGGGGCCCGAACCCACGAACCGCGAGATCATGACCTAAGCGAAAGTCGGACGCTTAACCGACTAAGCCACCCAGGCGCCCCCAAAAATTTTATTTTTTATCTTAAGTTTATTTGATCGGTAGGATGGAGAAAGGCAGAATCTTGCAATTTTAAGAATTTTGTATATATACATATATATATACATATATACATATGTGTATATATGTATATATATCTGTATACATATGTGTGTATATATGTATATATATATATCTTTTTGGACTCAAGAAAGTGAAAGACAATGTCCTATTGCTACTGCTATTCTATTACAACTATTCAAATTCCTTGTACGTAGTACTCATTAGTCATCTATAATGGACTAGATACAGTGTTAGGCACTTTACCTGTATTAACTCATTTAATTATCATAACAACTCTGTGACGTAAGATCCATTATTCCCATTTTACAGATGAAGACACTAAGGAATCAAAATCCAAGCATTGAATTGGCCCCCTTGCCTTGGGGCCCCCAAGAAAAAAATCAGACGATCTGTATCCAAAGTATTCCTGTGCTATATTACTTCTCTATAGTAAAGTTGGGGTATTTTGAGAAAAGAAATTTTCTATCGTACTTAAGAATTTTTTTCTCCTATTTTTTCTACCTGGACAAACACACTGTTCCTTCAAGAGTTATGTGCATGTGTGTATGGGTGTAAAATTTATAGCGTGAGACAATAATGTCGTCTATTTGCTGTTCAATGGTATGTGAAATCATCTGGTTGCCTTGACCTGGTAGCTGAGACACAGGTGCTCACATTACAAACAAATAGTGGCACAGATTTAATGGGCATTGAAGTTAGCTGGCACTGGGAAGAGGGGAAGAAAGGTGGGGACGCTATAAATTGAATACTTTCACCCTTATCAGGGGTCTCTGTTGTCTGCAGACATGGGTTAGTGGAATAAAGTTACTCCTTTTTTTTTTTTTTTTTTGCTTTGTGAAAGATTGCCTTTGTATCTTCCTTTCTCTTTAAATACTTAATTTTAAGATTTTTTTTGATTTACATTGAAATTGAGGGGAAGCTGCTGAGATTTTCCATATGCCCCCATCCTCACACATGCATAGCTTCCCCATTATCAACATCCTCCACCAGAATGGTGTTTTGTTTTGTTTTGTATTTTCCAAAGATGAGCCTACACTGAGACATGATAATCAGTCAAACTCCAAAGTCTGTCGTTTACCTTAAGAGTTCACCTTTGATGTTTATATTCTATGGATTTGGACAAATTTATAATAATCCATTATTGTCACTGCCCTAAAAATCTGCAGTCTCTCTTTTCACCTCTCCTTTGTCTCCCCCAGCTCCTGGCAATGCTGATATTTTTACTGTCTCCATAGTTTTGCTTTTTCCAGAATGTCATATAGTTGGAATCATATAGTATTTAGCCTTCAAACTGGCTTCTCTTTCACTTGGTAATATGTAGCTCTTCCATGCCTTTTCATGGCTTGATAGCTCATTTTGTTTTAGTGCTGAGTAGTAACCTGTTGTCTGGACGTACCACAGTTTATTTATCCATTCACCTACTGGAGGATATTTTGGTTGCTTCCAAGCTTTGGTAATTATTAGTAAAGCTGTTGTAAACATCCATGGGCAAGTTTGTGGGTAGACATAAATTTTCAGCTCCTTTAAGTAAATAATAAGGAGTGTGATTGCTGGATCATCTAAGAATGTGTTTAGTTTTGTAAAACACCTCCAAAATGTCTTCTATGTTGTGTCTTTCCTAATGTATAACTTTATAATTAGGCAAAAATGTGTCCCTATGTCACAAATGAAAAGAATAGCAAGGTAGAGATGGATGATAGAATAGCAACTTTTAGAAACAATTAGTATCTGATTAGTTCTAAACAGAAATGTTTGTGAAGTCCTTCCCACTGGTGTCCAATATCTGTCTACTCCTCGTGGCAATTGGTATGACTTTGACAGATTAAAAATAAAAGACTTCTGTTTGACAGGGCAAGTAAAGATGCCGAAGACATACTGGCATACTACAGCATTTCAGTTTGTGGGTTAATTCTGAAACTCTCTTACCATCGATGTAAAATTGTTTCTTCTATAAATCCCCCCATACAAAGAAAGGAGAAAGTGAAGGAAACAGTCTTCTCAGCATTGCTCAAGTCTGTGCAAGAATGTAAACTAGCACTTTTGTGAAATATCTTCTAATATATTCAAATTAGTTCTTCCAAATCCTCATGTTCTTTCTGAGCTGATTTAGTTGCACATTGCTCCTGGGAAAAAACCGGGAGGAGGGTTTGTGAACCGCATACATCTGTAATCCAAATGATAGCAATTTAGTGTGAAATGTTTGACAAATATTGGCAGGCTGATTATTTACCAAAAGCTATTACTGCTTTTGGATCAAAAGGGGACAATTTATTAATTAAATTGGAAGACAAAGGCTTCATTACCCTGCTGTTATTAAAATGTGAGAAACCACCTGTTTTCTTGCATTTTAATCTCCTCCAAGGTTCTCATTAAGAATAACAAAAGCATTGTAATCAGACTACAACAAAAGGGAATTGGCCAGCTCTATACACGCCCTATAAATTATCAAATAGTTGATATAATAGAAGTGTGAAGGCTTAATTCATGATGGCTATTTACATACTTACATGTAAGAATTCATTAGTTGTAAAATCTCTTTATTTAATTTCCAGAAACGATCATTTGTCTCTATCTTTAATCCATTGACTAGATAGTATTATAAAAATAATACTTATTAAGCACAAAGGACATGCCATGTAAAAAGCTTGATAGGAATATATTCATTTAATCTTCAAACAATTGTACTTGAAGAGTAATACTATTACCTTCACTTTTATAGAAGTGACACTGAGGCACATGGTAACTAAGTAACATGCCCCAGGTCATCTGAAAATAATTATCAGAAAGGGGTTAAAAACCAGTCTTGCTCTTAGCCTTCACTCTTTTTTTCCCTAAGTCAATTTAGTTAGTTTTCATTTGAATATAGTTGACACACAATGTTACTCTAGTTTCAGGTGTACATCATAGTGATTCAAATTTTCTATATTATGCTGTGCTCACCTCAAGTGTAGCCACTGCTTGTTACCATCCAGAGCTATTCCAATATCATTGACTATATTCTCTATACTATGCTTTTTATTCCTATGACTTCTTCATTACATAGCTAGAAGCCTCTGTCTCCCACTCTCCTTCACCTATTTTGCCCATTCTTTCCCCTCTGGCAACCATCACTTTGTTCTCTGTATTTATGCATCGAATCTGTTTTGTGTTTGTTTATTCATTTCGGATTGCCTTTTTTTTTTTTTTTAGATTCCACATATGAGTGAAATTATATGGTGTTTGACTTTCTCAGTCTGACTTATCACTTATTAGCGTAATACCCTTTGGGTCAATCCGTGTTTCACAAATAGCACAATCTCATCTTTTTTTATCATTTAAAAAATAATATATAAAACACACTTTCCTCATTCATTCATCTATTGATGGACACTTTGATTGTTTCCATATCTTAGCCATTGAAAGTAATGCTGCAATTAGTATTTTCGTTTCTTTGAGTAAATGCCTAGTAGTGGAAATACTGAATTATATTTTTATTTCTATTTTAATTTTTTGAGGAAACTCCATACTGTTTTCCCCAGTGGCTGTGCCAGAACAGTACATGAGAGTTTTTTTTTCTCCACATATTCATCAATAATTGTTATTTATTGTCTTTTTTATTTTAGCTATTCTGACAGGCATACAGTGATATATCATTGTGGATTTGATTCGCACTTTTCTCATGATTAGTGATATTAAGCATCTTTTCATGTATCTGTTGGCCATCTGTATGTCT
This sequence comes from Hyaena hyaena, assembly GCF_003009895.1. Classification (NCBI taxonomy): domain Eukaryota; kingdom Metazoa; phylum Chordata; class Mammalia; order Carnivora; family Hyaenidae; genus Hyaena; species Hyaena hyaena. The sequence goes on from NW_024081317.1 coordinate 192,831, forward strand.
TCTCTGGAAAAATGTATATTTAGATCTGCTGCCTATTTTTTAACCAGATTGTTTCTTTTTTTGGCCTTGAGCTATATAAGTTCTTTACATTTTTTGAATATTAGTTCCTTGTCTGATGTATAATTTGCAAATATCTTCTCCCATTCAGTGGGTTGCCTTTTTGTTTTGTTAGTGGTTTCTTTCACTGTGGAAAAGCTTTTTATTTTGATGTTTTCGAATAGTTTATTTTAGCTTTTGTTTCCCTTGCCTTAGGGGACATATCTAGAAAATTACCACTGATATCACAGAAATTGTTCTTTGTGTTCTTTTCTAGGATTTGTATGGTTTCAAGTCTCACATTTAAGTCTTTAATCCATTTTGCATTTATTTTTATATATGGTGTTGGAAAATGGTCCGGTTTTATTCTTTTACATGCAGTTGTCCAGTTTTCCAAACACCATTTATTGGAGAAACTGTCTTTTCCCCACTGTATATCTTGCTCCCTTTGTCTTGGATTAATTTTCCATATAATTATGGGTTTATTTCTGGGCTCTTTATTCTGTTCCATTGATCTGTGTGTCTGCTTTTGTGCCAGTACTGTACTGGTTTGATGACTACAGCTTTATAATATATCTTGAAGTCTGAAATTGTGATACTTTCAGCTTTGTTCTTTCCTTTCTTAGGATTGCTTCAGCTTTTTGGAATTCTAAGCTTTCACTCTTGATTTCACGCAAAATGCGTTATGCATTCAACAAATATTTAGTGAGCTTAATTACTATTTTCTGAACATGGAATGAGAAATGACAGTTATTAAATACATTATTTGTGATTCTGTTTAGACTTCTTCTGTCAACAGAATAATTTGCTTTTTTAAACCATATAATTATATTATATTAGAGCATTTCCTATTCAATGACTTACGAAAGACATAACAGAGAAAGAGTTGAATTTTATAAGAATATTTAAGTTTTACAGATGTCTGGGATAGTGGAGGGTAAACATTGGGCTAGCCCATCTTACTCTTTTTTTTCCCCCTGAACACTCATTTCTTAAGAAGACATTAGTGTCCTTTAGGCAAATAATTAGAACATAATTCAACAAAAATCATAGTGAAGCACTATCAGCAATATTCTAAAGAAACTGTATCATGTTCAGGATATACCTTGGAAATGAGCAGTCTAGCATTTTTCTAATGCCACATTTAACCTCCAGTATCTTTGACAAACCCATCTAGCCAGTGGGAGCAGTTGCCCATATTATAGCCCATTCCTTCTTTGCATAGTTATAATTGTTTTAAAGTATCCTTTAACTGAAGCCCAATACCTCTCCCTCAAGTTTCTACCCATGGCAGAGAAACTCTGAGATGTCTTCCATGATCCCATATTCACATTCATACCCTTATGTCATTTCTCCCTTCCAGGGTGGGTGGAATCTGTAATCCCTAACCAAAAGAATCCAGCAAATATGATGGGACGACCCTTCTGTGGTTATAATATTTAGAATTGTAACATCTGTCTTGCTAGTACACTCTCTTCCTTGCTGACTTGAGAAGCAAGCTGCCATGTTGTGGGCTGCCCTATGGAAAGGGCCACACAGTGGCCTTTACCAATAGCCCAAAAGAAACCAAGATCTTCAATCCAAAGGCTGCAGGGAACTGAATTTTCCCAACAGACACATAAGTATGGAAGCAGATGTTCCCTTTGGAGCTTGAAATGAGATGCAGTGCTGGCCAGCCCATCACTGTAGATTGTAAGAGACCTTGAGCAGAAGGCCCTGTTAAGCTCTACCCTGATTCCTGACTCACAGAATCTGAGAGATAATAAATGTGTGGGTTTTTTAACCACTAAATTTGTAGTAATACTTTTATGCAGTAATAGATAACTACTAAACTACACATCATGGTTTGAATGATAATTCTCCTTGAGAAGCTTTGTGAAAAGTAATAAAAGTATATTAGCATTATTAGTTTTACTACAATCATTACAAAGACTGCCTTTTATTGATTACCTACTACGTGTCAGACACATTCACGTCACTAGGTTCTTCATAGGAATTATCTCATCCATCTTCATAATAACATTGTAAGAAAGTAATTATTGTTTTTAGTTTAAGACTCTGAGGCTCAGGAGACCTAAGAAATTTGCCAAAGATCACACAGCTAGTGTGTAAGGGAACTACAACCAAAACAAGGTGCACTAATTTTTTTGACAATGGCACCCTGCTTCCTATTTTATTTGGTAAGACAACAATAACAACAACCAGTTTTTTAATGTTTGTTAACATTTTTCTCTATGGCAGACATGGTTCTAGAACCCATATGGCTACTGCTGTATCACAGCCACAACACAATACAATATATTTGGATTTGGATGGTTTATTTTGTACCTTTCCCATCCCCTCACTACCTTTTATCAACTATAGACTAAGCATTCCCAAGACTTCACTCAATTTTACCATTTTACATATAATGTATTTTGAGTTATTTTTACAATTTTTTTCCTTTGTCGCCTTCTTAATGTTTTCACATTTTTATTTTTTATATCCCATTTCTGATGTGGCATCTTAATTAACACATTAAATGGAAATGCTATCAGCCAAATGAATAGAAATAAAAGGACTTGATCAAACACAATGAAAGTCATTTCCCTTTTAAAAATTGATGTATCGGGGCGCCTGGGTGGCTCAGTCGGTTAAGTGTCAGACTTCAGCTCAGGTCATGATCTCATGGTTCGTGGGTTCGAGCCCCGCATCAGGCTCTGTGCTAACTGCCGGCTCAGAGACTGGAGCCTGTTTCAGATTCTGTATCTCCCTCTCTCTCTAACCCTCCCCTGCTTACTCTCTCTTACTCGTTCTCTCTCTCAGAAATAAATAAAATATTTTTTAAAAATTGATGTATCAAGTTGACAATATAAATGCGTAGAGAAAATGAATATGAAAAATATAATTGATAAGCTTCACAGCATTAATAGGTATATCTAGGTTTTGTAACTATAAAAAGGGGCATAATACATATTTTTAAGCACATGAACCATCGGCTAAAAAATGCTGCTGTATTAGATCAAAAGTAAAAATCTCAATATAGTCTCCAAAGCAGAAATTATATAGCCTAGATAATTGAATCAAGAGGTAATCAAATTGAACCAGTAACAAATAAAGAATAGCCAAACATCATATCTTGAAGATTACAACAAATACACACATCCAAATAACTCTTGGGTGGTTCAGTCGGTTAAGTGTCCTACTTGGGCTCAGGTCATGATCTCACAATCTGTGAGTTCAAGCCCTGCATCAGGCTCTGTGCTGACAGCTGGCAGCTTTGTAGCCTGCTTCAGATTCTGTCTCCTTCCCTCTCTCTGCCCCATCCCCACTCACACTCCCTCTCACTCCTTCTCAAGAGTAAATGAACATTAAACAAATTTAAATAAGTCTTAAAGAGAAGATTTAATATATATATGCATATATATATTTGTGTACATATACGTCAACAAAGTAGGAGAAGAGCAAAGAAAAACCAAATAAGTGAGTGAAGATGGAATTAATAAATGTAAAAACATAAATTAATTACACTAAATAAAATGGGACACTCCAAAACAATATGAGAGAGATGCCAGCTACATTCTGACAGGAATGATCATCTAGCTACTGAATGTTCTGGTACCATTTGTCACACTTTTGTGAGATTTCAGGATATGGCTATTCTTTATCTTGTACACAGAAGCAAGCACAGTGACCACTCAACTACTATTTCTTGGCACATTTTAGTATCAGTATATGAGAAAGCTTAGAAAACAAGTGTTCTTTGTGTTAATGACTTTTAAACCCCAGGGATTTCAGTTGTTAAAGACCTTTCTTCACTATCAGCCATGAAAATTAGCATTCATAAAGAATTTTGAAAACCAATTATTCTGAACCTTGATAATTATAAACTGGAAAATGAATTTTTAAAAATGATTGTTCTAAAAATATTTCCACAAAATACACCGGTGATATAAAACACTTTGATGGTTGTGTTTCCTTTCTCAAAATGTCTTCCTTTGAGCCTTTTTCTTCCTAAAGAGACATTTTACTTTAACATAAAAGTCATATTGTGTCTCATCTAGAATATTTGCAGATGATTGTCTTCATTTATCAAGAAGCACATATTTAAATAGTTTGCAGTATTTCAGTTTTCCTTGTGAAGCAGGAATATTCATCATACTAGTTATGGTTTATATTACCCTGTAGCCAAGTGATTTATCATATCCCTACATCAGCAATTTCTTTGATTATTAAAATTCTCTTGCAGAGGTACACTTAGGAGCATACCAAGCTGCTGTCTAATGGATTTCTTTATTATTTGACCTGAAGTACAGGAAAAAGATAGATTAAGACATATGATTTGAAAACAGTGATACAAGATGCAGAATCAGATTAATTAAGTTAGTATCTGGGAACAGCTTACCAGAATTTAACACAGTGCATATGTCATGCCTACAAACCCTCAGGAAGCACTAGCTAGTGAATCATTTTCCCTCCTTTAGAAATGATTTTTATTTCCCAAATTTGGGCTGCTCTAACATGGTAATTTCGTGAAGCTCCAGAACTGTCAGTTCACTTTGAATAGCAATTATAATTAAGGGGATGTGTAATTGACTCAAGTTACTAATGACCACTTCTTCCACATTGTTTAAGCATATTTCCATGAATATTTATTAGGCATGCTTCTGTTTAGTGCAATGTTGCTGGTTTCTTTCAGAGATGTCAGAGAAGTTTATACAGTGCTTCTGGCTTCAAGGAGTTTGTAATCTAGCTGGAGAGGAAAGATTTGCCCTTGTAATCTAAAAGATAACCCGGGGAGCATGGGTGGTTCTGGGGCACCTAGGTGATTCAGTCAGTTAAGTGTCCGACTTCAGCTCAGGTAATGATCTCATTGAGTTCGAGCACTGTGTCAGGCTCTATGCTGACAGCTCAGAGCCTGGAGCCTGCTTCAGATTCCATGTCTCCCTCTCTCTGCCCTTCCCCCACTCGAACTCTGTCTGTCTCTCTCTCAAAAATAAATAAACATTAAAAAAATTTTAAAGAAAACCGTATAAGAAATAAAGTAATTGAATATCAAAATGTAACATATTGGGAAGTCAAGAAAAGAATTATCAGAGAATGAAAATTTTCCTCTGTTCACAGGGGCCCTGGCAAGGAACCTAAAGAGTGCTGGAGAAGCAGAAGTGAGGGAAGTGGCACGGAGGGAAGGGACAGGATATATGGACATTTATTATGAAGGGCTCTAAGTGTGTGTCAGGCTTGCTCTTGGCCAGTGGAGCTTTGTCTCTGTAGCCATGGTGACCCTATAACTAAGTGGTTGTACAAATGATGGTATATTTCCGTATTAACAAAAATATCTTCTCATTTAAAGCAGTGGTCATCAATTTTTGCTGCCTATTAGAATCACCTGGGAAGTTTTTAAAAATTCCAATGGCTGAGAGACAGCCCTTATCAATCAGATCAGAAACTTTGTGGGTGAGGCCAGCTATCAGTATGGAAAGCTTTCAAGATGACTCCCCTATTGGACCAAGTAGAAGAACAGGTGACTTAGAGCAGTGGTACTCAAACTCTGCTGTGCCTTAAAATCACCTAGAGAGCTTTTAAAACCTCAAATGCTTTGGTCACACCCCGTATCGGTACTTACTGCTGTGTAACAACCCATTCTGCGACTTAGCATCTTAAAGTGGAAACCATATTTATTTGCTATTGAGCTGGGTTCACCCAGGTGGTTCTTCTGCTTCTCTCATCTGGGGTCGCTCATGTGGTCATCTGGCTGAATGACTGAATATGGCGTCATTAACATGCCTGGTGGTTGGCAAATCATCAGACAAGCATACCTCATTTCCCCTCCATGGGGCTTCTCTCATGTTTGGATTTGTTCACAATATGATCTCAGGTTTCGGAAAGTAGCCAAAGAGAGCAAGCACCAATGTGCAAGTGTTTCCAAGTCACTGCTTATATCATGTTTCCTAATAACTTATTGGACAAAATAAGTCACATGCTATAGTCTGGATTTTAAGGGTAGAAAAGTAAACTCCACCTCTTCATGTGTGCAACACCAGATGGTCCTGCAATGGGGGAATGGGAGAATATGGCAGCATTCTTGAGACCAATCTACTATACCTCCCATTCCAATTGGTTAGAATTTCTAGGTGTGGAACACGGATAGTGGTATTTTAAGAACCATTTTAGTTAATTCCAATTTGCAATTACATTGAGGATCAGTGATTTTGACTATTGCTTTTCAAACTTCATTGTGCATCAGAATCACTTGGAATACTTATTAAACTACAGATTCGTGAACCACATTCTCAGAGATATTGATTTAGCACTTTTGTAGTGGGGCTGACAATGCAATTTTAATAAGCTCCCACTCAATGCAGATTCTATAGGTCCTGTGTCTACACTTAGTATTAATTTAAATAATGGTGAAATTAACTCTGTGTGTATGTGTATATGTATATACACACACACATCTGTGTGTGTGTGTGTGTGTGTGTACAGTGTTTTTTACTCATTTGGTTACATCCATGTTCCCAGTTTGTCAATTTTACTAAAAGTTGGAGCAGGTGAACTGCCTACACCATACACTGGAGAAGAATAAGAAAACTTATTTCAAAGCTCAAAGTTGAGCATCTTGTAATCCTTGATACTGTTCCTACTATAACCCGTTCCTACTATAACCTCTTGTCTTGTTGCTTTTAACTTACTACCCCAACCCCTTCCCCTTTATCTCACCATTTTGAACCCTGCATTGAGGATTTCTTATTCTTGATATACCTGATCCTTAGGTCTGTTTCAACCTGGGAAGTGGAATCATGCCTTGTTTCCCAGGTTCATTCAAAGAACTAAGGCTTCCCAGTGACTCTTGGAATTCTTCCTGCTTTCTGTGCCTCAATCCACACATGCAACCTACAAACTTCCTATTGTATTTGTCTTTTGGATTTCTTTTATGCGTGTTGATTGTTTGTCTCTATGCTGGGTTTTTTTTTTTTCCATCGGCCATCCTCAGACTCACACTCATTCTTCTGCTCGGTGCCTGAGGAGGATGGCTGTGTATGCACCGCATCACCTGGGCTCTCTTGCTGGCTGGCTTCCCGTGCACCCACGTTCTCAGAGTAAGATCCCTACCCCAGCAGCATTATCATCACCTGGGAAGTCTGTGGTTAGCACTGCAAATTTCAGGGCCCCACTCAAAAGCTGGTAAATCAGGAACTCTGGAGGTGGGGCCCAGCCCTCTGTATTTCAACAAGCGTTTCAGATGATTCTGATGTTAAAGTTGGAGAACCAGTGCCATGGGGTTTGGCCAGTGGCCAGTACTGACAGGAAATCTACATCAGACAGAAAAAGTAGTAAGCTTTTCTCTCTATCCTTCTTTCCCTGGGCTGCAATTTTGACAGAGGCTGCCTGCTGCCATAATTACAGAGCTCGTCTCATCTGGTGTTGCTGCGTGGTTGCAGCTTGCTCCGTTCTCCAACACTGTCATTTCCTCCTCTTCCCACTTCAAACTTAAGTGTGCTAATGGGTTTTGCTGTTGCTAGGCTTTAGGTCTGAACATTCAGTGTCCTTTCTGGTAAACTCATCTGCTCACTGGTAAATTGTTTCTTCCTTAAATCATCTGACTGGCTTCTGTTTCCTACTGTGACCCCTGGAGAATGATATCTGTAGATTTCTCCTTCCTAGGCTTCTGGTACCCTAAACCATCCCACCAAAGCCCTAGACCAGACCTTGATAGGAAATACGGTTGGAGTGGATATCATTTACTTTGAAGGTTTGTTTTCAGCCAGAGGTAATGTTGAGAGCAGAAAGGGCTTGCAGGTTGTGAGATCAGAAAGACAGAGCCCTCCTTAGAGTTCCTGAAATGACATGCACAGGCAACTTCTCATCTAGTGCATTCACACACAATTATATACATATATTTGTGTATGCACAATGTGTGTGCAGTGTGTGGTTGTCCATGCCAAAAGAAAAAATGAGCTCTTCTGGCAAAATGAGAGATGAAACCCTAAAAATCTCCTGGCAGCTGCTTCAGATGTCAGAATACATTTGTCAGAGACACAATAGAATCTGGTTTGGAGAGCATTCTGTTTGGGGAGGGGGGGAGAGGCAAGTGAGATTTAGCAAGAATGTGAACTAGATCATAAGCCCAACTGAATGTTAATGCAGATGGTCTGCTTCCAAGTTCAGTGGTCTTGCCTAGTCAGCATCATTCTTCTTGGTTATTTGTGTCTTAGTCCATCCAGGCTGCTATAACAAAATACCACAGACCAGGGAGCTTATAAACAAGTGAAATTTATTTCTCACAGTTCCAGAGGCTGGAAGTCTGAGATCAGGGTGCCAGCATGTCAGGTGAAGGCCCCCTTCTGGGGCACAGGCTTGCTCTTGTATCCTCATCTGGTAGAAGGAGTGAGGGAGTTCTCTGGCCTCTCTTTTGTAAAGGTACTAATCTCTTTCATGAGGGCGCCAACCTCATCACCTCATCATTTCCCAAAGGTTCTGCATCCTAATGCCATCACCTTGGGCATTAGGTTTTCAACATATGAATTTTAAGGAGACACAAATATTCAATGTCTGTTTTGTTTTTAATCTCTTCTGTAAGAGATTAAAACAATCAGAGCCAGTTAAATGTAACAATAAACATTACCCAACAGATTATTTCTCCCAAGGCAGGTCATCAGTGAGTGGGAAAATGAACTTGGCATCACATGTAGAGAATAGTCTTAAACATACTCATGTTAACTATGAGCCTGACTCTAGCTTAGGATCAAAATAAGAAAGTGCTGTAGTTACAGAAACCGTGTCTTGTAAAGTATCTGTAATAAAAGCAGACAAGACATTTTTCTCCCTAAAAGCACCAGCAATACTTGTCATGATAGAAACCCATCTTCTAAGAATATGGTATGAATTTGTTGCAGTGAGGAATCTCAGTTCACATATGAGGAAACTGAAAGCACACGAGGGAAGTCCTAGTAGCAAATATTTAGCAGGAAATGAACAGGAAAAAATAATTACTATCTCAACATATCAAGAAATCATATCTCCTACTGGTTTGTCTATATTTTGCCTGAACAATCCGTATGGTTTGGGTTTTGTTTTAATTTACCAGGGTCTTTATTTTAGGTTTATTCAGCAAGTGTTTCTTATGACAATGCTCTTTCTTTAACATTTTTTATTGTGGTAAAAAAAAAAAAAGGCAAGATATGAAATGTACCATTTTAACTGTATAGTTCAGAAATGTGAAGTATATTAGCATTGTTGTGCAACCTCCAGAACTATTTTATCTTAAAAAAGTGAAACTCTATATGCAGTAAACTACTCTCCTCCTCTCCTACTGTGTTTTTTTGAGCACACATTGGATTTCTTGTTTAAATTCATATTTTATGTTCTTAAATAATCCACCCAAACTAAAGTTGATTTTTAAATAAATATTTCTCTCTACTAAGATACATTTACTTTATAAATATTTTTTAAACTTCAACCTTGCTAGACACCATGTCTGCAATGGTGAGCAAAGCAGATGCATTCCTTCTCATCGTGGGGCAAAATCTGTGATGCAATGATGATAAGAACATAAAAAATGGTAATTCCGCTGACTGACCTAACAGTATAAATAATAATGAAAACAATACCATTGAATTCCGGGATTTGTTTTCTCAAGAGATGTTATGAAATTGTGCCTCTTAAATCCTCAAATTTATAATTGAATATGTCAAGACAGATTTTACCCATCTATTTTAATAGTTCTCACCTGCCCTAGAGACCTGCCCTCACCCCCACATGACTCCCCACTTTGCACAGTGACCATCTGCCTTGGTAATTCCACTTTGCAAAGCCATTCACTGTAGCTTCTAACTAGGGCCGGCTGGAGTTGGATTGCAGCAGACAACATCTCTGCACAGGTATCTAAATGGAGCCCAAGAATGTCAACACAATCTTGAAACAACTCACCCACTTACTTCCAAAGGCCTCTGGAGTTTCTCATATCACCATGGATAATCATTACCTTGCTTCTCCAGACTATACCTCATCTACCAATTAAGAAAAACAACAACACAAAGAACAACAACAAAACCCAGCCTTGAGATGTGTAACAGCATAAGATACTGGAGTGAGAGTCTGCCACATTGCTCTTACGCATACTGTGTGACAATGGGCAAGTTGTTTCACCTTAGTTTCCTAAACTAGACTTCCTCTAGTTCATAGACATGAAGATCTTTGAATAATTCCTGGACCATTACCTAAGTCCTGTAAGCATTATATACTCATTCACTACTGGAAGCTCAGTAGTTTGGTGAACTAGATAGTAATTTGTAGCTGGTGCCCAACTATAATTCACCATATTCACCAGTTCCACTGCATGCCTACCTACACTTTTTAGATGCTTAAGTTTGCAAAGCTTTTCGTTCCACCAAGATGGCATAGCTCTGAGTAGAAGGAAAGACTTTTAGCTAGTAAAATATTCTTGGGGCCAAAGAATTCTAAGCAGAAAAGTCCAAATCCCCTTTTAAAGTCAGATCACTGTCACAGAGTGGGCTTTGGAGGGATGACCTAGTTCCTAAGCTCACAATGTTTTCATATCTGTTCTTCTTCTAGTTACCCCGCGTACCTAGTAAGAAAGCCCTTGTGCTTTGCCACTCTCACCACTTCCCATAGCCTTGTTCATTGCATGACTGCTGTTACCAGACAATTTCTTCTGGACCAAGGTGTATGGTTCATGATTCTCATCTACTATGGATCTTGTCCAACATTTCTTCCAATTAAAGTTCCTTTAATTTTAGTAATTCTTTGTTTAGCAAAAGGCTGTCACAACACCTGTGACTTCCATATCTACATGTTAATAGCATTTCTGTCTTTCGATCTGAATTTTTAAAAATCATATCCTCTAGAAAGCTTATGCTAAGTCTGTCCCCCAGTGTGGTTAAGTTGGGTTATTATGCATTTCTGTACCTAGCATTTTGATACCTCTTCATGGTTACATTTAACATATTTGCATTATTTGTTTTACCCTGTCTTCTCCGTTAGACTCTACACTTAATGAAGACATCAAATTTGCTGGTTTTACCATTTTTTATTGTTTTTGTTTTTGTTTTGCTGAGGACAACTCTAACTTTGATCATATTTGCCAGGATCTAAAGCATAAAATGTTAGTATTTTAAATAAAATGTGAGTATTTTTGTACTGAGGACAACTCTAGCTTTGGTCATATTTGCCAGGATCTAAAGCATACCTTAATTTTTATAAAATGTTAGTGTTTTCAAGATTCTTCCAATTTTTTTCTTTTGATTTTTATTACTACTTAATGTTCATAATCCTTTCGCAAGATCAATTATGTAAGGCAATCCAGACTGTGGTTTATTTTTGAAGAAATACAAAAGGAATTGAGGGAACTCTTACAAAAGGCTTCAGTGGTTAAACATCTTACTCTCCATTATGGGAAATTTGCTTTGGCAGGATTCAAACAGAATGAACATAAATCTGAATGAAACATGTTCCTGGGACTCATTAGTCCAGCTCCTTTGCCTCACTTAAATATAGAGTACCTGTTAATTCTTACTAGGTTCTTTCATAGTTTTAAAGATATCTGTGGACTCTTATCTTAAACGTTATGTACCATCTTCAAAATTCTTTAAGGTTTATGCCCTAGATTTAAAGAGAATGTTTTTACAAGACAATAATTTCTATAAAGACCTGATTTTTAAAATCATTTTACCTCCCTCTATTAACAGCCTTCCAGAAAATTAGAAATAAGGGGTTATTATTATTGTTATTCCTAGTGTGTTAACTACAGCATTATATTTCATGAAACTATTCCCATTCTTATTAAAAATAAAAACATCAACACTAGCAATAACAATTAGCATTTCCTGAGCACTGACTAAATGTCTAGGACTTATTTGAGTTTTATATTATTTTATGTGTGAATCTCACAATGATTCTTTTAAGTATATATTATTGTTACTATTTATTTATTTATTTTTAATATTTTTTATTTATTTCTAGGAGAGAGAGAGAGAGAGAGAGACAGCGTGAGCAGGGGAGGGTCAGAGAGAGAGGGAGTCACAGACTGAAACAGGCTCCAGGCTCTGAGCTGGCAGTCAGCACATAGCCCAATGCGGGGCTCGAACCCACGAACCGCGAGATCATGACCTAAGCGAAAGTCAGACGCTTAATCGACTAAGCCACCCAGGCGCCCCTTATTGTTACTATTTATACATGAAGAAATGGCTGCATGCAAATAGAATGCACTCAATATGAGTTGGGGTAAATGAAAGGAGAATTCAAAACCAGTTCCTTCTGTGTCTGGGGTTTATATACCTTCAGTAAGAGCTGCTTCAAATGTGTAATCATTATTTAAAGTTAGAAAACAAATAACTGCCTAAGTACTTTTAAAACTTCACAAATCAGAAAAGCATAGTGATGTAATGTTAACTGAGGAAGGACGGACTGAATCTTAGCACAGAATTGGGACGAACCATCCAGATGTGGCTTCTGTGGTATGTTTTTACAGACTGGAAGAAGACAAAGACAGGGGTTTTATGCTGCTTTTATGCAGTGCCGAATATAGTCTTATAACATGACATTTCATTCTATTCCTCTTCTAAACTTAGAAGGATCAGAACATAGACAAATAGAGCTGTTATGAGAAGAGAACAGATTCTCCCCTCAGAAAAACGGATGTGTTAAGATGAATAATAGGTGAAGAAAAGCAGAATTCTTCCCTATAATGAGATAACAACCAAGCCTAAGTTAAGCATTTTGCTAAATGAGAAAGAAAAAAAAAAGGGAAAGGAATTAAGAAATGATGGATAACAAAATATTTAGTCATACACTTAATGTTAAAGTTGTAATAGAATATTATGGAGTTTCCTTGAGAAGTAGTGGGTAGGAATCCATTCAGCTGCAAGTAGCAGAAAAACCAACCACATAGCTTGAAGCAGTTGTTCTAAACCATGGCTGATTTTGGAATTACCCAGACAGCCTTTAAAAGGAGTGAATATTGGACCCCACTTCTTTCCATTTCTGGTGAAACTGGCCTCTTCTTGTGTAAGTACTTTTTAAGAATTTCCTTAGGCATTCTAATGTCAGTATATGTATCAGTTATCTATTGGTGCATAATGAATTACCCCAAAACTTAGCAACTTCAAACAAATATTATTATCTTACATGTTTAGGTCATGGATCTTGGTACAGTCAAACTTGGTACCTCTGGCTAAGGTTCTGTCCCAAGGCTCTAATCAAGGTATCACTTGAGGCTACAGTTACCTCCAGCTTCAGCTGGAGTGCTTCTTGGCGCACTCACATTGATGAGGGTTTTGGTGTGATAGTGGGGTCTGGAGCCGATGGCCAGGAAAGGGTTCTTGAAGACAACTTTAGTGCAATAAGGTGATTTAGTGCAATAAGGTGATTTTATTAAATCACAGGGACAGGATCCATGGGCAGAAAGAGCTACCCCAGACCCTGTGGAGAGACTGGTTATATATGTGGGAGTTGGGGGAGGTACGTACAGTCAAGGCGGTGTTTCCAATGATATTTTCATATGCTAAAGACTCACAGGATACTGGAGGCCTAGCTATTGTCAAGCTAAGGTTATTTTTCCCTCTAGCAACACATTAGCCGTAAGGCAGTGGGGAGTTCCTAGAGAAACATTTTACTCGGCCTGCCTCAAGTATTTGTCAATGGGCTGCAGGTTATAAGGAAATTTAATTTCACCTTCCATCTCCTTTTTGCGTTTGTCCCTGAAATCACTATGGAGGGGAGGGTGATGTTGGGGCTCCAGGAAACTGAGTCTACAGGTTTCTGGATATTGGACTATTGATCATTGCCTTTTTCTTCTACTTTACAAAGATATGTGTAAACTGATGCAGAGTCATGTCCTGCAGGACTGTGATCTCTATCAGTTAACCGTTTGTTTTTCCCCTTTCCTTTGTTCTCGGGCAGCCAGGAGGGCCCAAGGAATGTCCAGCACACATCCTGCCTGGGAGTGGCTGGCAGTAGCAGCCTGTCAGCCTTCCTTCTGACCCCCCATCAACATGGTTGTTGGGTAGCTTCAATCCCTGAGTCCCTGTGGGTTTTTACCAGGGACATCAGTGTTTTTTCCACGTGAGCCTCTCCAAAGAACAGCTCACAATATACCAGCTGGTTTCCCTTAAAGTAGGTGATCCAGAGAGCAAGAAAGAGTATAAGGTGGGGGCATGTGTAACCTAAACTTGGAAGTGACATCCCTTCACTTTTAACATACCCTGTTCTTTTTCTTTTTTTAATTTTGACTTCTTTTTTCTTATGTTTGTTTTGTTTTGTTTTGAGAGTAAGAGAGAGACAGCACAAGCAGGGGAGGATCAGAGAGAGAGGGAGACACAGAATCCAAAGACAGGCTCCAGGCTCTGAGCTAGCCGTCAGCACAGAGCCCGATGCGGGGCTCGAACCCACAAACATGAGATTGTGACCTGAGCCGAAGTCGGACGCTCAACCGACTGAGCCACCCAGGGGCCCCAACATACTCTGTTCTTGAGAAGCAAGCCACTAGATCTAACTCACTCCCAAAGGGAGGAGTTTACAAAAGGATTTGAATACCAGGGAGTGGAGACTGTTGAAGGACATCTTACAGATGGCCTAAGGCAGCCAGGAATGAGAATTGGCTTAAATAAAGAGAGCCATTTTCTTTCTCACATAACAAGAAGCCAGAGAGAGGCTCAGTAGCTGAAAATGTTCAGGGCTGCCAAGAAAGCAGAATGCCAGGCATCTACTGGCATTTGATAGGAAAAAGGGGAGAGAGGAAGAAGGAGGTCCATGCCAGACAGGCCTCTCCTTTTTTATTAGGGAAGCAAATATCTTCTTGTGTCTCCTTAGAAGATGTTTGTTTGTGTCACTGGGGCTCCCCTAAATAGAGGTGGAAGTGGGTGGTGGATATTTACCCTTGACCTTGATGTAGGAATAGCAAAGGAGCCTGGGGTTGTAAACAGCTTTTGAGTATCCATCAATAGTGTGTGCACACAGTGCATGCATTTCTTTGTATTTTACTCTTCACTGTATCTTAATTTCAGTTTGTAAACTGAAGTATGAATTAGTGCTAGTACAATAAATGTAACATAAAAACTAAACTAAAGTTCTTTTTTTCCCATAGCTTCAAACATACCACAGTATACTCATGAACCAGAATGTAGCAAACACTTTCAAGCAGTTGAAAGAGCTCTACTCAAGTCCATGTGCCTAAAGTTACAGGAAATGCCTCAGACCTTCATGTTCAGTTTTATTTATGAATTTTTAATCCACAATATTAACAGAATTAATGATTACCTCATTTCACAGCTTGAAAAATAAGTTTGACTCAGTGTTTGCCTAAAGGGTAAACTCAATATTTTAGCATTTTATAAAAGGGCCTTCCTAATCTGGTCACAACTTTGTCCATGCTCTTATTCCTCATTGCTTCTTCTACACTGTCTTGCTCTCCAGCAACTCATGTGTTCTGAGAATAACATCTTCTTCTCAACCTTGCTGCTCCCTCGCTGCCTGCAATGTCCTTCCTGACTCATCTTTCAAGGTCTACATCACATCAAACAATCTCAGATGCCTACAGGGACAGGGAAACAATGCAAATGAGAAGAATGTGCTGGTGGATGCATATTAAACACACAGAAATAGCTTTTGCAACAAGAGATATGTTCCATCCCATTTTTTTCTTAACATTTTCTCTCTTCTTGGTTATTCTTTTAGAAAAAAGAATTTTGATAGAAACATCATGGTCAGCCTAGGCTCATCACTTCTGTGTGGGAAAAGACTACACTATCATCCTATCTTCTATTTCCTTTAATATTTGTTTTCAGGAGTTGTTAGAAATCCATAGTTTTATGGAGTCTTTTGTCTTATTTTTAGTGTCTTTGTTTGTTTGTTTATAGAGAGACAGATTGGGAGCACACAAGAGGGGTAGAGGGGCAGAGATTGAGAGAGAAAATCTCAAGTCTCACAACACTGGGACCATGACCTGAGCTGAAATCAAGAGTCTGATGCTCAAATGACTGAGCCAGCCAGGGGTGCCTGGGTGGCTCAGTCGGTTAAGCGGCCGACTTCGGCTCAGGTCGTGATCTCATGGGTTTGTGGGTTCGAGCCCCGCATCAGGCTCTGTGCTGAAAGCTTGTTCAGAGCCTGGAGCCTGCTTCGGACTCTGTGTCTCCTTCTCTCTCCGCCACTCCCCACTCACACTCTGTCTCTCTCTCTCTGTTTCTCGAAAATAAATAAATGTCAAAAAAACTTAAAAAAAAATGACTGAGCCAGCCAGTTGCCCCAGCAATCCATAGTTTAATATAAAGTGTCCCATTTTTAAAACCCAGGTGTATGAATATACACATTTATTATTTAATTATTTTAATGGAGAAAGAGAATGTTCTACATGCTGCATTAAATGCATCTGTAGTCTGGAGTCAGCCTACTGACTGTAAGTTCACAAGCCTATATCAAAATAATTCCATTTTTGGAGACTTTCTTAAATGTTCAAGCTAGTTTCTTCCCCCGCTGTGCTCCAGGAGTAGCAGGCTGACCTCCAGAATAATACTTTGTATACTCTTCTATGCCTGTGGTCTGTATGTAAGTCTTTACCAGGACTGTGATATTTGAGAGCTGAGTCTGCACATTTTGATTAAATTCCCAGCATAGCACATGGAGTTCATCTCATAGTTGACACTGTGTAAGTGCTCAATATAAGAATGCATCTTGAATGAATAAATGAATATAATAAAGATATGGAGATGATATGGAGTTGATGTGGAGAGCACATGATCTCTTTAGAGAACAAATAGGCTTTGATTTAGCAACAAAATACTTGAAGGAGAAATTTCTTGGACAGAAGCATTGGATAGTAGCCCAAGATTGATGCGTTTCACACATATGTGTTGGAAGCTCATGATTCATCAAGCTCTCTTCTTATTCCCTGGAAATTCAGAAAACCACAACACAGGAAAATAAATAAATCTTAGTGAGAAGGGACAGATAAGAAACGAAAACCAAAAAGTAAAACAAGTCATGTTTTTAATTGTTATCATGGGTTTTGGAGTGGAGGAGGGGAATGAAACCAGGATGGAGGGTTATGCTGGCCAGAACCTGATGAATGGGGTTGGGTTGTGTACAGATTGAAATAGGCTAGTCATGTTAGGTCTCTGTGAGAAGGGGAACATCTGAGTGAAAACCTGAAAGAAATAAGGGAGCCATGCAAGTGGGTATCTGGCAGAAAAATGATCCAGCAGATGGAACATCAAGTTCAAACCCTGAGGCAAGAGTATACCTATTCAAAGAATAGCAAGGTGACTAGGGGATGGAGGAGAGAAGAGAGTGAAGGAGATAGGGAGGAAGCCAGGTTAGACATGTAACAGGAGGGTAAGAGGGAAGGTCTCTTAGAACATTTATAAATATTTTGTAACAACTTTAACTTTTAAAAAAAATAATGTTTCTTTATTTTGAGAGAGAGAGAGAGAGAGAGAGAGACTGAGCACAAGTGGAGGAGGAGCAGAGAGAGGGAGACACAAGACACAGAATCCAAGCAGGCTCCAGGCTCTGAGCTGTCATCACAGAACCTGATGCAGGGCTTGAACTCATAAACTGTGATATCATGACCTGAGCCGAAGTCAGACACTTAACCGACTGAGCCCCTTGGGTGTCCTGTGACAACTTTAACTTTTACTCCAAGGTAGATGGAAGGCATTGGAGAAGCAGAAGAGTGACATGATTTGACATATTTTCATGGGATCTTTCTGGTGATTCAATAGAATCCAATAGAATTGGTCTGAAGGAATAAGAGAGAAGGATGACCACTGAGACAGTGAATGAGGTAATGCAGGCAAACATGATGACAGTTCAACCAGTGCTGCTGTCACAGAGGTAAAAGGCTGATAGACAACTTGGTTTCCAACCTCCTTAGGTTATTCACATAAAACCACACTCATTGCAGAATACTTGGGTCACAATGTGACATATCAGCTGAGTCCAAGAATATCTTCTCTGGGATCTTTCTAACTTCAGCACAGCCAAAATGAGAATGAAATTACCTAATTACCATTTATTCCCAACATTTAGCACAATGTCTAGCATATATACATTGGATGGATGGATGGATGCATAATCTGATTGACTCAGAATTTAAACATTATTCAACTTGCTACTTCTCACCATTCAGTGCAATTTGTATTCTTGGAAGCATGAATCGAGAACAATCACAAGTGCTGATTGTGGCAAATGTGCTGCTGTAAAGCTGGCCTACAAAGACAGCCATTTTGTCCTGTCTGGTGATAAATAGGCATAGTTTGAGTAATGGCAGTTAGAGCCAGAATTCAACTGGTGAGTCACTTCGAGCACTACTTGAGTGAACTGACGGATTGTGATCATGACTCTTCCTCATTGAGAAGCCTGGGGACTTAATGCTTTTGTTTGCCTGTATTTTCTCCCTGGCACAGACTGTGAGCCTGGAATGAAAAGATTATTATCTTTAACCAACATCTCATATTCTTTTATTTTCATCAAGCTTTTCACATTTTCATATCAAGAAAATTGAAAATGATTTTTATATAAGACTGACTCAATGACATTTTTGTAACAGATTGCCTTTTAAAATATAATGTGCAGACCTTTTTTTCAAAAAGTAAGTCTTGTAATAACTTCATAAAGCAAGAATGTATTAGTTTTTCATCCTCCAAAAATAAATTGAAACCATTGTCCCTATTTTGACTAAAATAACTTTATACACACTTAGATAAATTGCTTTCTAAACAAGATTCCACTATAAATCTTAAAGCTTTAAAAATCCTGTCAATATTGGATCACCCAACTGAAGAACAATGTCTCTTTTTTAGGCATCCCTCATAAATTTTCTCTCTTAATTTTCCTATAAACAGTTTGGTGTGTTTTGATATTGAGCACCTTAAATGTATATTTTTATAGGTCTTGGGGTCATTATTAAAAGTAGGTTAATAAACAGCAAAGGCAATTACTGTCAATGAAACTTAGAAGAATAAATATAAGGACAAAGGGAGAGGAAAATAATGTGCATCTGCTAAAAGGAAAGATACTGCTGAATACTGATTAGGAAAGTGGTCTGGGAGTTGTAGGGGAAAACCTCTAAAGCTTGCAGCTTAATGTACAGCCACAGTGAAAGGGCAGGGGGAATGCTAGATCATATGGCTGGGGAAAGACAATATAAATTAGATTTGGCATCGTTACTCTAAGCTCAAGTGTTAATGTCACCTAAAGAATTGTTCCCTACTTTGCTCCTGGTCAAAAAAGGTGCAGAACAATGCATTTGCAGCTGAAATGGTGTAGTAAAGAGGCAGCTACAGGAATTTAGTGGTCTGTGGTTGGCAAGTAGGAGGGAAAAAAAAGAAGATTCACAGCCCTGCTGATAACTGCACACTAAGATGGGTGTCATTGCCCTTTTTCTTCAGATGAGCCACTGGGAGTTAAATAAACACAAGATATCATCAAGTTCATATTAAACTAAACCCCAAGCCACTTGAGCCAGACTTGATGGAGACTTCCCCATTCCCAAAAAACCCTCAGATTTCTACCCTTTCGGTTTGTCCAGTCTTTCTCCAGAGGATTCTTTGCTGCCTCCGTTGACAAGTAGTTCTCTTTGGTTTTCTTCCTTTCTTCTTTTATTTATCTGCCTCTCCTCTTATTGATATATTATGAGAACTAAACAAGATACTACTTTTTTAAAATAACACAATTCTTGGTACATATTATATGCTCAATTATATGCATTATGATTCAAACAACTACCCATTCTTACCTTTGTCTCATTGCAGTTCATTTTACTCTGGCCAGTCTTCCACGTATGCAGAAACATACATTTCAGAGCTGAAAGCCTCTATAGGTAATGTGTTTTACTGGTGTAAAAATGGAGTCTCAAGGGAAAACATTATGAGCCCCAGATCTCAGAGTTGGTGCTTCTATGAAGACTTCTCTGGGGCACCTGGGTGGCTAAGTCGGTTAAGACTCCGACTTCAGCTCAGGTCATGATCTCAAAGTTCATGAGCTCAAGGCCCGCGTCAGACTCTGTGCTGACAGCTCAGAACCTAGAGCCTGCTTGGATTCTGTGTCTCCCTGTCTCTCTGCCCCTCCCCTTCTCATGCTCTGTCTCAAAAATAAATAAAACATTAAAAAAAAAAAAGACTTCTCTCCAATTTTCCATCCAACTTGAATCCTTAGTTTAGGGTTTCCTTACAGGGGATAAAAACACTAGATTCTCTCAGGTCTGTCTTTGAAGTGTTTTTTTCCTATATATCACATCCTCCATCCCCATGCTGCCCCCATATCCACACCATGCTTAGATCATTGCAGTATCTCCCTAGCTCATTTCTTGGCTCCTCTCTCTCTTCGAATACACCTTACTCATCATGAAAGGTCACACTTCTGGAGCCATGACATTTCTGCTGTCACTCTTATCTTCCATGAGTGCCCACACTGAAATTCATGTAAATAGCAAGTCCTTTGCCTCATTCTGAATACTCATCATCCACCATCTCTCTTCTTGCTACCACTCTTCTCCAATGTATCCCTCAATGCCACATGGCCCACTGTTCTCAGTGTATAATAAATAAGCTACAGTTGTGTCCATTTACATGTATTTGCTTAAGTGTTCCTATTATGAAAGTATGTTATATCATACCACACTATGTTATATATAATTATATTATACTTCTTCCTCATCTAAATTTTATTTATCCTCAATCCAAGATAATGTGTAATTGAAAAACTGAAGGGCCAGAACACCCCAGAAAGTTGTCATGTGTCCATATATACAAGCATATATATGCTTGTAAACAAGCAAACTGGCATTTTTTCTCGGAATTATTATTCCAAAAGTGATATCCTTCACCATCTTATAAGGAAAAACTTCATGTGAGGGTAGGTTCAAAGCAAAACAATAATCAAAGCAAATCTTATCTCTGAAACTTCCCTACTTGCAGGACAAGTTCTTTGATATGAAAAAAAAGTGGATTCATTTAACTTGATAAATAAGAGGTTACTAATACCTGATAGCCTCTCTTTGCTTGCAAATTGATTTTTTAATGAATTGATGGAAAGTTTCTTTGAATCTTTCTGGTATCATTACCCTTTCCACCTTTGCAAATCTGAGTTGATGGTGCTGTAGAATCCGGCAGACAGCAGGATGCAGAGTAAAAGATACAGCTGGTTGTCTTATCCATACAGAGCCAGAACCATCAACAGGTCACATAGATTTCCTCTTCCAGACACTGTTGGCACATAAGCTCTTCCTAGTGTCTTTATGACTATGGTTTTCAGATGTTATGCAAAATATCACAATGCTAGATAGTCATGGAGGATGCATTAGATATCAATGCACTTAACACATGTAGGCAAATTTAAAATGATCTTTAAAATATTGGGGTGGCTGGGTGGCTCCGTTAAGTGATGGCCTCTTGATTCCGGCTGAGGTCATGATCTCACAGTTCAGGGGAATGAGTCCTGCATCGAGTTCTGCACTAAAAGCAGGCAGCCTGCTTGGGATTCTCTCTCTCCTCTTTCTGCCCCTCTTGCGCATGCATGATCTCTCTCAAAATAAATAACCTTTAAAAGTAAATAAAATAAAATATTGATTGTAATGAGGGGTGAGGTGGCATTAGGTGAAGCATACCATGAGGACTCAGGCGCCTCTCCTGGCAACTGTGAGCGAGCTGTTGGTGCACCGGTGGCTTAGGGTGGCGCTCCAGCTGTGGCCCTGTCAGCCTCTTACGCTGTCTCCGACCAGCCTGGCTTCTGGAATGCTCAGTAGTAGTAGTAGTCATACTAGTAGTACTTGTAATACTAGTAGTACTAGTAGTAGTACTAGTGAAATAGGCAAGGCTCTCCAGCATAGGTAATGATTACATTACCTTAAGAAAAGCCCTCCTGGAATGTCTGTATGGCTTAGTCAGTTAGGCAACCAACTTCAGCTCAAGTCATGATCTCACAGTCCGTGGGTGCGATCCCCATGTCAGGCTCTTTGTTGACACCTTGGAGCCTGGAGCCTGCTTCAGATTCTGCGTGTCTGTCTCTCTCTGACCCTCCCCTGCTCACACTCTGTCTCTCTCTCACAAATAAATAAACATTTAAAAAGTTTTAAAAAGAAAAGAAAAGCCCTCCTAAGATCCCATGTAAGGTCATTATGCTTGCTACAGCCCTGGTTTTGACTGGTGCCTTTCTCATTATCATCAGCAAAGGAGTAGGGGCAGGGGGTTGGCCAATCTGGCTGGTCCAGTCCTGATCAGTGGCACCCTGATGTTCGGGCCAGTATTTTACCACCTGCTCATAACCTGCTATGCATCCAAAGGCTATCGGGGTTACTCCTACAATGACATTCCATATTTTTTAATGTTTTATTTATTTCTGAGAGAGAGAGAGACAGTGTGAGCAGGTGAGGGTCAGAGAGAGAGGGAGACACAGAATCTGAAGCAGCCTCCAGGCTCTGAGCTGGCAGTGAGCACAGAGCCCGATGGGGGGCTCGAACTCACAAACCGCGATCATGACCTGAGGGGAAGTCGGGCGCTCAACCGACTGAGCCACCCAGGTGCCCCAATGACATTCTATATTTTGATGAGTACCACCCATCCTCAACCTTGAGGAGATGAGTCACAGATGGGACTGAGCCCAGCTTTAAGATATTGAGTAGAAACTGTGGCTAAGGGCTAAGGAATTCTGCACTTTGCAGATGTTAAAATGAAACATGGCCAGATTTTATGGGTCCATCCCCAAGATGTCAGCCGAGCTTACAATAACAAATTAACTAATTAGGACATGCTCTACTTTTCATCTTCTGGCCCTGGAAAAAGCTGACAAGTTTTTCCACATGTATATGTATCTTGAAAGAGTAGCAATGTCAATGGTATGGGAAAGCAGGAGGCTTTTCTATATTGGAAAGTGCTGCCTTCCTTTATGGAGCTGAGCTTTGGAGGAGAGCATTTCTTTTAAATAGTCCTCGTTGTCAGTTTATTCTGGAGGAAAATGGAAGAATTAGAATTTAGTATATCAAATTTCATATCATTAGTAATTTATTATTTGTTATGAGTATTTATTACTCATATCTAACTTTGTGTTCTAGAGGAAGTCCTTGGCAAAATCAAGTGTCGTTGTGGGTGCATCTGTTAATATTTTTTACTTGCTTACTTATTAACAGCAGCCAGGACTTTTTAAAACCTCAGAGAAAATTTCCAAAAGGTAAACATTTGCTCTGTTCACCAATCCTTGGTCAGCTTTGATTTGGTCCCCCAGTAAATTGACCAGCATACAATTTGGATCATTCTGTTCTTTGTAGTCCACAATGTTCTGTATATCATGCCTTTAAGGACTGGCCTTTTGGCTGTTTTCTAAGGGAAAAGAATGTAAGTAAGTGGTTATTATTTAGAGATTACAAGCCGTTGTTAGCACCTTGTATTATGACATCGTCATCTGCCAAAGATCATAAGACTCAGCCTAGATCCCTAGAGGAGTAGACTGCCTTAGTCTGATTCTGTTTTCTAGCTTGCAAAAAGGTGACATATTCGAAAGAAGTTAAAATGCCAGTATCTAAAAAATACAAATAATAATAATGGTAATAAAATTTTGGTCATAGTAATTATTGTTGTCCTCGTAGGCAGAGACAGTTTCACTTCACCTGAAAGTAAATTTTAAAGGTGTAATTTTTTAAACTTATAAAATCCTCAAGTATATACAGTGTACCCTGGGATAGCATCCTAACATAGCAGATCGTTCAGTCTTTGATTTTGAACTAGAACTTATTCCTGAAGTTCACTGCACAGGGTACTCTAAATTTTTACTTGCCTAGTGACATGACCTTGAATCGTTCCCAGGTCCAGGCTTGCAAAGAAAAAGCACTAACTGATACCAAATGAACTCTGCAGTGATAAACTATAAGATCGCTTTTTGGAAATTCAAAGGGTGATTCTTAACATTTTATCTGACATTAAAGGAGGCGTGCCTCAATCTGAAAGTAGATCTTTTGGTCTTTAAACGGTAGCTATGAAAAAAGACATACATAACATTCCTACCAGCTTAGCAAAATGTGTTTTTACTTTGATATATGGTGGTATTTTCTGAAGTTGTATTTCATACTGGACTGTAGCAATATCACCAGGATTTTTTTTAGTGTGTTCATTAATTTTCTTTATAACTAATGCTGCTTCTGGGCTTATATTTTGAATTTAAGGTAGAATACTAAAGAAATTTATTTTTCTTGTAATGTGACTTCAGATGTGTCTGTATATTATCTGGAGTTGAGATGACAAATTACAAGTAGGAACTACAAATTTCAAATTTACAAGACAATATTAAAGAATTATTTAAATATATAAGATATAAAGGATCATGATAGTTCAGGGTGTAATTTTTTTGAATTAAAGTAAATTCTATCCATGTCCTATTTTTAAACTTTTTTTTCGACATTTATTTATTTTTGGAGACAGAGAGAGACAGAGTGCGAAGAGGGGAGAGGCAGAGACAGAGGGAGACACAGAATCCGAAGCAGGTTCCAGGTTCTGAGGTGTCCTCACAGTGCCTGAGGCGGGGCTCAAACCCATAAACCAGGAGATCATGACCTGAGCTGAAGTCGGATGCTTAACTTACTGAGCCACCGAGGCGCCCCTATCCATAACCTCTTTTATTCAGGAATTAGAGCCATCAGTGAGAGATCATTGTAGAGTCTGATATCCTACATCGAATCCAGGCTCAGTAATTTTGTAGCTAGGTTACTTTGTATGAGTTAAATATTTTATCTCAGCCTCAGCTACTTCAGGATGATGTGTGAAATAAAAGTATCTGCCACCTTGGCTAATTGTGTGCTGCACATAATAAGTTCTCAATACTATAATTGTTTTATTGTTCTTTTGTTTCTCTTGTATGCAATTTCATCCTTTGTTACTCTTTATTTGTCCTTTGTTCCTACTCATTTTCTTATAATTCTGCACATTTTATTTATTACCCCCCTGCTTATATGTTTAACTCCTTAAATGTAGAGTATAAATTATATTCCTAATTTTTTAGGCCTTTCTTGCACTGTCTTGCTTATGATAGTCAATGATAATTTATCGACTTCAAGTTTAGCCATTGAAATTTAGATGTGGATCATGACCTGATTCAATTGTTAAGCTCTAAAGGATTGTTACTTTTAGCACATTTTCCTCTCTTCTTTGGAGAGTACTGAATATTTTCCCTGATCATAAGGGTGGAATTTGAACTGGGCTGGGCTTGTTATATAAAATCTGCCTTAGCTAAAGATTGTATCAGGAATTTAGGCAAACTAGATAATTAGAGATTTTCCAAATTTTCTAACGAACTTAGCAAAAAGATATTATTTCTTCCTGGGATGCCTGGGTGGCTCATTGGATTGAACGTCTACCTCCTATTTTCGGCTCAGGTCATGATCTCACCATTCTTGAGATTAAGGCCTATATCAGTCTCTGTGCTAAGAGTATGGAGCCTGGTTGGAATTCTGTCTCTCCTCTTCTCTCTGCCCCACCCCTGCTCTTGTGTGCTCTCCCTCTGTCTCTCTCTCACTCTCTCTCAAAATAAATAAATAAATATTTAAAATATTTTTCTTTCCTTATCTGTAAACTATGAAGAATAGTATGCCTCTTCCTAAAATTCTTTTGATTACTAAGTGAATATTAAAGAACGTAAAAATGTCTTGGCATAGGGTAAGTTCTCAATAAATATGGCTGAATACCCGCTATTATTATTGTTGCTGTCACTATTGGAATCACTTTTTTCCAGAATTGCTAAAATAGTGGGTCATGTACCTGTAGCTTCAGAGACCATCTTGCTCATCATACAGGAATGTCTGAACAACAAAGTAAAGGCAAGCAAAAGAAATTCTTAGGGATGAAGAAATCAAAAGTTGCCAAAGTGTACTGATTGAGTCCGTATATCCAGCCATACCTGACTGCCAGGATACTCTATTGGAATTCCGAAATAAAGGAGGCAATAAACTTCCTATAAAAACATAATATGAGCTTTGGGTTTTCTCATTGTCATTAAAAGAATATTAAATGATATTTTTACTAAACCATATAGCCACCAAATGAGTAGTTTTCTGGCAAATTTGATTAATTTGAAAGACAAACTTGATATTCAAGACTGGATCTCTCTCTCTCTTTCTCTCTATCTCTCTGTCTCTCTCTCCCCCCACCTACACACACACACACATGCATACATGCAAAATTTCTTTTGCCTGAATTATCCAGATAATTTATTCAGTTAAATACTTGACTCTATCTGCATAGCTGTAATGAAGTAAGAATGGAAATGATGCTGAGATAGAAGAAAATTTAGGATCATTACTATTGTTCCACCTAATTAGGAGATCCAGAATGACCAATTAGAACCTGCAGTTACTATCATCATGATTTGTTATTCTGGATAGTCACATTCAGTGTAAACAAAGGAAATGGGAGCTCCTTAAAACAAAAACAAAAACAAAAAATATGGAACTTTAGAAACATAAAGAATTACAGGCCTGGGGTGTCTGTCTGGCTCAGTCAGTAGAGAATGAGACTCTTGATCTCTCTGAATTTGAGCCCCATGTTGAACATGAAGTGTACTCAAAAAAAAAAAAAAAAAAAAAAAGCAAAGCAAAGCAAAGCAAAGAAAAAATTACAAGCCTTAATTATGGCTTCAGATCTAAGTATGAGAAAGCAAGTAGTTTTGGGGCATAAAATGGAGATTTGTGTGTTCTGCATTGTGCATAACTTGGACCATTAAACAACTAAAAATAAACTTTCATTTTTCCTTTGGTTACTTGGAAACTTCATAATAAATTATGTTCAAGTAAGCTATAGTTCAGAAGCTTCCTAAGTGAACAGTTTTCTTAATAATTTCTCCATGAATATCACTATGTTTTATTTTGGATTTTTTATTACTTTTTAAATGTTTATTTTGAGAGAGAGCAAAAGCAGGAGAGGGGCAAAGGGAGGGTGACAGAGTATCCCAAGCAGGCTCTGTGCCATCAGTTCAGAGCCCAATGCAGGGCTCCATTCCACAAGTCATGAGATTGTGATCTGAGCTGAAATCAAGAGTCAGACACTTAACCGACTGAGCCACCCCAGTGCCCCATGAATGTCGCTTTACTTTAATTTGAATTTATGTTATATTTATGGCTACTCAAGGTAAAAATAGATGATTGCCAATAGGTAATTTTCATGTTAACAATCTCCATATTTTTTATTAGTATTCATAAACCTTATAAATCTTTAATTTGAAGCTAATTTTACCAGGTAAAGATCTTTAAATAGGAGTATTTCTGTTCTATACCTTTTCTCAATAATAATATTTTATTCATACAGATTTATGTCACGCCAAAAATGTCTTGCCAAACATTTCTCTATATAATTCTTGGCCATAGTGTGTATTCTGCTACAATAATAATCTGTAATAGCTGATACTATAAATAAGCTAATACCTCTCAGAACATATTAGCTAATACTTCTCCAAAATTATAAAGGATTTGAAAATCAATATTATAAACTGACATATCATGAAGTAAATAAATGGCTTTTTTCCTAGTGATTCATATATATAAATATATATATGACTAATAGATATATATGACTATGTATATAGATATAGATACAGATATATGACTAAATCATTTGAAAGGTGGTATGAAATATCACTTTGAATTAATTCTTTCACATAGTCACAAATCAGCATGAATAATGCTTCCAATTATTTGTGAAAAAGTAGTCTGCATTTCGCTTGTGGATGCCAGGCTAGCACATTTCCCAAAACATGCAGAAGCTTTTGTTTTTCATTGCTTTCTTCCACTGATTCCCCTCTGTCTCCATTTTATGCTGTTCTTACTCATTTCTGCTTTTTTCCTCAGGTTGGCTCTCTCTCTTTTTCTCTCATGCTATATCATTTTCTCTTAAGACAGTTGGTGGCATTTGAAGATGGGATTTAACTATTAGCACAATCTTGCCTTTGCATGGCTGCCTTTCCCCCAAGGAAATGGCTTTCCTTTGAAATTGGCTTTAGATCTGACAAGGCTTCTGCAGTTTCACATTACCGCTAGCCCAATAGAGAAAATGAAGCCAAGAAATTTGATCAGGTTATCCTAGGGCAAAAGAAAAGGTTGGTTTGGGGAAATGCTTAATTTTCATGATCCAGCAGGGATTTATAAGATGATTCTCCTGAGGAAAACAGAATCTGGTTTCCCATTTATCCATCCAGCTTTTCCGAATTATCAGCTCTAGGTGGTTTTAAAGATAAAGAATTGGAATGGATTCTGAA
This sequence comes from Hyaena hyaena, assembly GCF_003009895.1. Lineage (NCBI taxonomy): Eukaryota > Metazoa > Chordata > Mammalia > Carnivora > Hyaenidae > Hyaena > Hyaena hyaena. The sequence goes on from NW_024081317.1 coordinate 221,088, forward strand.
TGTCGAATTCAATTCCTGATATGAGGTTATCTTAAAACATGGGTCAGAGCAGCAAGCCTCGCACCCCACCACCCCCACCTCAGCTACCACCACCAAACAATCTGTATCTTTCTAAGGTCTTTAGTAGATTTCCTCTAGAAAAATCTTGGAAGAAACAAACACTTCAGAATAAGAGACAGTATTAACCAAAGGTCAAGAAGCAGACACTAGGAAAACTGACACAGGATTTTAGAAATTTTATATTATTTCTATCTTGTGTCTTTTATTTTGTCTTGTTTCATAAGGAGAATGTTGAACAACAGGCTGTTTCTTTAAGCAATAAGGAGAAAATAAATCCGGCACCTTTCCTTACATCATTAAGCATAAGATGAACTAATATGTGTAGACTCTTGGGGGTTGTTCCTGCCTTTGAAAATGATCAACATTCACTACCATGATTTTTCTGCTCTGTGTTTTTTAATATTATATATCTGATGAGTAATAGATTCAAGAGTAAATAATTTAATTTTGTAAAGGAATTAGATGTGTTACGTTGTATCTCTTGTCCAGCCTTCTCATGACCTTTACATACAAATTTGAGTTACATGTGGAAAATTGGAAGCAACATCTCTTTCCTCATTTGCGCAGAACCAATTTAAATTTGTCTTTCTCGTGTCCTCAATGCAGCAAAGGAACTTGCCTTTTGCATTACTCAGACTATAAAGGCCAATGTGGGGGCGTCACACCAAATGCAGGTGAAGAGGAGGATGCTAATTAAGAACCATCATTCAATGTCATTTCTACATTAGATTAAGAAAAATCCATTAGAACACTATCTTATTTTTCTGGAGAGGTCATGATCCAAGCTACTAACCTCATCAAAACAAACAGTCATAATCACTCTTTATCCACTTCGCCACCATTCAAGCTAAATTTAGGTCTCATTTGCCTTTCACTAACATGTTTTCTAAATGCATTGTAAGCATTTCTTCATTTTGAAGAACTTACTCCAGCAGTCCCATACATCTCTGCCCACAAGCATTTTTGTCAAACTAAGACAGTTCATTGGAAATGTTAAGGATTTTTTCTTTGGGCCCAGAGACTAATTTTCCTTCTAGAGACTGCCCAGAATACACCAGAGGAGAAGTTTTATGGATGGAGTCTTTAGGTCTTGTTAACTTGTTGAGAAACCATGGAAAAAGGGAGATTCAACTCTATGCAGACATAATTTTGTTGTTTCAACTAAATAAATTTGGACAACCGTTTTGATTTCTTGTGTTACTGTATTGATCATAAAATTAGTCTTCCAACAGAGACAATCCCTTAAGCATGGTCACCACCTCATTGTGTAATTTCTTACTGAACTCAGAAAATATATTACTAATTAATGATCCACACTTAATAGTAATATTGATTTAGAAATCACGCTATTTCTACACAAGTAAAGGGAACAAACAGATTCAGAGAACAAACAATTAACAGGATAATTTAGAAAGGAGAATTATTTGAATATTGTGTGCTAAATTATGAATTATTGAGATGATTACCTTTGTTATTTACTTGGTATAGATATGGTTTAAGTCATGGCATTAAAATGAATGGTCAAGATTTTTACAATTAATAAATAAATGTATAATGTTTCAGAAACGTAGTTTAGACAATTTCAAGTGCCTAATTATATATATAGTTATATATATATATATAGTTTTCTTTTTTTAATTTTTAATGTTTATTTTTGAGAGAGAGACAGACAGACAGTTCATGAGTGGAGGAGGGGCAGAGAGAGATGGAGACACAGAATCTGAAGCAGGCTCCAAGCTCTGAGTTAGCACAGAGCCCAACATGGGGCTTGAACCCTAGAATCATAAGAACATAACCTGAGCGGAAGTCAGCTACTTAACCAACTGAGCCACCCAGGTGCTCCTATATAGTTTTTTAATTCAATATAGTCATCCTAATACGTATGTATGTGTGTGTGTGTATGTGTGTGTGTGTTGAATATATATATTGAATATATGAATATATATGAATATATGTATTCATATATATTCATATGCACATATGTATATATAGTCAATATATATTCAAGCAGACATGAATAGGTAATTTATCTAATTAACTGATATAGTAATTAATCTGTTTACCCTGTAAAAAAAAGCAGAACATATTTTGGCAGTCATATATGTCTGATTTCCTATGCAAGAGGAGAGAAATGATCAAGAATGAAATACATATATCAAGAGTAAAACTATAAAATGAACTTCAATTCTGGGTAATTTTTCCTTTCCTTTTTTTTTCCCCAGTAAATGGCTAGTCATCATTATATGTGAGTATGATAGTCTTCTTGGGTAAAGTTGGTAATAGTCACCGTTTCTCCATTTGATCTGCACATTATTTTGTGTATATACATATATGCAACACACATGAGGTAGTAGACACTATGTGTGTTACAAAGGTGATCTTTGATTCTGTCATCAAATCAAAATGAGCTGTACGCTGACAACATGGCAGAGACCAAAGTGAAACTGTCTCACATACCATCTTCAGGTAGCTGGCAGAATTGATGTACTTCTGTTTTGTGAAACAACTTTGACTACATCCTTGAAGTCCATAAATGAGATGTTCAGAGAGACAAACTTCTGTGCAAACATGCAGAGGTTATATATTGTATGTTTAAAACCCCTAGAATCAGCAGACAGACTCAGAGTTAAGTGTGTGCTTTGCCACTTTTTAACTGTTGACTTTGAGGAAGATATTCAACTCTGCAAGAATTTTTTTTTTGCATCTGTAAAATGAAGGAAATATTTATAGATACCAAGGATGAATTTGAAGATGAAATCAGAAATATATGTCAAGCATTTATCACAGTACCTAACATAGAGTTATAACAATAATGATGATATGAAATAGAATACAACTAGTGGATATGAAACCCAAGTTGCTGTGGAAGTTCAGAGGAGAATTTCTGGGGAACACCTTGGGAGATCAGAAGCATTCTAGTGGAGAGTTAAAAGGTACGCTGGCTTAAGATCAATCAAGATGACAGCACAGGTGTTTCAGGAACAATGAGTGGAGAAATTAAATGCTGAGTGAGTGTTAGGAAAACCAGATGTGATTTGGGGGAATAAATGTGGTCAAATGTGAATTAAAGCAAGTATTAGGATAGAAAACTAGAAACATTGGTTTGAAATGCAATCTTCCAGGCTCTTGAATGACAGTCCTAAAGGTACAGTCTTTATTTTACAAGGTAGTTGAAAGAGTTTGTTGATTTTTGGAAAAAGTTGGTGGGATGTATTGGAGATAAAGAGAAGCAGATACAGGAGGACCATTTAGAACAGAGTTACTAAAGTCCAGACTAACAGAATTATGTTATGGAGGACTAGGAGGTGGTAGAAATAGAGATTAAGGAATAGAAATGAAAGATAATTCTGGAACAAATGTAATAAGACTTGGCAACTGGGTAATGCAAAGGAAAGTATCAAGGGTCAAAGACAGGATGATTCTCTGTGCTGGTTAAGGTCTGAATTCATATTTTGAAGCTTTAACCCCACTGCCACAGAATGAGACAATATTTGGAGAGCAGGCCTTTAAAGAAGTTTAACATTAGTTTAAAATGAGGCCACTACAGTGGGCCCCATCCAATGTGACTAGTGTCCTTATAAGAAGAGGAAAGTTGGCCACACAGAGACACCAGGAATGCACGCAAACACACACACACACACACACACACACACACACACGAAAAATCAAGTGAGAATTCAGCAAGAAGGCAGATGTCTGCAAGCCAAGGAGAGAGGCCTCAGAAGAAACCAAACTCTTAACAAACTGATCTTGGACTTCCAGCATCCAGAGCTGAGAGACAACAAATTTCTGTTGTTTAAGCCACCCAGTCTGTGGTGTGTTGTTATGGTAGCCTTAGCAGACTAATTCATGTCACTCACAAAAATAGAGAAAATAGTAGAGCATATTCAGATAGACGTAGATAATCAATATAAGCAGGGTCATGCTGACATGACTCATGCTTTGTATATTAAGATATTTAATGACTGCCTTCCTGTGATCTGATGGTTATATTATAACAGTAAAAAATATGATGCTATTGGGGCGTCTGGGTTGCTCAGTCAATTAAGCGTCCGACTTCAGCTCAGGTCATGATCTCATGGCTTGGGGGTTTGAACCCTACATCAGGCTTTGTGCTGATAGCTCAGAGCCTGAAGCCTGCTTTGGATTTTGTGTCCCTCTCTCTCTCTGTCCCTCCTCCTCTCATGCTCGCTATCTCTCTCTGTCTCTCTTTCTCAAGAATAAATAAACATTAATTTTTTAATATGATGCTATCATTTTATTTGGGGAAGAACACTTATAGATTGTATAATTGTTTTTATATTTTTGTATATATTATATAAATATATGTCTATATAAATATATTTAAATATGTAAAATATATAAATGCTGTATAAGTATTATACTTTATATATTTTATATTTTATAGTAATTATATAATTACTGTATATATTTATTAATGCTAGCTAATACAACCTAAATTTCTGTCCCCAAACCTTCACAGAATAAAAATCTCCTTGTTCACATAAAATGACTATAAATGTTCCAAGTTGGATTTCTCTAAGAGTTAATCTAGAGAGTGCAGCCCTTCCTTCTTACAGCATTACCATTCTCTCCTTTCCTTCCAGTCACATGCATAGGAAGAGAGAGAACTTGAAAGATTCTTTTATGGCCATCTTTGGAAGTGGTACATATTTCTTCCTCCAGTATACCACTGGCCAGAACTTAGTTACGTGGCTCAACTCAGGTACAAGGGATCCTAAGAAATCTGGTCCAGCTGTGTGCCTAGGATCAAGAGGAGAATGGGATGCTAACCCTGGTAGTTTCTGCCTCATGAGCTACCAAACATTTAGTTTTCAGAGTTACTTACAATGTGGAGAGGAAAAAAGTAATTTGATATAGGATACGTTTCTATCAGGGTAATTCAGAAGACCACCTGGACTTGGAGATTTACTCTTAACAATGTAAACATTTGCTGGCAACTTCAAAACTCTAGGACTGGAGTTGAGAAACTTTTTCTGTACAAAGCCAGATTGCAAATATTTCAGGCATTGAGTGCTGTATGGTTTGTGTTGAAACTACTCAAATCTGTCACTGTAGCTTTAACGCATGCATAGAAAGTATGTGAATGAATGGGCATGACTATGTTCCAATAAACCTTTACTTACAAAACAAGGAGCAGACCAGATTTGGCCTGAGGCCATCAAGGTTTATGAAGATTTCATACAGCATATTAGATAATCTGTCATTTTGCAAGAATTTCAATCTTATCCTCAGCAGCTAATTGTGCAGGAGTAGCGAGCCTAGCTGATTGCCCAGCAATAACTGCAAAATAAGTTTTGCTGTGCTCTAATTTATTTGGGCAAGGTTCATGGATTATCACCTGTTCAGTAATATGAACAAAGTTACTTTGTGAAAAGTGTCCTCTGTCTCCAAGGGGACTACTTGAACTGGTTATAAAAGCAAACTGGAAGTGATAGGCCTAAGACAGTAATGGAATATAGCTGGAAGATGTTATATTTAATTACTCTAACATTGATTTGTCTTAGAGGAAAGGCTATTCTTTCTTGTTTCAGTATTTCTTCAATCCCAAAGGATTTTATATTCACTCTTGGTTTTAGCTATCATCTCTACTTTGTCTGTCTCTACTGGCCTACCTCCTTCATATCGTAAATGCCATGTGGGGCTATTGCTGTCTCTTCCAGTACAGTTTTCAGATCTGCCAAATTGTGTACTGAAGCACGTGGGAATCAGATCCAAGTTCCAGGCTCGAATCTTTCTCTCTAGCCATATGCCTTAACATTTCACTTTGCCTCCTAGAGGCCTGGTTTCTTCATCCTTCAAGTTGGAATAATCACAGTGTCAAACTCAGGGATTTTTTGTTTTTGTGTAGATTAAATGAGTTAATCTGTATAGACTATCGAATATACTTTTTGGGACCTGGTAAGAACTTGAAAATAGTTGATTAATGTTTTAATTTTCTTCAGTAATCCCATCTGTAATACAATATGATTTTTGACACCATAATTCTGCCAGTATTTCGTCAAAGTCAACAATTACTTTTTTGTTGATGGTGAGGTGGTCCTAAAGCCTTTTTACTCTTTTTTTTTTCAATGCTTATTTATTTTTGAGAGAGAGAGAGAGAGAGAGAATGCTAGTAGGGGAGGGGCAGAGAGAGAGGGAAACAAACGATCAGAAGTGGGCTCTACATTGACAGCAGAGAGCCAGATGTGGTCGCAAACTCATGCTGTGAGATTATGACCTGAGCTGAGGTTGGACCCTTAAGCGACTAAGCCACCTAGACCCCTCATTTGGCATTATTAAATATCATTGTTTTCACATACTTTTCTGTTATAATGTTCGTGGCATTGTACTTTCCTGCTAATCTCTTTTTGATACCTTGCTCTGCATATAATTTGATATTTAAAATTTTCTTTCTCTGACTCATATTTTTTTAATTCAACTGTATTTGTTTTGAGAGAGAGAACAGAGAAGGGGCAGAGAGAGAGGGAGACAGAGAATCCCAGGCAGGCTCTGTGCTGTCAGGGCAGAGCTTGATGTGGGGCTTGAACCCATGAATTGTGAGATGATGACCTGAACCGAAACCAAGAGTCAGAGGCTTAACCGACTGAGTTACTCAGGTGTCCCTTCTTTCTCTGACCCTTAAAATGTGATGGTAGACTTAGCTTCTTCCTATACCTTTTCTCCCCACACTCCTCACCCTTGAGGGTCCTTTTATAATAGCAACTCTCAAAAAATCCCAGGAACACACACACACACACAAATCCTTAATTTCAATGCTTTAAAAGCCCACATTTGCAATTTTATGAATATCTGCTGTTTCTATGAGTACACCTCAGCCATATCACATTATGTCCAAACCGATCACATGGTCTGGAACTTGACTCATGTTCCTTACATGCCACCATTGCATTAGTCTCCCAGGCTTCAAATTCTTTTTCTTTTTCTTTTTTTAATATAGTTTACTGTCAAGTTGGTTTCCATATAACACCCAGTGCTCATCCCCACAAGTGCCCTCCTCCATGCCCATCACCCCCTTCCCCTCTCCCCCATACCTATCAGTCCCCAGTTTGTTCTCAGTATTTAAGAGTCTCTTGTAGTTTGTCTCTCACCCTCTCCTTAACTATTTTTTCCCCTTCCCTTCCCTCATGGTCCTCTGTTAAGTTTCTCCTTTTCCACATATGAATGAAAACATATGGTATCTGTCTTTCTCTGTCTGGCTTATTTCACTTAGCATAATACCCTCGAGATCCATCCACGTTGCTACAAATGGCCCAATTTCATTCTTTCTCATTATCCTAGGCTTCAAATTTTAAGTTATTTTCTACTCTCCTGCTTTTTCTTCTCTCTAATTTATTTAGTTCTCAAATTCTGCTGTTCTCTCAAAGTATCCTTTCTTCCCCATCTCCTTTGGAAAAATCTCAGATCTTATCTTTGAATTAATTTGTGCCCTCAGTGTTTCTCCATTTCTTCTTCCATCTATCTACCCAGGCATTTATTCAACAATTATTAAGATCCTACTATGTTGCCCAGTAGTCTCTGATCTTTGCTCCAGTGCATACACAAAGCATCAGTCCACTGCTAGCTTTTTAGAATGTATGTTCTCTTGGGGGACACGAAGACACTAGTCATGTGCGTTTACTATGGAATCAAACTGTCTTATGTCAAAATATTGGATCCATCACTTCCTGTAACTTTAGACAATTTACTTAATCTCTCTGATTCACTTTCTCATCTGTAAAATGTGGATGATAATAGTACATACATGATAGACAGTTTGTAAGTATAAATTAAGTGGTGATACATGCAAGCCTTAACATTTAATAGCCTAAAACCTTTAATAAGCCCTCAATAAATATTAGCATTTATTATTGTCACTATTTTTATTAATAAAAGCTGAAAGGGAAATTACTGTAACACAGCTTCACATGTTAAGAGCCAAGATGAGTCATCTAGAGTTATAGTGATTCAGGGAAATTGGAGTGAGTCATCTAGAGTTATAGTGATTCGGGGAAACTGGACTTTTCCAGAGCCTGCCTACTGAATACCCCAATGCAAACATAAGCCTGGTGCTTGTGAATTTTGCTGATAAAACTGAATAAGGTAGGTGATGTCCTCTAATAATAAGCCAGGAGATGTGGACTTTTTCCTGTTCACAATGTGGAAACATTGTAGCTTTTTGAATAAGGAACTAATATGCTAGAATCAGTGTTTTCAAACAACCTAAAGCCTCATAAGGATCTTATTCCTGTATCCGTGTCAAACCTCTCATCTATTAAGGCCAATTGTATAATTTTTTTCCCATTTGTTTATTACATGGTCCCAAGTGGAATAATAATGAGCTATGTCTTATTTCAGGACATTTAAAAATATTTTGGTGTATAATAAGTATTCAGCAAACGCTTGATCATTTATAGAAATATAACTTTTGTTATCAAAGCAAATGATTTAGGAAGTTTTGGATCACTTCATTTTATGAAGATGTATTCATTTTGCTACTTTATTCCATGGTTACATTTTGCACCATTAAATCAAGTCTAATTTATTGTTTAAAATACATGTGGTGCTTTGTTACAAGACAACAAGACTACAGATTACAGCCGAGTCATCTCCACTAGTGTAGAGTTAAAATACAGAATCAACTGATTACGATTCTGAGATACAGTCTTCACGATGATTAAGAACTCGATTATTCTACTGGATTCTGCTTATAAATGAACATCACTACTGTGATTTCCATTGTGAGAAGACATCATTTACTTTACCTGGAAACATCTTATTTGACTCTCCTTTGATAGTTTTGTTGTTTTGATTAAATACTGTGATTATAAAGGCCAAGGAGCCATTTAAACTTGTTTACCTCTCAGAATAAATATTTGTTTCATAACTTGGGTTGCTACTAAGCCAAGTCCGTATTTACACCGGACCTTAATGAAATGGTTGTTTGCAAGAATTGGACTGTAACTGCATTGATACATGAGGCACAACAAATCTGCTTTACGGGTTACACTTTACTGGTATGATTTGTATGTGCCAGTGATGGGAAAGACCCCTTCGTCTTTGGAGGCTTGGCATTGGCCTGGGAGAGTGCTAACAGAGTGCTAAGGATCCTCCTGCCTATTCTTTCCTCAGAGCAAGATGTTCCTTCTATTCATTTTCTGAGTATCCTGCAAACAGCACTGTTATCAGAGCTACATTTGAGATGAAAGGAATCCCTGTTACAGTGCTGAAAATCTCCACAGGACACCACTCTGGTTGGATTAGGCTGTTATGAAGGCATTGAATCTCTCCAACTTTAGATACAGAAGGGAACTCCTGCTTCTTTATGGTATTCAAGGTGGTCTTTGCTATTCTCGTCCTCACTGCTTTCACTACTGAGGATGCTTTAAAGCATAGTAAAGTTCTATTTATTCTAAATATTGGAAAATTAATCGTCATGGTTCCAGGAGAGATGCTGTGCTTCATGTTTATCATACACGGATTCTGTATGTGTATGTATGTATGTATGTACACATGTGTGTATGCGTTAGATGATGATTCAGGTAGCTATCCCTTTCTCCTAAGATAATTTATGTGAATGATGGTATCATTAATACAATTTCACCTGATTCTTCTCTTTCAGGCTCCAAGAAATACTTGCAAAGTATGAGGATCACAAAATGCATCTGGTTGGCAATTATGTGTGCATATGTGTATTTTCCAATTCCCATTAAAACTCTTAATGATCTTTTTAAAGTTTACATTACCAGTTTGATCCCAGCAAAACACGTGTTTTTATTGATAGGGCTATTTACTTCTCAAAGAATGTGAAATAAAGGTATAAAAATTTGTTTTCTGGATGGAGCATTCTTTAGCATGCATTACGGGATTTCCCCCCTCCCCTTTTCTTTCTCTCCATTACATCTATTTATTTAGAGAAGTAATGCTTGCTCATGTATTAGGCTTGTTATTTTTATGACTTTATTATGCACTTTTCTTACTTGAATATGCACCACAGTTGTCCCATTTAACAACACTTTCTGTATCCTTTTACTGAAGTTCAGTCTCTTGGGAATCAGGAGCAAAAACAAAGTCATCCATCTTCAACAAATATACAAGATCACTCCTACTGATAGTAGTAAGTACAAAATTGGTAATGCTCTCCACGAGTAGAATTCCATTTAACTACCAATTCCCAAGGAGTCCAAGGGTATGAACAAAACCACCATTTCAGAGAATGTATTATTGTATTTTCCTTCTTTGAGATAATTCTGACAAAGGGCTGTTCCACCTTACATCTTAGATCACATGATGGTGAGAAAACTCTATAGCTTAAAGGATAGGAGTTTATTATGGTAAGTATAAAATAGAACAAAACACTTGGGCTTCTACAGCATTTTACGGGAAAATCTCTTCTGACCCTTCTAGAAACAATCCCTTTGGTAAAGTTCCATTTTATGTTGGTTTGCTCTGTCATCAGTGTAGAGTTATAGCTTGAATAAATTCTTCTTGAGGGTTTGAAGGTTGGCATGGGAATGCCTTTCTTCTCTAGATCTTATAATGGATGTGTGTAATTCGTCAAGTGTGGAACATATGCCTTGCTTTATTCACAAACTTTTAGAGAAGTTAACTGCCAGCCATCACCTTCAAAATCTGGCACCATATTTTGATATTTAAATCAGTCAAAGGTTTGCAATTAGTCAGTATTTAAAGGTTTGCAATTTATTCCTAATAAATACATTAATTTATTACCAAAATGAAATTTATTTCAATGACATTTTAAGTTTTTTAAAGCTTATTATTATGCCTCATTAAATATCTTGGTGAGCATTTTAGGTTTTCACTATATCTGCATCTCAGAGTGGAGGTGTGAATTAAAGACATAAATAGTCTTCCAGGTAATATCAGTTTGTAAAAATTTTATTTGAATTTTATTTGAGTAGCATTTAATAGAAAATTGTTTTCTGTGTGTCGATTAGATTTGTGGGTCTTTTATGTATAGAATAAAGCATACTATCTCTATATGTTTACTTCATAGAGAAAAAAGTTTAGAACTACAAAGCAATGTTACTTTTACTTTTTTCCATCTGTCCTCCCTTTTAATTGGATTGTTGACACTCGTCAATACCTTGAAAACACACAAAAATGCATTGTGTATTCTGCTTTTATGACTTCTGGTTATTAGGTCTTCATGAAAACTTAAAAATAGCATTTTTCTTTCTCTAAAAGAAATAGCATCTTTCTTCTGTTCCTGTTATTCAACTGTTGCATAAAAGAACAGATATATGATCTTGGATGAAAGACCATAAGAGAAACCTTTTCTTGGTTCATAATAATTGTTTCTGGTACTCATATAATCATCAGTCTAATTTTGAGAATCAAAACTGAACTGCCCTCAAATGTATTTTCATTGCATAAAGCAAAGGTGTTTGATGTACAAGAGTTATTGTTAATTACCTTGTTTGTAAGAGATTTATGAATCAGTCCTAGATTTTTCCAGCAAAAACAGGTTTCCTCTGGGCATGCGTAATAGAAAAAACACACTATTTGGGGCAGAGAGTTGTTTTGTACTTCCTTTTAAGCGTTTCATTCAAATTTAGATAAATTTTAAGTTTTTAAATTTTATTTTTAAGTGGACTAGCTATGTTTATTCCACTTAGTTTTCAGATGCAAATGGTTAAGTGTTCTGCATTCTAATCAGTAAAGAACCCGGTGACTAAATCATAATTTAATGATCTCTTCCTAGAGCGATAATGATGTAAAACTTAGATCTGAAAAGAAGATTCTCATTTTTTTATCTAATTGGGCTGATCTTCCTGCAAAATCTCTGCAGGCTTCTATAGTTGTGCTAATAATAAAACACTGGGTGAAGCGGACATAATGAAAAATGCTATATTTTACCCAGGAAATATAGATAATTAAAATGTATCTTCATATATGAAATGACATTTTTGTGCATGTAATAATGTTCATTTTTTTATTGAGTTTGGGGAATTGTCAGTTTTACTGGATATAAGGGGTAGGCCTTTTTGGTTTAAACAGTCCTATATACTTTGAGTAAATAAAAAAAAATTTTATGTTTACCATTAGTTATGTACCTCTTCCAGTGTTCTTTATTTCTTTGTAAAGATCTGAGTTTCATCTGGTATCATTTCCACTCAGCTTTAAGAACTTATAGCATTTTTTTCAATTTTTATTTATTTTTGAGAGAGAGACACACACAGAATGCGAGTGGGAGAGGATCAGAGAGAGAGGGAGAAACAGAATCAGAAGCAGGCTCCAGGCTCAGAGCTGTTAGCACAGAGCCCAGTGCGGGGCTCAAACTCACAAACAGTGAGATGGCCACGCAGGTGCCTCAGGAACTTTTTTTTAGCACTTCTTGTACTGTAGCTCTGATGGAGATTAACGCTCTTTAGCTCTTTAGTTTCTTTTATTGGAAACTATGTTTATTTTGCCTTCATACTTGAAGAATATTTTCACTGGATTCAGCACTTTAAACTTGTGCTTCACCTGTATGTAATTTGCTGCTTTTCTCTCTGTCTTCTTTCCAGGTTTTCTTTTTATCTTAGTTTTTTTTTTTAAACTTGATTATTATGCACTTAAGTGGGGCTCTCTTTGTATTTATCCCTCTGAAAGTGTGTGGGGATATCCTTGAATCTGTAAGTTCTTGACTTTCACCACATTTGGTAAATTTTCTGCCATTATTCCTTCAAATATATTTTTAGGTCCATCTTTCTCTTCTTTTGAGACTCCACTTACATACATATTAAATATGTTGAAGCTGTATTCATTCTTCTGCCTCTAATCTCTCTTCCATGCTGGAAAATTTATACTGATCTAGCTTCAGATCCACTGACTTTTCTCTGTCATCTCTAAACTGCTATTAAGCAAACTGAAAATTTTATTATTATTTTGATCTTATATATTTTCATATCTAGAATTTCCATTGAGTTCTTTTTTTTTTTTTTTTTTGAGAGATTTTACTTTTCTGCTTTGGTGTCCTAATTTTATTTTCATTGTGAGACTATCTTCTTTCTAAAAGCATAATTATATTTGTCCTTTAAATTCTTTGCCCACTATATCCAGTGCATGGATCAGCTCAGGGTTGATCTCTACTGGCTTCTCTTTGAGTGCAAATCACATATATTTTATCATATGTTGAGCCATTTTGGATTGCTTTCTGGGCACTGTAGATGTTCTGGATTCTGTTATTTTCTCCAAATAATATCGATTTGACTTTATTTTTCTTATCAATTTTATTTTCATGATAAATGTAATCAAGATCAAACTATAGTCTCCTTTGTAGTGGATGATGTCTCCACTCATTTATTTTGGAGCCTCAGCAGAGCTGTTTCCAGACTGTCCTCTTAATGCATATTTCAGAGGATAGCCAAAGACTGGGCAATGTTAACACACAGACTCTGGGGCTCCTTCTCCCTGGCTCTCTCCTTTATGGGATTCTCCCTTTTCTTTTTCAGTTGGCCTGGTTGTGCAAACTCTGTTCTGTCTTTCTTCAAGTTCTGTTTCCCATTTTATCCATTTAGCATGGACAGATTGGGTCCTGCCCTCCAGCTCAAACCTGTAAGCCAGTAAACTCATTCAGTGCTTCCTCCTTCCTACAAGTGTGTGCCCTCTCTCGTACTGTTTGTTTGGGGTCACAGGGCTTTCAGGTATTATACTTTATATTTTGTCTGTACTTTATAGTTTTTTACCTGCAGGAAAGTTAGTTCTGAAAAAAATCACTAGAAGTCTACAACTTCACATTAGAAAGAATTACTGATCCTTCTGCTTGCTAACTTCTATATGTCTTCTTCAAAAAACTATATCAGAATATTGTAAACACTCTGGCATAGTTCAGACATTCATCATTAAATTTCCTTCTTTATTCATATGTGAGAAATTAGGATCTGTTTAATTTTAAGAAACTTTTAAGATGGCTTCTATATGCAAGATAGGAAATTCTGCAAATGTGTTTTATATTTATATTAGTGTGGATGCACTGAGCTACAGGAAACAGAATATGAGCTGATAAATTTTGACTGTGTAGGGGAAGCACTGTATATGGGCACTAATAAGTGTTATGTAAAACTTATGCCTGCTTAAGTGCCTTTAAATAGTTTATGATGAGTTGCCAAATAGCTACCTGAGTGAGTTCCACGTCAAAAAAGGCAGCAGCCGCTGGATTATTCTGGGTTTCTGGGAAGGAGAGCTGGGGCAGTCCATGTTAAGTGGCCTCCTTGGTGAGGAGGGATCAGCTGGCATGTGGAAGGCCCTCATCTACTTTGTAGTGCTCCCTGGCCTGGGAGTGAGCAAGCTGAACATCTTCCTGAAGTCACATCGTGGAGAGTAGGAGAAACCCAAGTTGGTTGCCATCCCCCATCTCTGCATCGGGTCCAAGCCTGGGGAGATGGTAATCGTACTCTACTGCATAACTCTCATGTGAATCTCCTTCCCACCGGCTAGAAAGATGAATAAAGGGAACCTGGACCACTACCCAGTGGGGAACACAGCACTGGGTTGGACCGTGACTCTACACACAGACCAGATAAGTAAATGGGACCTTAAGCTCACCTTGCCTACTTGTATCCAATGATGACCAGGATACTGATACTCTATCCCTTTGCTTATGGCAGGAGATGGCTTAAATAAATAACTTAGATTGGTCCATGGGAAAAAGTAAAAACCCAAACTGAAAAACAAACAAAACAAACAAATAAAAAAACCCACCAAAAAACTACCTGAGTGGGAAACTTGCAGAAGATAGAGGAACCAATGCCCATAAGATGTGGGAAATATTTCTTGTCAATATAAACAGGAAATTCAGAACACTTGCTGTAGCTTATTGTCCTGTGGCATGGAATTTAAATGTCCTATTGAGTTTGTCTGTTTACCATATTTTTTTAAAGTTTATTTTTATTTATTTCTTTAATGCTTATTTTTGAGGGGGGCAGAGAGAGAGAGAGAGAGGGAACCTCAAGCAGGCTCTGCACTATCAGTGCAGAGCCTGATGTGGGGCTCAAACTCACAAACCATGAGATCATGACATGAGCTGAAATCAAGAGTCGGACACTTAACTTACTGAGCCACCCACGTGCCCCTGTTTACCACATCTGAAAAACAATGCAAGAAAATAGATTGATAAAATAATAATAATAATAATAAAATTTTAATGTTAAAATGTTAAAAACATTGAGAAGTCTGATTTAATCCCTGGCAGACAATAAATCCAATGCAATGCCTGTAAATAATTGAGTTTGTGAAAAGATTTTACCTCCATTTTGAATTCAGTCTGTACTTTCTAACAGATTAAGTTCTTCTTTCCAGCTAATCTTTTAACTCAGGCAAAAGACTTGGTGGGCTGAGTATCCCATGATGGGAACCCAAACCCAAACCCAAAGTACCCTTCAAGCAATAAAAAGAGCCCTGACATCAGCAAGACCCCATGTGATTGACTCCAGGACAATGCCTAACCTGACCTTTACCACTCATCTGCATGTGCCCACTGACCTTTGTCCCACATTGTCTTTATATAAACCTAGAAGTACTTTCAGCAGTTTGGAGACTGTCTTTGAGATGTTAGTCCACTATCTTCCCAGGGTTGGCCTCACTAAAATAATTCCCTTTTTGTTTCACTGCCACTTAACTCTGCCTTTGGATTTTGTCAGTGGTGAGTGGCCGAACCTGGTCTGTCTGGGACCCCCAGAGCCAGGTGCTCTTGCCTCCTGGGGTCCCAGTTGCATTTGAGTCTGTATTAATACAGTATATCACATGTTAGCAATTTGTCATTTAAATGCATGTCTGCCAATTAATTTGTTTATTTTGTAGGAAACAAAGTCCATTGAAAGCATGAATTATGTCCACTAAATATGATGGCATAGAAAGGAATAATTGCTCCATGGCTCTTTTTAAAACTGCAAAAAATATGCCCCCCCAAATCTACCATTATATTGTAATTAAAAAATCGGCACATCTGGGTGGCTCATGTGGTTGAGATTTGACTCTAGGTTCCTTCTCAGGTTATGATCTCATGGTTTATGGGTTCAAGGTCCACACTGAGCTCCATGCTGACAGTGCAGAGCCTGCTTGGGATTCACTCTCTCTCCCTCTCTTTGCCCCTTCCCTGCTCTCTGTCTCTCTCTTTCTGCTTCTCTCAAAATAAGTAAATAAACTAAAAAAAAAATCCCCATGCATGCTTAGATTCATGCCAAACTTAAAACTAAGAACAGAAGAATGGCAAATATCTAGCATGTGAGAATCATTTCTTGTGTAATATCAATAACAGGCATCATTAATAATCACTTTGTTTTTTCCAGCTGAACTTAGATACATGGTTGGAACCTCATGGACATAGTATTTCAAGGAGTCACTACCAGTCGGATACGTTATCTCATGAAAGGAAGACTTTTTGTCTAAAGAACCTATCCAAAAGGAATAATTTTACTTGGGAACCTATGATGAATAAAAATGATTTTGATGTCAGGAAACAGGAAACTAATGCAAACTAGTCTGTTGCAGAATTGTTTTCATTCACCTCGCTAGTGAAGGTGTATTTCAGTTTCAGCTTTTAATAAACAGCAAGCTTTCACCTAATTGAAGAACTAAGTCTTGAAATAAGTGTCAAGTATCTGTCTTTCCTTTCCCCTATGGTGGTTTTCTTCTCAGGCATGCATCTAAGTGGTGGTAGGCAGCTGCCTTCTCTACATCATGCCTCCTAAGCAGTCTTGTGCTTTTTCCTGAGAGTTCAAGCATACATCCCTGGTACATTTATTAGCTACTTCTGAGTCTAATGCTTTTCATTGCTCTGATCACCACAGACAGAGGGATGGGAAATATCTGCTTTGCGCCTGTGTCACATACCTGGACTAGTGGTAGATAGGGAGTATTGGCATCAGCCTCAAATCGGCCCACATAAACATAGATGTTATTTTGTAGCATTGGGTGACCTATACAAATGCCTAGAAATGCTGGGCAAGCCAAAAATAATAGAAACCTCTTATACCATCCGTTTTTATTTTTCTTGACTATTCTGAAATTGTTCTGATGATAGAGATTACAATGCTACTACTTAGGGAAAAGACAAAACAAGTTATAATAAAGACACCGGCTCAAAGAACAGGGAAGTTCAATTCTTTATGGTACTATGTGGGCACCAGGGACAAAGGATAATGGGGACTCTTTTGTCATCATCAACATGAATATTTCACTATTGTAGGCTAGAAGGAAAAAGAGAAGTGAATCGAGATTATCTTTACAAAGATGACCTTGTAGTTGTCCATAGCGTTTCTCCTCATGTGCCTTTGGTGAGAACCTAGCCGTGGAGCCAAACTTGGTCACAAGGTAGGTGGCTATGTGCCCAGGAAGTAAAAGAGAACAAATTGTGAGGTGAGGGGTTCAGGGCAAGGAGAGAAGCCACCAGCAGCTTGCCACGAGCTCTTAAATTAAGAAGAATTACTGGCTCTCTCTCTTCTCTAGCATGTTTCCTTTATTCTGAGACTGGGAAAACACCAATTTCCAAAATCAATTGGATTAAATAGATAGAATAAAAGGATCAACTAACACCCTCATTTCAGCTACTTGTCTGTCTACAGATCAGCCATTATTATTCTGGCATCATTCCCCATCTCACTTTTCAACATTTGTCCTGTTTGCTGTAGCAAAACGGGAATAAATACAATTGTCCTTCAAGATGGCAGTGGTCTGTCATTTCTAAAATCATACATGATTAAGAGTATCTATATGGTATTAATTATTTATGAGATTGAGAATATATATATATTTATATATGAATATATATATATATATATATATATATATATATATATAAATTCTAGGCCACTAGCCTGTTGTACAATCTTGAGAAAATTTCTGAACCTTGCCCTCCTCAAGCGTAAAAGGAAGAATACGCTATCTGAGATAACTTCCAGATTGAAAAGACTTTCTATGATGTTGATTATAGAGAGGATTAAATGAAATTCTCATCCTCCAAAAATATGAGGACTTTTCCCAACAAATATGATTTCATACTTAAGCCTGTTCTCAGGCCTTTGAGATAAGACTTCCACCCCACAGGACTTTGGAGGAAATCACCAATATAAGAGTAAGCTAGTCATAATGGGCCTTTGAGCATTTCTGATCGAAGGACAAGAAATCTTTCTGATCCTTTACAAGTAATCAGCAAATGCCTTAAAGCATGAGATTTGATAATACTTACCATGATCATAGTTATGTAACTATAATGTTATTAATGGTCATAAAATTACCTAGCCCTTGAAAAAACCCACCCAGTGAAAATATCTGGTTTAGTGGCCTCCTAAGGTATGAATCACAGGTATCAATGATCCAGGGCACGAAAGACAAGATTTCACTTTTTTATTTGTTCCAGAATGATCACCCTTTGATTTTTAATACATGTCGTTTTGTTCTTGTATGAAAGGACACGTTAAAGGAGTATCGACACCATCGGTTTAACTGTACAATTAATATGGCCTTCTTTAGCTTTCTTAATATCGAAGCTGAAGGTAGCTGCTTTATACTTCCAAGGTTGCCTTTGAGGACCTATCCCTCAGAGGCACATCCTGCTCTCCTTTATTACAGTAGTTGGCCAGAAAACCCCTGTGGATGTGTGACTATTCAGAACTGCTAGACTGAAATGCCATTCCGAAAACTACAGCTCTTCCGCTAAACAATTTTTCTAGGAACACTGCCATATCACTAGCTACTCGGCTTTGCCAAAAGGCAGCACTCCTCCAATGGTCCTAGCTCTGGGAATGATCCCAAATGATGGTTCAAGCTGGGGATAGGCAGTAAATCAGCAGTAAAAGCTGAAAAATACCCCAGCTTTTAATACCTTTTCTCTTTTTTCCAGATGACTGGCCTATCTCTCTCACCTTCTGCTTCTATTCATGAAAGACTTCCTTTCTCCCCTTCATTTGTGGTTTGATGGTCGTATTTTTATTTTACATGGCCTTCCGCAATTGTGAGAGATAAATTCACACCTTTCAAAGCTAATGCAACCCAATTTCCATGTGACTCGTAAGAACCTAGTTTTTCCTAGCACTCATGTGCAACTGTGTGATGCCTGATAGATTAGGATTGTTTGTTGAATGGGAACCGAGTCTGAACAAAGTGTCAGACAGGAGGAGGGGAGCCAAGAGAGGGTTTCAAAGCAGCAGCAGAAGGTAGCTTCACCAAATACCCACTCTGGCTGAAGGCTTCCTTCTGGTCTCAGGCTCCAGCCTTCCAGGAATCTGAGGCTGTGAGCTGCTTAAGTTCCTTGAGTTAGGAAGCCTACATTTGTTGCTTGCCTTTGGAAGTGTGTGTGTGTGTGTGTGTGTGTGCACGCATGCACACACACACATGCATTGATATATTAAAAAATGAACCTATCCTTGGAGATAACATCTATGAGGTGTTTCTTGGATGTGGAAATTTAAATCATCTGCTTCTCTTTTGCATTTCTTTAAAAAGACTTACTTCGCTGCCCTAAAATCCTTTCTTTGAAATACTATTTTCCTTTCTTGGTTTATCATTTGTCTTCCTTCCTCCCTTCCTTCTTCCTTTACTCTTTCCTTTCTCCTTTTGTCCCTGTATACTTTTCCCTTTCTCCCTCATTTCCAATTTTTTTGACTACGGTCAAATGTATTGAGTATACGCGGACTTCATGGCTGTCCCTTGTAAGCTTTGGACTCACTATTGGGCTATTATTTCCTCATTTATATGCAGTGTCAGAGACTCAGAAGTCCATTGTTTCCTTTTGAAGAAAACTCATATTTAAGAACTGATACTTCATCTTTTTGTTTCAGGTATTATGCCTTGGTATCCTTAATATATTTTAGGATATTTGACTTGAAAAGAAGCAGGTAGCCTTGTTGAGTTTTCCTCTGTACCCTAGCACCTTGAACAATAACTGATAAATACAAGGACCTCTTTCCTTCTTTCCCTATATATCGTTTAATAATGATCTTAATGTCAAGCAAACAAATCATAGAGAAAAGAAGAGCTCTGTGTTGAAGAGTATTCTGTTGGTCTGGCCAGGACTGAGCTCTGAGTCTTTTGCTCAGAAAATGTTTACCCAGAAGGTGCTCAACTTCTGAGATCAAGTCAGCTTTGTGTCTCCTTGACCTTGGAAATGTTTCCCTATATATTCTCTGTTGGAATTTTATTCAATATTCTATCTTTGTTTCTACTTTACAAAACATGCCATGTGAATAATGATGCCTCGGGCAAAGAAATTACTCTAGCAGTTCCATTTAAACTCAGGACAAATCCTGCCCTCACTTGCATTTGCAATTTGCAATGCAGTCAGTAAGAATTGGGCCCACACATGAATTGACAGAATCAGGGCTCCAAGGTTAGCAATTATTAAAGTTTAAAAGTCCATTAATTCATTTCCAAAATATTTTATTCAGTTGCTTCTGAAGTGGAATTCTGAATTGCCTTCCCTCTTGCTGCTACTATAGTGGTATCCAACTCTGAGAGGAACTCACAGCTCTAAATGTCCTCATTGTTAAAGCGCAAGAAGAGAACAAAACCAGACTGTAATGTCAATCTTACTGCCTTAGTGGAGCAAAAATTAGAAGTCAACGCTTCTCTTACCATCAAAGAGAACTTAAATTCAACAGAATTTTGTAAGTGGCATTATATGGGGAATAAAACCATGAAAGGGGTGTATAAATAACTTATTCTGCAAACGCCTGTGCTTTTCCAAATCAATTTTGGAATCCTAAAGTGAAATCTACATGCTTTGGTGGAATTGATAAGGGATCAGAAATGGCCTTTTACATTGGAAATGGGCACATGGGTCTTCTACCCTACGGTAGGGAATTAATACACAATAAGTAGGTAAAAAAAAAAAAAAACAACTTTACGGAACAATGTGGTAAAAATACAGACCATAAGGTATTAAGACAATTTTTAAAAAAACAATAGTTAATAGAGAAAGGTGTCCAAATTTATGCATGTAATAATTTGGCAGCTTATTGTAGTAGCATCTTTTGCAAACTAAATAGCAAGCACCATCACACCCATAAATGGGGAAGGAAAGCAAAAAGAATTATTTTTAATAGGTACATGGCACCACACCCTTCCAACATGCAGCGAGGAGGGAAAACCAGACCGGCGACCCGTGTGTAGAATATGTACTGAGAGAAACCATCGGGAGGGGGAGGGTGGTTTTTTTTTTTTTAATTTTAATTCTTTTTTGCTGATTCTTTTGACCATGAATATTGAAAATGACGAGCGAAGTTTTTGGCTACGTCCCTGGCTTTTCAGCATGGAATAAAAGTCTTAAGCCTGTAGCTCTCCCTGTCCCAGGGGAGTGTGCAAAGGGAGGGGAAAACAGGCGGCGTGGGTGAGGGGTGGCGGAGCAGAACCGAGGGAGAGAGGAGAGGCGCGAGCCAGCCTCTGCCCGGAGGGCGTGGATCCCGGCGCGAGCCCGAACAGGTCCCGCGTTCTCGCGGCCGCGGCCAGCAGCGGGCGGGGCCCGGCAGGATCTCCGCCGGCAGACTCGCGTGCGGATCGGCAGCGAGCCGCCGGCAAGGAGCTCCCTTGGATCCGCCTGGAGCTGTTGGACCCTGCGCTCTCTCCAGCTGCAAGCCGGCTTGGGGGAGAAGTTTCCCGGAGGGAAGGTACGGAACCGAGCTGAAGCCGCAGACGGCTCAGGTGTGCCTAGGTGGGGGTTAATGTGCATCTGTTTTGCTAGCCTTGCGGGTTCTCCCACTTCGCCCCGTAGTCAACTCTCCGGGCGTGATGGAAGGCGGATGAAGGGTGTGCGGCTGGGAGGGGTTGGAAATGGTGAGCAATCAGGGCTTCATCCTTGCCTAAAGTGGGGTGGTCCGAGGTCCCTCAGCCCTAAGCCGGGAAGAGACACCCCTTTTCCCAGCCCCGCCCCCTGGTGGCTGAGGCTGTATTCAAACACAGCTCCGGGTCAGTCGGAGAGAGAGAGAGAACCGAGTCCACGAATCTTCCAGCTCCCACTTTTTCTGGCTGGTGATGGGTAGGTTGACCCTCTGTCTTTCTTCCAACCTCCCTCCTCCAGTGGCCCCCTACCCACTGGAGAGGATTCCAGACCCTCCTGGAGATTGCAGCCCTCTCCCTCCAGCAGGGGGTCGGAGGTCAGCCGGGTTTGGGATCAGACCTCTGAGGGTCGCACCTCTCCCTGCCGGGGACCATCTCTAGGGTCGTAGGGCATTTGGTCTCTTCCGCACCCCACTCCGCCCCTGTCTTGCTCCCATTCTCAGGGGAGAATTCCGGGTACTGGCCGGGTTTTGTATGCGCCACCAGCTTGGAAAGGGAGATCTGTGGACAGCAGGGTTGAGGGGCGCAAGAAAGCCGGGAGGTTTAGGACGTCCACCTCCCCAGCCCACCGTGGGGGCGAGAGGCCAGGCCGGGGGCGTGGTTGCCATGGCTCCCTGGTAGCTGAGCTGGGGGAGCTAGAGATGCCAGGCACGGCTGGTCCCTTCTTCCTCTTTGTGCCTCTCTCTCTTTTTCTTTTCTTTCTTCTTTTTATTTATTAATTTTTTTTTTTTGAGAGTGTGCGTGGGGAGGGAGAAAGTGATTAATTTGGAGAGCGGGGATTGGAGCCGAGACTGGGGAACGCCGGCCCCTTCATTCCCACTCCTCTCGCTCGCTGTGCGAGCCGCACTTTGGGATTCCTGCGAAACCCCAAGGGCCAAAGAAGCCGCTGCCGCGCGGGCCCAGGTACCCAGGCCCCGAGCCGCGCCCTGGGGCGGACGCGGGGCGGGTGGTCCGGCTGTCAGCGGGACGGCGGGCGGGGATGGGGCGAAGGCGAGCGGCGGAGGGCAGGTGACTAGCGGCCCCGCAGGGCTGCGCGGCGGGGACGTGGCCCCACCGGTGAGCCCGAAGCGAGGGGCGCTGGGGGTCAGCCCCATCCTTGAGAACCTTTTGAGGCGCCCCCAGGGCTGGCAAGTGGCCGCCGGGGCACGCGCGTGCGTGACGGCGCGCTCTCTGAAACGCCCGTGGTGGGGGGTGGGGGGGGCGTGTGCGCGTGCGCGCGGAGGTGGGCACCTGGTGATCCGCCTGGGCTCGCGCCGCCCAGCTGGGTTCCACTTCCAGCTCCAGTGTCTGTGAGGTGTGATTTTGGACGAGCCATCTCACTACTCCGTGCCTCGGTTTCTCCTTTTAAATACTAACGATAATTTCAATACCTTACTTTTTGGGCTTTTTCAGGACTGGAATGAGAAGATAGTTTAACCTAGTGTTTAATCCTTAGTAAGCATCCTTAGTTTAGTTATGGTTGCTCATGGCGTTACTGTTACTATTAATTAATCCTCAATTTACTTAGATAGGATGCATTCTCATTTCTCCGTATCTGTATTTAAGGCAAAGTACTGTGTTTTCTAATTTTGGAGAATATTGATAGATATTAAATATTTCTGCCCCATGCAATACCTACATAGCTCTGGAGTGCAGCACATTGGAAGATATAAACTGACCAACCGCTGGTCAAGATGGCTTGTCAGAACGTTGATGGAAAGAGAAGCTTAGGAAGCTATTTGGGGAAACTTCTAGTGACAAGGAAAAGAAAGAGTTTATTCTAGAGCTTGTGTGTAAGATTCTATTTCCTCTTTCACAGGCTTGTGTTGTAGTTGGTTTTGTCTTAATTTCAATCTCTTGTGATGGACCACCCTCTGGCTCTTATAATTTAACTTGGTTCTGGAGTCTAGTGTATAACCCAGCTTTCCTTTTTATGGCCTTAAGTGCTGCAGTGGATTTACTTCTAGTAATGGCAGAGCGTAGTGTATAATCATTCCTCACAAGCACCTGAATACTGTCATTGACTAAATGGAGACAAATAGTTATTTCTTGGCAAGTGTGAGTACTGACTATGGCAGTTCATTAAAAATCTCTTTCTGGTCATGTGTTTACCCACATCACTGCAGAAGACTAGGACTATGATGATTAATACATGTTTTTCAGATTGTTCTCTGTTGCCTCTATACTTATGGTACCGTTCCTTTAAAAAAAAACATGCTGCAGGTGTTTATTGCCACCTCATGGTTTTATTAGGTGGTCTAACTTACCTAGTAATGAGCAAAACATTCCATGAACCTAATTGTGAGAATGACAGGATTTGATATTGTGCATAATATATTTATTACCTCTAAGTTAATTAATTCCATTTACTGAATTAGCTTTAAATACATTTTTAAAATATCACTTGCTTGTTAAAATGTAGGTGTGTCTTGGTGGATCTGAAGTAAAACCAGACTGATGTCCCCATCACAAAGTTCCTTATGACTTTTATAAAATAGACCTCACCTTGGAAAATATTTGCTGGACAAAATATAGTTTGCTTTTGAAAAATTTCAAGATAGGTTCTTTGACCCAAAATTACTTTGTTGAAATAAGTAGGCTGATTTATTTTTTTAGGGAGAATTAAGTAAGAGTAGTATTCAAGACTGATTTACAATTCCACTAGGTTTTTTTTTTTTTTAATCTCATAAAATAAAATTAAGTAATAGAGGGGGCCGAATGTCATCAGATTTGAAGGAATGAGTGTCAGGAAACCCTGTGAGTATCAATTCAGATAGTAGCGTATTGCTTTAAGTTTGACTTTTGGATGACAACACCCTCTTCTTCCCAGTGAATATGTCATCTTTAAAAGGTACCTTGAGGAATTAGTGTGACAGCTTGCCTGAAATTCATGTGATCATTTACATATTGTTTCCCAGGAGCCTTGGCATTAAATGTTTCATTTGTTGGAAATTATTTTGCCCTTTGATTTATGACAGCCAGCAGTGCCGTGGAGCCTAATACATTGTAGAAACAAAAATTTAGCTTTTCACTGTTTTGTAATTTTCCCCTAAAAAATCTAAGCAGTGGTGTTTATGGAAAGCTTAAGTTTGGCCAAAGACAAAGGATAACGTGGAAAACCATGAGAGATCTGGAGGTATTGAGTCCTGAATTTGGGGAACTAATTGACATGTAAAGGTGTAAGCTACAGGAGGAAGTGGTCTCCATGCTAAGGCTGTTTTCAGTGATGTGCTGTATTATCTGATTCAATCAGTGCTGCTTGTTATTTTTTCAGACCGAGACCTAGAATACTATATTTTCAATTATGAACATTTTGATTACAGCTTCATTGTAACTAACTAATTTAGTATGAAGAGAATGCAATTATTATGGTGATTTACATACAATATGCTAAGTTAACACAGCTAATGAGTGAAAGCATAATATTCTTTCTATTCATTCCTGGAAAAATATTGTGCTAAGCATTCTTTCAAAGAAAAGATTACATTATTCGCCAGCATTTTATGTCTACCTACAAGTACGATTGGCATCGAGCCATTTTCTCTGCTATTGAAGTGAAATCTCTCACATTTTGGCTACTATGCCACTCCCCCTCTTTGGGGTGCAAGGGAGAATGGAAACAATTCCCAGTTTAATTAGATATGGTGCTTTCTCCTTTCTCTACATCTTTATTAGAGGAAAGATTCTGTATTTTCTAATTTTGGAGGCTGGTTAACACCTTAAACATTACTAATTACTGCAGTTTATTTTATGTGTGTTGCAATAGTGTAGTTAGTTAATTATAGCTTTCTCATTAGCACCATGTAGAGAATAATGAATTAACACATCCCTTTGATCGAAAGAACATCTAAGTTTATCTTCTGAGAATAAAAGTGTTATTGTGTTACCGAAAGTCACTATAATTTCCCCAAGAAACAAATTGGTTGGAATTCTCTAGCACTGGGATAGGAAGCTTGATGAATGAGTTGGATTGATCACAAACAAGAGGGAGTAGAGCTGTGGTTGCTTGGCAACCTAACATTATTCTGCAATTTCCTCTGGTATATTTATCCAGTAAACTAGAAAATTCTGTTTTGTTAACGAATGTTTTTAGTCAGTGCACAAATAGACCATAACTAATTGAGATTTTATGTATTGTGGATAAAAAATGATCCTCCTTACCTTCCTATTGTGTTTAGATAATAAAAATGCAAAGAGGATGGCGTATTGTTTTCAGTTTTTAAAATTTTGTGTAAAAAATGTTATTTTTATTTTCATAATGGTTTGTTCCTACCATAAGATTACAACTTGTTTGTCTCTTCGGAAGTCAAATTCTTAGGAGTGTGTGTGTATGTGTGTGTATTTACACACAATTTTTCAAGAAGAATCAAAGATACAATTTGAAGTGAGATGAATTCTTCAAAAATTGTGGCTTGTTGGTTAAACTGACAATATAGGTAAATTTAAGAAGGCATAAATATCCAATCTGAATCATGCTAGCAGATGATATAATAATAATATGTTGAAGGGGCGCCTGGGTGGCTTAGTCGGTTAAGCGTCCGACTTTCGCTTAGGTCATGAACTCGCGGTTCGTGGGTTCGAGCCCCGCGTCCGGCTCTGTGCTGACTGCCAGCTCAGAGCCTGGAGCCTGTTTCAGCCTGTGACTCCCTCTCTCTCTGACCCTCCTCTGCTCACGCTGTCTCTCTCTGTCTCCTAAAAATAAATAAAACATTAAAAAAAATTTAAAAAATAATAATATGTTGAATTTGGCAATTATAGGCATGTACTCTCTGTTCTATGACCAGAGTTTCTTTTCCTGGTGATCCTAATCATTCTCCCTTCTGTTGCATCTCATTTTCACCATAGTTGCAAAGTAGGAGCTCAGGAAATCCATCAGCTGCCCATCTTCTAATCCAGCTCTCCCCAACTCCAGGGATTGCAATGTAACACTTTTCAGCCTGTGAATTTTAGTGTGCATCAAAATTCTCTTCTCAGATCTTAACTTTCTTGAGGGAATATGTTCCATTTTATGCATTTCCTAAACCTTGTATTGTCTGGCACAGTGGGAAGCAAACTGGTGTGGTGGTTAAATGCACTGGCTATAGTAGTCAGGCTGCCTGGGTTCAAAATCAAAGTCTGCTAACTCCTTGGTATGTGACCTTGGCTAAGTCATTTTAATCTAACATGGATTTATTCTATGAGATAGAGGTTACTATACATTCCCAGCTTGTGTGTGTTATTATGAGCATTATATGGGGCAACCTATATTGACAATTTAGTAGAACTTACTAAGCACTCAATAAATTCTGGCTTTTAATTATAATTATTATCCATCTATTCCATATTCAGTTATGAGTGGATAAAAATAGAGACATAGACGTGTGTGTATCCCTGTGTATGTGAATCAGGGTAAACCGTCACCTTGGCACAGTCAAATGGAAAATTGTTGATACCCTAATCAGTTATGCACACGTAGATCAGTAGTGGTTGTTACACATATTTGAATGACCCTAAGAGTTTTGGTTCTCAGCCTTGACTGAAATGAGAATCACCTGGCGAGCTTTATAAAACCCAGATGAAGCCCATCAGACTCCCTGGGGATGATGACTAAGACTTGTGGATTTTTGAAAGCTTTTGGTGAAAGCAATGTACCTTGGGGGTTGATTACCACCAACAAAGATTGGGGTAGGTGTTCTTTAAGATCATGTTGGCCTGAGGCATTGACTTCGCAGTTACCTTGGTTGGAAAAGACAAAAAAAAAAAAAAAAAAAAAAAAAGCTTTGGCAAACCTCTGAGGTTTTTCTTACTAATCCCTTTGGTTTAAACAGCACTTTATTCTCTGAAGAGCTCAAATGCACTTTTCATTTACTGTGTATTATTTCATTTCTCAGCCAAATGTCTCTGTGAAGATGGTAGGAAAGAAGTCATTATCCTGATTTTGCAGATGAATGGAGTGAGCCATACTGAAATTAGATGATTTGATTAGATTCATACATTTATAACAGACCCAGATACCAAGATTCTTGTGACTTTCAAGTTTGGATGCTTCTGTGTTTTACCTCAAGATTTCAAATGAGGGAGAGAGAATTGTGTTTTTAGGACTAAATATTTGTGTAAGAAAAGGATGTAGAGACGTGAATTTCTTCCTTTCTTGTTGTAATTATGCATTGCAACAAAAGGCACATTTTTTTTTTTCTAAAGAAGAGCCTATTTAGGATCTAAACCCATGTCCCTTGGACTGAACCTAGCCTACATATGTATTTTTTTAGGAGCGCTTAAGAAATATTTCAGCCAGTATGTAAAAACCGGAGATTTTACATAAAAATTTGTTTTTCTGATTTATCTTAAAAAATTTTATGTTCTTGCGGTATTGAACCTGAGTGTCAAAGTGTTGTTGCCGGTCTTAGAGGACCCAGAGTTTTGTGTCTTCTCTGAGTAAAACTTGGTCTCTTCATGTTCTTATTTTTATTATTGTTATTATAATTTTTATGTATAAGTCTTACTCAAAGGGGTTAATTGAAGGGAGTTTCACGAAAGGACCACATTTTTTTGGATAGGCTTGAGGGAACTCAAAAAGGGCTGAAGAGCTGTTGCTGTTCCTCATCCAGTGGGTCAGTAGATGAGGGAAGTTACTAAGGAGGTGAGTGCAGGAGTCCTGGCAACGGCCGCCAGGCAGGACCCGTGGCTTTTGGTAGAGAAACAGACACAGTTGTATGGGAGATGCAGATCTTCTGCTCCTTCCTCAGAGTGGCGGAACCCACCAGCAGTTGGACAGCAGGGAGCCTGGTTGAAGTGGTCTGCAGAGACCAGTTTCCTCTGCCCAGAGGAGGATGGAGGGAGGTACAGAATGGATCAGAATCTGGCAGGTTAATGAAGAATGTCCAGCACACCTTGAAGCCTTAAAATGTATAGAACAAAGGATAATGGGGAAGGAGAACGTTTGAATTGCCAAAAATGGAACACAATGGAGAACCATTAAATTTGCATTCAGGAGCATCTTTTCCCACTTTCCTTGGTCATTTCTTTCCCTGCCCTTCTTTCCCTTCCCTAAGTGGACATGCTCCCTTTCAGAGGTGAGTTTCAGCTGCAGCCTCCAGACATCCAAACAGTTTTGTCCATTCTCCTGGATGGCCTCCCCTTTCCAAGATGAGAGCTGATATCACAGAGAGACTAATGCAAAAGGCTTAGTATAGCCTCAATGGTAACAGGTTTGCATTTTTAACAGAAGTTCTTCCTTCACAA
Source organism: Hyaena hyaena (assembly GCF_003009895.1). Lineage (NCBI taxonomy): Eukaryota > Metazoa > Chordata > Mammalia > Carnivora > Hyaenidae > Hyaena > Hyaena hyaena. The sequence goes on from NW_024081317.1 coordinate 250,122, forward strand.
AACCATTTGCTGTAAGTGGTAAATCTCAGGCTAGGGATTGCAGATATTATGCCTGCAGAGTGGAGATACCCTCAAACAATAGTCTGGCAGCTTAAAGTCACTGTAACCTGGACATTTGAATCTCTGGAGTGGTACCCCTTTTCTTTGGCATGGTGGTAGTAGAATGAATTGAATGAGGAAATAGATCAGAGGTGCATTGGTAGCCTATTGATAGGAAGCATTTGTGTTTTCTGGGGTTAACGGGTGTTATCTACAGTATAATAGTAGGTAAGTAAGTAAGAAAAATGTGGCATTTTTTACTCACTCAGTGGAGTTAGAACTGATTGTGAATTGTTTGTCATCGCACTGAAGACCTTTGCTAAAGAACATAAAGGTACAGAATATCAGCTTATTATGGGATGTTTCTGTGCTGATATGTTCAAAGGACACAAGACATCTCATACATGCAAAATTGCAAGAAGTAAATACTGACCTTTTCTAACATACTCAACACTATATCTCCATCCATTCAGAAGATTACTTTGGAAGATTTCAATTAAGAAAAATTTTAATGTCTTGCATTATTTGAATGCTTTCAATATTTTAGAGACTTTTTTTTTTTTTTTTTACCATATAACTTGGTTTGGTTTTTACAGTGATATGCTGAACAAAAAGGAATAAGTTATTAGCCTGTTTTATAAACAAACAAAAACAACCCCAAAGAAACCAGGGTGTGATTGCTGGGTAGGCAGTAGTGAAACCAGAATTAAGGCTCAGATATCCTGATTTGTACCCTAGATCATAGCCCACACTAGTGCCTTTAGATTTTATTTGATACAGAAGAGAAATATGGTATAAATGATGTGTTTTTTTTAAAAAGTTAATATATAAACTGAAAGATGTAATGAGTTTAGGGGAAATATTGAAATCTTAACCAGTTGTATTTCTAAGGTTGAATGTAGCCATGGCCAAAGATAAGGAGATTTGATTAATCTTCTTTAATTCAATGATATATTGATTAATTGGTTGATTGATTATAGGTCCTATGAGATATTGACCAGTCATTTAAAAAGCTTTTATTAAATAATTGCTCCATACTATAGACAGACTAAGGCTGTGTCAGGCTGATGCTTAAATGGCTACCACTTATTAAATGTTTATGATATATTTTGCATTCTATGCATAAGTGATTGATGTGAAGTACTATTATTTTTTAATTATTTTTTTACCAAAACTTTTTTTTAACATTTATTTATTTTTGAGAGACAGAGAGACGGAGCATGAGTGGGGGAGGAGCAGAGAGAGAGGGAAATACAGAATCTGAAACAGGTTCCAGGCTCTGAACTGTCAGCACAGAGCCCAATGCATTAACTGTGAGATCATGACCTGAGCTGAAGTTGGATGCTTAATTGAGTAAGCCACCCAGGTATCCCATGAGGTACTATTATTATAATGCCCATTTTAAGCTGGATGGCACAGACATTGTGGGGTGTTTGTCCAAGTATGGCTTAGAAGTGGCAGAACTAGAACTCACTAGGATTGAAATTCAGAAATGTCTGATTCCCAGTCCCAAGTCCCTAACCGCTACCTTGCACTCCCTTTGAGTTTTTCATATACCTTCAGCACCCTGTGCTAATTCAGGGTGCTATAATAAAGTACTATAGGTAGAGAGGCTTATAAACAAAAGAGATTTATTTCCTCTAGTCCTGGAGACTGGAAGTCTGAGGTCAGGGTGCCACCATGGGCTAGTTCTTCTTGTGAGGGCCTTCCTGCAGGTTGACTTTGCATTGTGTCTTCACAACAAGAATGGCTGGAGGAGGACAAGAGAGCTCTCTAGGTCTCTCTTATCAGGGGATGGATCCCATGTATGAGGGCTCCGCCTCATTACCTATGACCTACCAAAGGCCATACCTCCAAATATTACCACACTGAGAGTTAGGTCTCAACATAGGAATTTGGGGGGAGACACAGACATTCAGTCCTTTGCCTACCCTTTCTTTTCTCTCTTGGACTTCATTTCCCAAGTGTATGGTGTCTGTCAGTGACCCCTTGATTAGCAGGATTCTCTAACTCTAGTCTTAATCAAGAGCTAGCACATGTCCCTGTTGTTTATCCAAATTTACCTGTTCTGTGTCTTCATTATCTTAGTTAAACATATGGAAAAGGAGATCTAAAGGATTCCTCTTAAGGTATGACATGAAAATGCATACTTAATCCCAGGAATGGCAGCATTTAAAAAGACTGTCTAAAAACCTTAATGCAAAAGATTAATTGTGAGGGGCTTCCTTGAGGGCGATACACTGGGAGAGGAGGACGTTGGTGTTCTCTCCTAAATCTGTCATAAAAGCATTTGGTGTCTGACTTCCTATAAGAGTCCCTGGGCACCAGTATATGTAAAATTCAACCTTCCCTCCCAGAAGCTTTTGCTTGCCCTCATCACCATTCTTATTTCTTGGCAGAAATGTTTCTGATGCTCTGTCATATCGATATGCATGGATTTCCCTCACATCTGGGTGTTATATATAACCAATTGCATTACATGGTTGGCATTTACACAAAAGTGTGAGTATCTGCCATGCCAGATTAAGATAGAAATAGCTGGCTATGGCACATGTCACAGTGCAGCCTGACTCTTCTTGAAAATGACACCAATCATCATCATGGCACTATCTTTATTAACAGCTGTCAATTAAGATAAGACTTTAGATGAAAAAAAAATTAACCCTATTCTAGGCATGGTCAATGTATTTGGGGTTTTGAGAGGTATTTGTTTCTTGGTTTGGGGTATTTAGAAAGAAATATTATTTTTTTAATGTGCAAAATATAAATAGTATTTTTATTTTCAGAAGCTAAGGAAGTCCTATTTCTTTTTGTGTAATAGAAGCAAAAATGTTTGCTTTCTGCCTTGCCCAGACAGTCAATCCCATTTCCTTGGACATGGGAAATGGATTTGCTTTAGGGCTCTTGGTGGACCCATGTCTGCTTCTCTAGAGTACAGCACTTAGCTTCTCAAGAAATACATTTATTTTTGTGCTATAAATCCAGAGACTTTCTAAACTTGTTCTGTAAAATGTATCTGATGACACAGTGGAGAAATCATTGGGTTAAAATATTTAAATCCTTGTACAATTGCAAGAAATTGAAACATTGCCCACAATTGTAAGCAAACAAACAAAAATAATAACAATTTTAACATCTATAGACTACATCAGAATGAATAATAGGCTGTTTGGATTATTTGTTATTATTCACTAATTTGAGATGTATACTATTTTTCTATAAAGGAGATCTGAGTGAATGGAAAAAAAGAGAAAGCCCAAATAAAGGTGTTTAAATTTGGCCTCGATTCAGTTTTGGTTTGTAACCTCTAGCAATTAATTCTTGAGTGGCCCTAGATTTCAAAGGGTATCAACAGACCACTTTTTCCATGCATAGAAAATTCTGCATGTAATTGACTTAGGATGCATTTTTAAAGATAACTGACTTGCTTGGAATAATACTAAAGGACCACCATTGAGCAATTCGGATATAACCTGTGTGCTTTTGTGAGTCAGCTTCAAATAAACTGGATTTGACCTTAACCACTAACCCCTCAAAAAAGGGGCTGGCAGTCATCACAGTGAATGCCATCCAATTATGTATAAAAATTGACATGAGTGCTCTCTTCCTCTGCGGCTGCCTGGGGAGTTGGCAGTCATCTCCTGCCCGGCATCACCGGCTGCCCTCAGACCTCTGGTGAAGCCCAAGATCATTAAAAAGAGGACCAAGAGGGGTGCCTGCCTGGCTCACTTGGTAGAGCATGGGACTCTTGATCTTGGGATTGTGAATTTGAGCCCCACATTGGGTATAGAGCTTACTTTAAAATAAAATCTTTTAACTAACTAATTAATTAAATATAAAGGGGACCTAGAAGTTCATCCAGCAACATTCAGACCAATATGTCAGAATCAAGCGCCACTAGTGGAAACCCGGAGACATTGATGATAGGGTATGCAAAAGATTCAAGAGCCAGATCTTGATGCCCGATGTTGGTTAAGGGAGCAACAAGGAAACCAAACACATGCCGCCCACTGACTTGTGGAAGGTACTAGTCCTCAACATCAAGGACTGCTGCTGATGTGCAACCAATCTTCCTGTGCAGAGATTGCTCAGTGTCTCCTCCAAGAACCACAGAGCCACTGTGGAAAGAGCAGCCCAGCTGGCCATCAAGGTCACCAGTTCTAGTGCCAGGCTGCCCAGCAAAGAGAATGAATAGACAGCTTATGCGCACATTATATTTGTGAATAATATCATAAAACTATTACAAAAATGGTATGAGTCATTTGAATTGGAAATTGACTTCTATACCTAAAACCTCTTTTTGAAAACTTGATTACTCCTAGGGTGCCTGGATGGCTCAGTTGGTTAAGCGTCTGACTTCAGCTTAGATCATGATTCCACGGTTTGTGGGTTCAAGCCCCGTGTTTGGCTCTGTGCTGACAGCTCAGAGCCTGGAGCTGCTTTGGGATCTGTGCCTTCCTTTCTCTCTGCTCCTCTCCAGCTCACACTCTGTCTCTCAAAAATGAATAAATGTAAATATAAGAAAACTTGATTACTCCCTCTATTTTCATGTTTCACCAGCTGTAAACTGAGGATAGAAACATTTACCACTGCCTCCCAGTGGCAGTTGGAGGATTAATGAGCTGATATTTGTAAAGTGCTTTGAAGATAAAAGTGCCAGCTATTATTATTACTAATAAACCATTTTTCTCCAGTGTAATTTTGGACAGCAGCCATTAAAAACTCATTACCGTATTTAACAGTAAAACAATCTGCTACAGCCTTGTATTTACTGCCTCAATTAAGCATGCATTCCACTTCCTTTGCCCTTCAAAATTCAGAGCTGATGAGGAGGGACAGAAAGGTGTGTGTCATCATTTCCCAAGTTCATTTAAATAATGGACTTAACAGTCTGGATGCTTCTAGCGGAGAGTAGTTTGATTGTTTCTACTGAAAACCAGACTATGTCCTTAATGGGAGGCTAATTTGGCTGTACATTTGGTTCCGTGCCCTATGAAGGGAACGGAGTGCCCACTTCTAGGTTTTTATTCAACTGGATTACTGCCTTTGAAGATTGTATTCCAGTGTCTTTATGGTTATTTCAAACTGAAACCGTGAATAAAACCAGTTTACTTGAGTAGTCATATGTGTGTGTGCACACATGGTGGAGAGCAGGGTGGGCTGTGTGCCGTTTATAACTCATACTAAAAAGGAAGTAGAAAATTGAAGTAATTACATGGCCAATTCCAGTCCACAAATACTAAAAAATAAAAATGGAGGTCTTGAATTATGCAGAGTAGTTCATTAATCTTCAATTAATGCGTTGTATTAAATCCCTTCAATACTAATGTATTTTGATTTATGTAGATGTCCTAAAATGTAGATTTTGTAGATTTTGATTTATGTAGATGTACTGTTTGGTACAGGTTATATAAGCATTTTTTGCCTATTGCCAAAACATTGCTCATTTTCCCTATGCTTTTGTACTATTGCAAATAAGAGTAAAAGATAATAAAACAAATCAATGATTATATGTGCAAGTAAATTTGAGGTTTACTCGCTAGCTACCTCCAGTCTCTGAATCCTAAACTGATATCTCAAAATTGAACGAAAGAGGCCTCATAGCAACCTAAATTCGCTGAATTCACTAAAGCATTTTAGTATGGAAAGACCTTCCTCACTCAGTTACTACTTACTCTTAATTTAGAACCAATCTAATAAGCATAACTCTCTGTTTTATTTTAGTGGATGACACATATACACTGCAAGTTAGAACAGATGATAGAAATTTTGCAAATTCGTTCACAGACAAAAGAAGTTATAGCTCCTGTCTCCTCAGCAAGGGAGGAGAATGGAGAGGCTGGAAAAAGGCAACTCAGAAATCATGATGGCTCTATGTGTGGAGTCATTAAGAAGTTACAAAGTAGTTTAAACTAAAAAAGATTTTGGTATATCACTTATAGGCATATAAATATATAAATCATTAATTTGAAAATCATGTGAAATCATCTTTCCCGCTGATCTAGCTGTTTAAGAATGTTACATATAAATATAAAACAGCAATATTAAAACCCCATACCTTTTACAAGATTTCTTCTAGAAGCAATGCAGTAATAGCTGTCCAAGGTACTATTGTATGGAGATAAGATTTTCCACTGCAAGTGTATCATAGTGTATTTTTTTTTAAATTACTATCACTTAGGGAAGCCATGCTTTGTAAATACTATCACCATTCCATTGACTTCTGAAATTGAGCTCATGCTATTTTCATCATTTTATTTTGTTGAACTGTGCATGGGGAATTCACCATATGGCTTTAAACTGCTTAAGACCTCAGTAGGAATGTGCTTTGCATATGAGATTCTTTGGGGGAATACACAAGTTGCTTATCATTTGGAAGAAAAGCACCTGGAGACTTATGTGTAGCTAAGAAGGAAAATGATAAAAAATTAGTTTGAATTGTGACTATGTAGCAATCTATGCAAAACGTGAGGGACACTGTTGGGTTATCTCCTGCCACATATTTAACCCATAACTCTTAACCCAATTTTATGAAATCTCATGTCTATGTGAATCAGAAACTCAGGCCAAGATGAATGACTTCTTCAAACCCACCTGGTGACAACTGGATAATGAACGTGGTGTTCTGATGGTGGCTTGGCTGGGCTTCCCTAGTGGCCCCAGAATGACTTTACTTGCAAGTCTGGTGCTATGCACATTCAAGCAGGACTGAGTGCATCGGGCCCCTCTTTGGACTCTGTTTCTTTTCATGTAGCACGTGGTCTCTCCCTCTGGTCTCTCAAGTAGGTCATTAGACTTCTTACATGATGGCTCAGAGCACCAAGAGCCCAATTTTGAAGATTGCCAGTTCTTGTAAAGACTAGACCTGAAGCAGGTTCAGCATCCCTTCCACTGTGGTCCAGACTACCAAACACCAGTCTCTTTAATAAGAGAATTCTCTTTAATAAGAGAATCATTAAACTCCATGTGATACCATTTACTCACCACATGACTGATACCAAAGTGGAAGAAAACATGGAGCAGGTAGAACAACTCTGTGCCCCAAAGGGGCACTCTTTTCTCTTCCTACTTCCTAGATCTCTTAACCCCAGGAGAACACATGACTTTGAGAAGGGAGTGTGACACGAGAGAGAACTTTGACTAGCTGGAGAGAGAGAATAGAAGTGAGAGGCTGGGTGATGAGTTAACTGAGGATTTTTCAGGCTCAAATTCCTTAACGGATGGGCTTTTCTGATGCCCTGTACCTCTCACCTGATTGCGTTTATCCTAACTCTTTTCCATTTACCTTGGAAGTGGGTTGGCCTCGGGAAAACTAAGGCACCCCAGCAGAGTCAGAAAAGCCCTGGTGAAACCCAAATGCTGGCAGACAGGGAGTTGACTACGTAGATTGTACAAGGCACCAGCCTTGAGGAGAGACAGAAAAGAGCCTCTCCGTTTCCTTCTATTTATCTGTTGTAGCCATGAACAAAAAATGAAGCAGGCTTTTTGCACCAAAATGATGACTGTGCATTTGGCTTTTACAGGTGCCTTTCTTTACCTGTAACTTTCAGAAGCAGGATTGTAATGGAAAGGGGACTAAGGGCTGGCAAATACCAACATTATTCTCGTATCTTCCTGCAGTGCTGTGCAAGCACAGAGCAAGAAGCAGGTCAAGAATATACAGCAAGGGAGCTGTCTTGGGCTGTTTCTTTCTTTCCAAATGCTCACTGATAATGGATGAAGAACAAGCACTGCCAGGCCTGATACGGGTTCAATTTGTGTTCTCATTGCCTCTACTTCTCGATTTACTCACACCCTCCCATCATATGCTTTGCTCTGTGGCAGGCCATTTTTCTCTCATCGCTTGGGAGCCATGCATACTATCATTCTTCTACCTCTGTTACAATACCCCACCCTGCTGATAAACGTGAGTGGATGTGTTTTTCCTGTAGTCTTGCCAAAAGCACTTACAGAGTATTGCACTTTATTTGTCATATTTCAAAAACTCTTGCAGCAGGCAAAATGCAATATATGTAACCCTAAAGTGCTTTGCTATGGTGAGCTTAATTCGATATTGCTAAGGCTGAATATTGCCTTTAAATAAAAGATACACTTATATATCATTTAATGTGATGCTAATAAAAATAAGATGCTTAATCATGGTGGATATTCATCCTGTTCAGAGAGGTTGAAGCAGGTCATGTTGTCTGATTTTGTCTTCAAGTGTTGCAGTGACAAATCATTTAGCCATTGATAAAATGTTTCCTCCTTCAGAGAATGTAAGTTTTTAGATGATACAACCTATAAAGTCATATTAAAAACTGTTGGGACTGTTGAAACGCAAGCAGTCCTCAGAGTGTTTTCTGTGGTTTCTTTTGTTGTAGCAAAATATATTTTTACTATAATAAAGAGCACCTCTTGGCGAGCCTTGCTTTAGCAACTTTCAATCTGTCCTCTGCATTCTTTCTCTACTTTTAACTGACCACAGAGCCTGCTTCAACTTGCTCCTTGAAACACCGAGACTTACTTCTCATGAACTATTCTGGATAGTTCCTTGTTCACTTTTTTAATCATTAGACCACTACAGCCTCCCTCTTGCTGGATTTCTGCTTTTTGTAACCACTCGTGTCCACTAAGGTCTAAATGTCACTGTTAAAATCCCCTTTCTCGCTTGTCACTTTGACCATGATGTCACTTACTTCCCGAAAATTTCCCCTGGCTCCCCACTGCTCTGAAGGCCAAGTAACTGTCACACTTGGTTTCCACATTCAGCTGGACTCAGACTTCATTATTCCCTTCTACTTTCCTGTATCCTTAGAGACCCTCCTTTTACCCAATAGCTCGCTGTTCCTGCCTTCTTAGAACTCCTGTCTTCTCAGATAGATTTCCTGCTGTTCTTTCTTCTTAAAATAACTGGCCACTTTTCATCTCCCATTCTCTGAGACTCCCCGAAATACAGCGTCTTCAGGATTTTTGTCATAATTTACTTACATTTGTACTAGCACTTAAAAAAATGTTAACTTAAGCTGGAGGTTTTATTTCATTACTGTAAATGAAACCCCAGTGTCAGCGGGAAACAAGAAAGCTAACTACAAATGTTAAAACAATGAAAACAGTCCAAGGTCATTAAATGCTAGCTAGACAGTATTACCTGCCAAAGGCTCCGGTTGAAGTCCCGCATCTCCCACCCCCATAAAATAGCAAGATTAGTAAAGTTAGTGTTGTTAGTGTTCTGTTAGGACCTTCCAGAGAATCCTACTTTTTTGTACAGTCAGAAAGATTACAAGGGAATGCAAAGGGGATGTTCACTTAGGTCATGCCCAAAGTACTTTCTAACATCATGCAGGACTGAGAACTGTCTGGGACATGCAGCCCAAGTCAAGGAGGGTGAAGACATCCCTTAGAAAAACTCACCATACTTCTCTGCCTTTATCCTATTACGTTCCTGCATTTGATCATTAAATGAAAATTTGTGAAGTTCTTGCTGTGTGAATATCACTGTGCTGGGTGGATGCATTCCAAGATGAATCAGACACAGTAGCTGGCCTGAAGATGCTTACAGTTACCACTGAATATATGCCCACAAAATAGTGTTAGTGTGAACATATATGCATTTTTTGCAGTCTGACACTCTGAAATGTTACAAGCCTCCAGTCTAATTAAAGACATGTACTCAAATAAGTACAATGTAAAATAGAGGCCCAAAAATGCCATGACAATGTAGAGACAGTATATGATCAGAGCAGGAAAGACTATGTCCAGTTTATACACTATTGAAAGTGTCAGGGAAGAGGTAGAATTTGAAAGACAAGGAAGAAATCCCATTGAAATTACCATTTCTCTGTAGCTTCTCTGCAAGCTCTAATTAATGAACAATTAATTTTTAGCAGTATTTATCACACTGTAGTCTTATGCTGTTGGAGCAAGCCTTCTTGTGTGATAAAATGTGATTTGATTACTTTTTTCAAGTTCTGAGAGGCTTATCCATGTATTATACACAACAGGAGCCCTCCTTAACTTGGCATAGGCTTAGAGAACACCAAACCTAGGTGGAAGATGGGTACTTTCACCATATTTATATTTTAGGGAGCCAACCTAACACCTGCTTGCTTGGGAAGTGAGGAGTTGTGGACATCCAGAGCCATCGTAGGGATGTTTGAGTCCTGTGACCTTGGGAGGTGCTTTTCAATTCTGAGGTGACCAGGAAATCAGAGGTTCCCAGCAGAAAAGCACAGCACCTCTCTAGTTATTCAGGTGTGTTAATTTTTCCTTTATGTCTCAGCATGCTGCCAGTTCTGTGCTCTGTGGTCTTGTCTAGGACCTGGTTCTCAGTCCTAGAAGCTCAGATAATGCAGAGAAGGCTGTTGTTGGTTCTCTTGACTTAATATGCTTGTGAATTAAAAAAGGGGGAAAATAAAGGAAAGTAATGATATAGTCATCAAATACTGAAATACCAAGATTTTCTTAATTGTTGTATTTGTATAATAGTCATATTTTTTTCAAGTGAAAATATTTCATGCTTTTCTTAGAGACTTGAGCCCATGTGCTACATAAAAAATATCACAAAATTTTTTAAATAAAAAAATTTATTTTTTTAATAAAAGTTTTATTAATTTAAGTAATCTCCAAACCTAACATGGGGCTAGATCTCATGACCCCAAGATCAAGAGTTGCATGTTCTTCATTCTGACCCAGCTGGGGGCCTCTCTCTCTCTCTCTCGCTCTCTTTTTCCTTATTGGCCATCACTTACATCATTGTAAGTCACTTACATCATTGACTTCTTGAATCTTTTATACATTGCATTTTAATTACATCAGTAATTTGACTTTTTAAAAATGGTAGGGAAATGAGTATCCACAGTATTACTTAGTGATGGGTGTTCTTGCTTCTGATAACATCTTGTACAGTGCATTCTTCTCTTTCATTACTGTGAGTATTTTACTAATACCTAGAAATACAGAAAATATAACTTTTTAAAGTTCAGTAGGAGGAAGCACTAGGGTGTTAGTAGAGTTGAAAAAGCAAAGTTGCAGTAATATGAAATAGCCTAGCTTTATCTTCTTAAGTTACTCCTTGCAAATGTTAATCATGTGCACCTAGTAAGTATCAGTGACAAGTCATGATTTAGAGACTATACAGTTGAGGATTTGAACACATAGCAAGTATTCATATACATAATATACATATACATAACTGCTCTTTTGTAAATCTACATAACCTCACTTATGCTGAATTCACTCTCTCAGGCTCTGCTTTCTCATCAAGCATGTATCAGCAAAATGAAAATCTTGCAAAATTGTCATGGATTTGCTTATACCACTGTATATTTGTTGAATGCAAAAAGTGACAGTTCTTTCTTGGCCTCATACTAAGTGACTAATTATAAAACTGTGCTGTGCATTGAAGCATAACTCTCAAAAGCTTTACAGTTTGACTTTTGACAAAGATGCCATCTCCATCTCTTAAATGATGCAATAGTGAAATTTACTTGCATTCACTAATCTAGGAAGCAGGAGTCTTTTTTGACTGTCAGCATTTCTATTCATTTTTTATTTATTTGGCTCCATGAAACAGTCAGCTTCATCATATTTGTTAACTGCCAACCTAAAGCTTTGGAAATTGGTATAATGAATGTTCTGAGTGGGAATAAATGTCTTTAGAGATATTATAAACCCAACAATGTAAGATCTGAGACCTACCTATCAAATATGGCAGAAAATGTAAATAAAAAATTGTGTTTAAAAAATACAACTATATTTAGAGGAATAATACTAATCAGATAATATTTTTAGACTCAGGGGTGCCTGACTGTCTCACTCAATGAAGTGTGTGACTCTTGATCTCAGGGTTGTGAGTTCGAACCCTATGCTGGATATAGAGACTACTTCAAAATAAAATCTTTAAAATAAATAAATAGAAATAAAAATCCATGTCTAATGGTACTATTTTGAATTGAGGTATTGTGGGGAAAATAGTATTACTGTAGCTTGAAGTTTTGGCTCTTTGGGAGTGTATGGCAGAATACTTCTAAACACTATAGCTTATTTTTCTGATCTTTGAATCCAAATTTGACTCTCCTATATGACAGTTGAAAAGAATCTTCTTACGTTTTGTGTATTCTTTTTAATGTGTCCATGAGAAGGATTAAAATGATCACCTCTTTCATAAAGCATTTGAGAGTTAATTCTGAAATAATGTACCAGAATAGCCTCTGAACCCTAAGATAGTCAACATATAACAGACCTGTCCATAAATAAACATAAAATAGTTTGTGCTTATAGATGCCTTGAGTAGTAAGATGTGGATTTACCAGAAGCATCTGAATATATTTTTGGGAGGCTTATTTCCTGCTTAGGCATAAGACGCCGTTGGACACTCCAGGAACATTGCTGGAGATTACCTCTGACACTCACCAAATAGAACATACATTTGGGGAAGGGGGTGCTAAATACGGCTGTTCATAATCAGAAAAATAGCATTTTCCCATTTGCTAGTATCTTCCTAATTTGGCAGTGGTTTTTGGATGCCACACCCAGATTTCTTTCTTTAGCAATGTTGATTTATGGAAATGCTTTGATAGAGGCTCAGAAGCCAACACCAAATTCAGTAGTGCAGAAAGACTCCAAATCATATTCTTCTTTTATGTCAATATTTTCTCTAGGGCAACGTAAGATATTAAATCACCTGGAATCAGTTATGTGCCATTTCAGCAATCTTTTGCAGGCAATCTGCTCCTACCCAATTGTGCTGATTAGCGGTTTAAAAGTCTGCAGAGGAAGGGAATTTTCAGTAGCTTTTTTTCCCTCTTCAGTCCTGTGTGCACTGGGGAAGGAATTACCTTCTGTGTAACTCCTAAATAATTTGGTTGACCAGACTGATGCTGGAAAAGAACAGTATCAGAAAAAACGTACCATGGGTCTGAAGCTACGCTCCCAGGTACAAAAGAGGGAAAGAACCAGTGACTCGAAGTGAAGCGTGTGTGTGTGTGTGTGTGTGTGTGTGTGTGTGTCTGTGTGTGTGTGCGCGCGCGTGTAGCTCCAATTCCAAAGAGTCATTCATTCATTCATTCATCAAATATTTATTGAGCTGTTTATAAATCCCAGGCACCGTGCTAAGCATTAAGATGAAGATAAATTCCCTGCCTTCCAGAGTCTACCATTACTGAGAATGTCAGCCAATAAATAAGTAAACAAATAAAATCATTAGAGAAAAGATACAAAGGATTATGATAGAGAAAAATGAAAGGAGGAACTTACTTTTAAAAAGGCTTTTCTGAGAAGGTGACTTTCAAGCTGAGCCAGAAGGGAAAGAAGCAAACAGGAAAAGAGCCAGGAGAGCAGAGTTCCAGGCAGAGGGGCAGGGAGCGGAAAGGCTCTGTGGAAGGCAGGAATTTGGCATGGCCTGGAGCTGACAGAAGGCTAGAAGCTGGAGTGCAGGGAGGTTGGGGGAGATCTTGTGAGGCCTTCCAGGTCATGGATGAGAATATGAACTTAAAGTGCAGTATAGGAACTTCAAAGGGATCCAAGTGGTTCAAGCGAGTTGATCTGACTTATGTTTGTAAAAAAAAAATCACTTTAGCTGTTGCATGAGGAGTGGATTGCAGGAGAGAGCAGGATCAGTTGCTATTCCATGTGGGAAATGAAAACAAGTTGGACTTGAACTAAGGTGTGATAAAGCGGATTTGTGAGACTGTTTATTGTACTTTTAATAAGATGATATGGGTGATTTGGGGATTGTTGTGAGAAATAGCACACAGCCCCTGCAGGCAGGAAACCTACATAGGGAACAACCAAAGAATATGGAGCTGTGAGACGAAGAGGTTTAAGATATGTGTTTCCCTGCTGCCTGGTAGCAGACGAATTTGGATGAGCCCCAGGAGGGCTCAGGGCCAGGGTGAATGACATTTACTGAGCTTCTGGTCTGAAAGAGGGTATGTGCAGCTGAAAGAATGCTTGTACACTGCACCAAGGGAACCTGCTCATTAATTCTTACAGTAGTTTTGTGTTGCGCATGGAAGATGAAAGACCTTTTCCATTCAATTATTGATCATAGGCATGATGTGAGTTGATTAAAATGGCAAGATAATAGTATCAAATAGAATTTGGTTATCTTTTTTTTCCTTGCTATATTCTAATGTATCGTATTTAAGTTTTTCCAAGTGAGTAGAGAACACAGTACCCACCTCCCCTTTCCTAAGGAAAGAACCATTCTATGATTAAAAGCGTTACTGAATAGCAAGTGCATTATGTTGATTTTAACCCAAATGCCTACCCTGTTTTTTTTTGGTGTATACATTAGTGATGTGAGATGCTTGTAAATTTGCTCTCCTAATACAATTAAAGTTTAGGCTTTAGATGTTTATTTTCATATTTATAGAAAAGGATATAATCTGTTATATAGATAATGACATAAAGAACAATGAATAATTTTTAAACTGATAAGAAAAAAAAGACAACACAAATGGAAAAATGGGCAAAGAGAGAAAACACATTTAGAAAACAGAAACTCGAATGGTCAAAAGTATATGTAAAGATACTCAGCTTCACAATAATCAGGACAGTGTGAATTAAAATCACAGTGAAAACAAATTGTAACTCATCAATACCGTGGAATAATACTCAGCAATCACAAAGAATAGACCATATGCAATAACATGAATGACTCTTAAAGTATCATACTGAGTGAAAGAAGCCAGACCCGGAAGGATGAATTTTGCATGATTTCATGTAAAGAATATTCTGGAAAAGGTAAAACTGACCCTTCAGTTTATTCAAGTAAGATCAGTGATTTCAGGGATGGTGGGTGAGGTTTAGGAGTTGAGACGATGAGAATATTTTATATATTGATTATCATCATGTTTAAGCAAATGTATACTTTTGTCAATACTTGCCAAATTATACACTTAAAACTAGTTAATTTTACTCTATGTGAATTGTACCTTAGTAATGCTGATTAAAAAAAACAGTGAGGATGTGTTTAATATTTATTGGGCTACAACAGTAAAAACATCTAGAACTAGACATTGTGAAGATATCAGGAAATGGGAGCATCTGTGCTCTGCTGGTGCGAGTGAAAAGTGACAGAAGCCCCTTTGGGAGAAGGAATTCACAATAGCTAGTGAAGTTGAAGATGTTGATACCCTGGGATGCTCTTCTGCAGCTGCGTGGTTCCCTGACAGAAGTGCTCATGCATGTGCTCAAAGGGAACTCTACAGTCAGGGAGGAAGAATGCCTTCTGCTTCTCAAGGTCCTTCTAGCTGGGCTAAAAATCAAACTGACAAGAGACACATTATGGAAGAAAATCAAGTTTAATTTCATACACATGAGAAGTCCACACAGACAGGGAAGTTCCAAAGATAGGCAGTGAGGTATATATATCTTTTTAAATAGGGAGAAGCGGGTAAGGGTTTGGGACTTCATAGGGAATGAATGCAACTCTCAGGGAGGTGAAAAAGAGTAAATGTTTGGTAAGGAAATATAAATGGGCCGCTCAGGAACAATGGGGCATAGAGGACTTTGATCAGACAGACCTTGCTAAGTTCCCCCTTGTCTATTATAGTAGTTCATATCATAACATAGTTACCTATGGTGATAGTTTTCTTTTGGGAGTAGGTCCACTATCTAAATTCTTTTCAGGTAGTTGAAGAGGGTACTAAAAAGCTTTTCTTGAATATGCATATTGACTTCTATAGAACGGTTCAAATGGGCGAATATATTACATTCAAATATAAATGTAGATTTTGAAAACAATTTATGTGGAAAAAAAAACAAGTGTCAGGATGATGCCTTGTGTATGATACTGTTAAAAAGCAAAACGCAAAGGAGTAATTTTTTTGAAATCTGATGGGCTTTATTCAATGATTCTTTTTTTTTTTTTAATGTTTTTATTTATTTCTGAGAGAGAGAGAGACAGTGAGAGCAGGGGAGGGGCAGAGAGAGAAGGAGACACAGAATCCGAAGACAGCCTCCAGGCTCTGAGCTGGCTGTCAGCACAGAACCCGATGTGGGGATTGAACCCATGAACCATGAGATCATGACCTGAGCTGAAGTCAGAAGCTCAACCGACTGAGCCACCCAGGAGCCCCTTTATTCAATGATTCTTGAATCAGGCGGTATCCCAAGTAGCATGTAGAAAGGAGCTCTGAGAAGCTGTCCAAAATGAAACACTTCTAAGGGCAGAAGGGAGTACATACAAGGAATAGTAGCAACAAGTGAATTGCCTCAAACAAGGTCACTTTCCTTTAGGAGGTGGCAGAGATCTATCAGGCAGATTACCTTGCCAGTGCTGATCAGGCGATTCGTGATTGACTAGTTTAGGGTTCCATTTCTAGGATAGGCTGAAACTGTACCTAAGTTAAGTCTAGATTTGGTGTGTTTAGGCTTGGCATAAACAACTCCATTTGGGGCCCATTGTCTTGTTAATAATACCAATTATGTGAATTAAAAACACACATGCAACATTATATTATTTTTGTAGAATAGTATAAAAATGTGTTGCCAACACATTAAACTAAATATGTTGGTTCTTTTTAGGAGTAAAAGGGAATGGAACTTAGAAGGGAAATTTAAGGGGCTTTCAAATTAATTTCTTGTATTTTATTTATTTAAAAAGTGATTCCTGGGAATGTCTGGCTGACTTGGTAAAGCAGGGGCTTCTTCTTCTTTTTTTTTTTAACAGGTTTATTAAGACTTTTTTCACATACGATTAGATTTATCCATTTAAAATGTGCAGTTCCATAATTTTAATATATTCACAGATATGCACAACTGTCACCATAATCCACTTTGGTATATTTTTATCACCAGAAGAATAACCCCCTGCCCTTTAGATATCACCTCCTGGCCCCTAATTCCTCCAGCACTAAGCAACAACTAATCTACTTCCTGTCTTTATAGATTTCCTTATTATGGACGTTGTATATAAATGGAGTCCTATAATATGTAACCTTTTTTTCAAATTTAAATTGTTTTGGTATTTCAAGGTTATTTATTCCCGATACGAGGTTATTTCTTTTTTCTTTTTTTTTTATTTGATTTTTAATTTACATCCAAGATAGTTAGGTTATTTCTTTTTTCTTTTTTTTTTTTTGATTTGATTTTTAATTTACATCCAAGATAGTTAGCATGTAATGCAGTAATGATTTCAGGAGTAGTTTCCAGTGATCCATCCTCTATGTATAACACCCAGTGCTCATCCCAGCAAGTGTCCTCCTTAATGCCCCTCCCCCATTTATCCCATCCTCTCACCCACAACCCCTCCAGCAACCCTCAATTTGCTCTCTGTACTTAAGAGTCTCTTATGTTTTGCCCCCCCTTGTTTTCATATTATTTTTGCTTCTCTTCCCCAATGTTCATCTGTTTTGTATCTTAAATTCCACATATAAGTGAAATCATCTGATATTTGTCTTTCTCTGACTAATTTCACTTAGCAGGATACCCTCTAGTTCTGTCCACATAGTTGCAAATGGCAAGATTTCATTCTTTTTCATTACCGAGTAATACTCCAGTGTGTGTGTGTGTGTGTGTGTGTGTGTGTGTGTGTGTGTGTGTGTGTATCCATTTATCTAATCTGTCAAGGAAATTTGAGCTCTTTCCATACTTTGGTTATTGTCGATAGCACTGCAATAAACATTGGGGTGCATGTGTCCTTTCAAAACGGTACACCTGTATCCCTTGGATAAATACCTAGTAGTGCAATTGCTGGGTCATAGGGTTGTTCTATTTTTAATTTTTTGAGGAACCTCCATACTGTTTTCCAGAGTGGCTGCTCCAGTTTATATTCCCACCAGCAGTGCAAAAGAGACCCTCTTTCTTCACATCCTCACCAACGTCTGTTGTTGCCTGAGTTGTTAATGTTAGTCATTCTGACAGGCCTGAGGTGGTATCTCATTGTGGTTTTAATTTGTATTTCCCTGATGATGGTGATATTGAGTAGTTTTTCATGTTCCTGTTAACCATCTGGTTGTCTTCTTTGGAGAAATATCTATTCATGTCTTTTGTCCATTTCTATATTGGATTATTTGTGTTTTGGGTGTTGAGTTTGATAAGTTCTTTATAGATTTTGAATACTAACCTTTTATCTGATATGTCATTTGCAAATATCTTCTCCCCTTCCATTGGTAGCCTTTTAGTTTTGCTGACTGTTTCCTTCACTGGGCAGAAGCTTTTTATTTTGATGAGGTCCCAATAGTTCATTTCTGCTTTTGTTTCCCTTCCATATGGAGACCTGTTGAGTCAGAAGTTGCTGCAGCCAATGTCAAAGAGATTTTTGCCTGCTCTCTCCTCAAGGGTTTTGATAGCTTCCTGTCTTACATTTAGGTCTTTCATCCATTTTGGGCTTATTTTTGTGTATGGTGTAAGAAAGTGGTCCAGGTTCATTTTTCTGCATGTTCCTATCCAGTTTTCCCAGCACCATTTGCTGAAGAGACTGTCTTTATTCCACTGGATATTCTTTCCTGCTTTGTCAAAGATTAGTTGGCCATATGTGTGTGGATCCATTTCTGGCTTCTCTATAGTGTTCCATTGATCTAAATGTCTGCTTTTGTGCCAGTACCATCCTGACTTGATGATAATAGCTTTGTAGTACAGCTGGATGTCTAGGATTGTGATGCCTCTAGCTTTGGTTTTCTTTTTCAGGATTGCTTTGGTTATTGAAGGTATTTTCTGGTTCCATAAAAATTTTAGGATTGTTTGTTCTAGCTCTGTAAAGAATGCTGGTGTTATTTTGGTAGGGATTGCATTGAATATGTAGATTGCTTTGGGTAGTATGGACATGTTAACAATATTTGTTCTTCCAATCCATGAGCATGGAATGTTTTTCAGGGTTTTTTTGTGTGTGTTTTCTTCAATTGCTTTCATAAGCTTTCTGTAATTTTCAGTGTATACATTTTCTACCTCTTTGGTTAGGTGTATTCCTGAGTATTTTATAGGTTTTGATGCAATCCTTAATCTCTCTTTCTGTTGCTTCATTATTGGTGTATAGGAATGCAACCAATTTCTGTGCATTCATTTTATATCCTGCGACTTTGTTGAATTCATGGATCAGTTCTAGCAGTTTTTTTGGTTGAATCTTTTGGGTTTTCTACTTAATGTATCATGTCATCTGCAAAGAGTGAATGTTTGATTTCCTCCTTGCTGATTTGGATGTCTTTTATTTGTTTGTGTTGTCTGATTGCTTAGTCTAGGGCTTCCAACACTATATTGAATAACAGTGGCGAGAGTAGACATCCCTGTTATGTTCTTGACCTGGGGGGGAAGCTCTCACTTTTTCTCTGTTGAGGATATTAGTGGTAGGTCTTTCATATATGGCTTTTATGATCTTGAAGTATGAGTGTTCTATCCCTACTTTTTGAGGGTTTTTCTCAAGAAAGAATGCTGTATTGTGTCAAATGCTTTCTCTGCATCTGTTGAAAGGACCATGTGGTTCTTGTTCTTTCTTTTATTGTTGTGATGTATCACATTGATTGTTTTGTGGATATTGAACCAGTCCTGCAACCCAGGTATAAACCCCACTTGGTCATGGTGAATATTTTTTAATATAGTTTATTGAATAATTCTTTTAATGTATTGTTGGATCCAGTTGGCTAGTATCTTGTTGAAGATTTTTGCATCATGTTCATCAGGGTAATTGGTCTGTAGTTTTTTTTTTAGTGGGGTCTTTGTCTGGCTTTGGAATCAAAGGAATACTGGCTTCATAGAATGAGTTTTGAAGTTTTCCTTCCATTTCTATTTCTTGGACAGTTTCAAAAGAATAGGTGTTAGCTCTTCTTTGAATGTTTGGTAGAATTCTTCTGGAAAGCCATCCAGCCCTGGACTCTTGTTTTTTTAGAAGATTTTTGATTACTAATTTGATTTCTTTGGTGGTTATGGGTCTGTTCATATTTTCTCTTTCTTCTAGTTTCAGTTTTGGTAGTTTATATGTTTCTAGGAATTTGTCCATTTCTTCCACTTTGCCCAATTTTTGGTGTATAATTGCTCATAATATTCTCTTATAATTGTTTGTATTTCTTCAGTGTTGGTTGTGATTTCTCCTCTTTCATTCTTGATTTTATTTATTTGGCTCCTTTCCTTTTTCTTTTCGATCAAACTGGCTAGGGGTTTATCAGTTTTGTTAATTCTTTCAAAGAACCAGCTCCTGGTTTCATTGATCTGTTCTACTGTTTTTATTGTTCTTGTTGTTTTGTTTTGTTTTTGTTTCAATAGCATTGATTTCCGCTCTGATCTTCATTATTTCCCATCTTCTGCTGGTTTGGGGTTTTATTTGCTATTCTTTTCCAGCTCTTTAAGATATAGAATTAGGTTGTGTATGTGAGACCTTTCTTCTTTCTTTAGGAAGGCCTGGATTGCCATATACTTTCCTCTTATGACTGCCTTTGCTGTGTCCCAGAGGTTTTGGGCTGTGGTGTTACCATTTTTATTTGCTTCCATGTACTTTTCCATTTCCTCTTTAACTTCTTGCTTTTACCCCATTCATTCTTTAGTAGGCTGTTCTTTAGTCTCCAAGTATTTGTTGTCTTTACAAATTTTTTCTTGTGGTTGATTTCAAGATTCATAGCATTGTGGTCTGAAAATATGCATAGTATGAAATCAGTATTTTTGTACATGTTGAGGGCTGATTTGTGTCCCTGTATGTGATCTGTTGTGGGGAATGTTCCATGTGCGCTCAAGAAGAATGGTATTCTGCTATTTAGGATGAAATGTTGTGAATATATCTGTTAGGTCCATCCAATCCTGTGTATCATTCAAAGCCATTCTTTCCTTGTATATTTTCTGTTTAGATGACCTATCCATTGCTGTAAGTAGGGTGTTGAAGTCCCCTACTATTATATTATCGTCAATGAGTTTCTGTATATTTACGATTAATTGCTTTATATATTTGGGTGCTTTCACATTTGGAGCATAAATGTCTACAATTGTTAGATTCTTGGTGAATAGACCTCTTAATTTTGATATAATTCCATCCTTCATCTCTTATTACAGTCTTTATTTTAAAATCTAGATTTTCTGATATAAGTATGGCTACTCCAGCTTTCTTTTGGTAACCGTTAGCATGAAAGATGGTTCTCCATCCCCTTACTTTCAATCTGAAGGTATCTTTAGGTCTAAAATGAGTCTCTTATAAACAGCATATAGATGAATCTTGTTTTCTTATCCGTTCTGTTACCCCATGTCTTTTGACTGGGGTATTTAGTGCATGACTAAAGTACTGAGAGATATGACTTTATTGCCATTTTGCTGCCTGTAGAGTTGGAGTTTCTGGTGGTATTCTCTGGTCCTTTCTAGTCTTGCTTGCTTTTAGTCTTTTTTTTTTCTTGTTCTTGTTTAATATTTTCTCCCCTCAGAGAGTTCCCCTTAAAATTTCTTGTAACGGTGATTTAGTGGTCATGAACTCTTTCAGTTTTTGTTTGTCTGCGAAGCATGTGACTCTTAATCTTGGTTGTGAGGTTAAGCCTGACATTGAATGTAGGACCTACTTTAAAAAATACATCAATAAAAATAAAAAGTGAGTTCTGAGCAAAATATGCTGATGTTAATATTTCAAAATTCTAGGCAGCAATTATACAGGAAATTTTATTTATTTATTAATTTGTTTATATTGTTTATTTAATTTTGAGAGAGACAGAACGTGAGCAGGGGTAGGAGGTGCAGAGAGAGAGGGAGACCCAGAATATGTAGTACTCTCCATGTTCTGAGCTGGACCCTGACACAGAGCTCAAACCCATGAACCATGGGATTGTGACCTGAGCCAAAGTCGAATGATCAATGAACTGAGCCCCTTAGGTTCCCCTGGAATTTTTAAATAATATTTTCTGTATCTAAATTTCTTCATAAAATAAAAACACCTAAGCTACATTGCAAAATTACAAATATAGAATTTGGGTTTTTTTGATCCTCATGTGGAAACATTATCACTGAAGACTAATAAATAACTTGTTTCAGCTCTTGATTCCAACGTAGGTCTGTCAGAGTATTTATAGGAGGTAACAGACCCTAAACTCATTCAAAGATTAACTTGCTTAGATCTTAGAGAAATCTCATGCATTTGCATTTTTTAAAAAATATTTTTATTTATTTCTAGGAGAGAGAGAGAGAGACAGTGTGATCAGGGGAGGGTCAGAGAGAGAGGGAGATACAGCCTCTGAAATAGGCTCCAGGCTCCGAGCTGGCAGTCAGCACAGAGACCGACGCGGGCTCGAACCCACGAACCGTGAGATCATGACCTAAGCGAAAGTCGGATGCTTAACCGACTAAGCCACCCAGGCGCCCCATGCCTTTCCATTTTTTAATTTCATGGTATTTGGGAAAGGCTAGACAAAAAGTCAACTCGGACTCCTCTTCATAAGAGTAGAGGTAAACCACATCGTCATACTCCAGTATTTAACATCCATACAAAGACTTATTTATATTGAGTATTACTTAGTGTACCAGGTAATCTTCCTGATGTTTATATCAGTTCTTTAAGTGTTCTTATCGTTGGAATCTAGATAAACACACCACTGAAGAGAAAATCCATTAAAATATTTTTAATGTTTATTTATTTTTGAGAGAGGAAGAGAGAGTGTGTGTGTACAAGCAGGGGAGGATCAGAGAGAGTGGGAGACACAGAATCCAAAGCAGGCTCCAGGCTTCAAGATGTCACAACAGAACCTGATGCAGGGCTTGAACCCACAGACTGTGAGATCATGACCTATGCCAAAGTCAAATGCTTAACTGACTAAGCCACCCAGGTGCCCCAAGAGTGAGTTTAAATTATGTGTTTAATATTAACTTAATAAGACTGCAGATACCAAACTTATATAAGATATTAATCTATTGCATCTTAATATTTACTGAGTTAATTTATGAAATCATTTTATCTGCTCAATAATGATATGATTATATCTGTGACAAATCTTATTTAAAAATTTAGATTTCTGTGCTGATGCATAGGAACACATGTACCCCAATGTTCATAGCAGCACTCTCCACAATAGCTAAAACATGGAAAGAGCCTAAGTGTCCATCAAAAGAAAAATGGATCAAGAAGATGTGGTTTATCTATACCATGGAATACTACATGGCAGTGAGAAAGAATGAAATCTGGCCATGTGTAACAACATGGATGGACCTTGAGGGTATTATGCTGAGAGAAATAAGTCAGGCAGAGAAGGACAAATATCATATGTTTGCACGTATAGGAGGATTAGGAGGAACTTAACTGAGGAACAAGGGGGAGAAGAAGGGGGGAAATGGTGGGGGAAACGGAGAGAGGCAAACCATGAAAGTCTCTTGAATGCTGACAAAAACTGAGGACTGATGGATGTGGTGGGGTGGGGAAATGGGCATGGAGGAGGGCACTTGTGGGGATGAGCACTGGGTGTTATGTGGAAACTAATTTGACACTAAACTATTTGTAAAAAAAAAATAAATTTAGATTTCTGTAAGAAGAAGCATAATTTTAATTTAATCTTATGGATATGACATTATTTCATCTCCTAGCAAAATAGTTAGAAGGCAACATGTATTTTTTTGTAAACCTAAATAAATACCAGAAATTGGCTCCCCAAATCAAAATATAAGTTCTAATCTACACATGACTGTGTTACTTGACCTGTATTCATTTCCTGTTGTTGCTGTCAACAGTTACCACCAAGTTGGTAGCTTAAAACAACATAGATATATTCTCTTGCAGTTCTAGAGGTTAGAAGGCGTAAAACCAAGATGTCAGCAGAACTATGTACCTTTGGAGCCTCTAGAAGATAATCTATTTCTTTGCTTTTTGTAGCTTCTAGAATCTGCCTATATTTCTTGTCATCTTCAAAGCCAATAGTGTAAGATCTTCCAACTTCTCTTTCTCTGCTCTGCCCTTATGTTGCCTTTTCAGATTCTTACCCTCCTGCCTTCTTCCTGCAAAGAACCTATGATTATATTGGATCCATTCACATAATCTAGGATAATCTTTCTATCTTAAGGCCCTTAATGTAATCACATTTGTAAAGTCTCATTTACCATGTAAGGCAACATTCTCACAGTTTCCAAAGATTAGGATGTGGCTATCTTGGGAAGTCATTATTCTATGAACCACATCACCCTTCAAAACTCTTTTTTGGTCGAAATATCTATGAAATTAAGTGAATGTTTGGTGAAATCCTTTTAATTTATCACTGTCACTGTATGATACAAAATAGTGATACTTAAGTGAAATGTTATGGGAATACAAATCTCCATTACAAAATTAATATTAGAAGGTAAATGTTCTAGAAGTATTGACCCATAGAGTTAAAATAGCTTCTGTGTGAACACTATACCATTTTTTAAAGTAGTAGTCTATTCAGAATGTGGTATTTTTGTACTGTTAACTACATTATATATCAATGAAAAATAGTACATATTTCAGAAGATTGTTGCTAAATGAACATTCAGAAGAATGTTACTAAATGAACTAGTTTTTAAACTATTACTGCAGTGACTGGCATGTAGCTTTTGCTAAATACATGCTTGTTGCATTTGTTAATATTACTAGATTCCCTGAATTATCAAAAATCATATTGACTACATTAAACAGAAGAATTTAGTGGGACAAAAAGGAGCAAAGATTGATTAAAAGAACTCAAAAGGATTGTTATCAGGTACTAACTGACTAGAAGATTAAGTTCGTAAACGTTTTATTCATTCAACACACAGTGTGGAGCACTTAGGATCCCAAGTTTTCTGTTTAGTTCAGGAACAATGGTAAACAACTGGAGTTTTAATTATGCTTAATGAGCCTACAGCCTGATTCAATAGGAAGACAGTGAATAGAGGAATAAGGGTTGAGGTGGAAGTTGTACAGGATATCAGACTGTCTTTTATTTGATCCTTAGAGTTGAGCCAAATTTAATGTCTTTGAAGTCTGAAAATGAATATAAATTAGAGATTTATTCAGTAGGATGGAACCTAATTCTGTATCTTTTTTTTTTTACTTTTTTTTGCTATAAGACTATCCATAGAACCAAAGTGAAAGCTGGGTCAAACATGAAGCAATTCAGTTTCTTATACACATGCACACACGGACAGTCCCACAATCACACAAACATACATAAACACCACCGCCATTATCTAGGAACTAAACAGTGATTGTGTTTCTATAGATATCTTAAATCAAGAGTGTGATTGTTAAGTGATTGTGATTTCTTTTTTTAATGCTCATTTATTTATTTTGAGAGAGAAACACAGTGTGAGAGGGAGAGAGGGAGAGAAGATCCCAAGCAGGCTCAGTATTTTCAACATGGAATCAGATGTGGGGCTCGATTTCCTGAACTCTTGAGATCTTGACTTGAGCCGAAATCAAGAGCCAACTACTCATTTTTAGCCACCCATGTGCCCCAAAATGGAAATATTTGTATGACTTCTTAGGGAAAAAATGTACTTTATAGTGCGTATAGTTTTTACTTTTCTATCTCGTTTTTAAAAAATGCTTCCTCCTTTCCCCAGTGCTTAGTGGACAATCCAGTACAGGTAGGTTCTTTCTTATAGGCTTCACATAGGAGAGTTTTATAAACATCACAAGAAGTGTATCTTAGTCCTTGTCAAAATATTTTCTTGTTGAAAATAGAGAAAATATTCGGTGAAAGTTGAAATGCGTATCAGTTTAATTTATGCCCAGTATTTCAGGTAAATAATATCACCAGGAGTTCTTCATTGGTAAAATCAATGTTTATGTCCTACAATAAAGTATAAATTACCAGGATTGAAAATGTGTAAATGTTGTCCATCTCTTCCCACCCATATACATCTTATTTTTTTCTACAATAACCACCACCTAAGAATGCCCATCTATTAAAACTAAGCAGGAAGTTGTCTGGTGAATCATTAAAAAAAATATTTTTCTACCTAACTTTTAAAAACTTTAATGTTTTTTCATTTTTGAGAGAGAGAGAGAGAAAGAGACAGAGCACAAGTTGGGGTGGGGCATAGAGCAAGGAAAACACAGAATCCAAAGCAAGCTCCAGGCTCTGAGCTGTCAGCATAGCACCGAGAGATCATGACCTGAACCACAGTTGCATGCTTAACAGACTGAGCCCCCGGGTGCCCCAACTACCTAACTTTTTATAGAAAAGTTATATGAAAAGAAACATTGGAAGAGAGGAAATGATCTGTTAGTCCCTCAAATGTGGACCTGGAGTTGGGATCTAGAATAGCCCTGTGTGTGTGTAACATTGAGCGATGCTGCACCAGAGCTGGTGCCTAGGACTGAATGGGAGAACGTTGTGCTTCTGAGCTAAATGAGAAAAACAAACAAACAAACAAAAAACCCTGTCTTTTCTCTCCCATTCTTAATCGCTCTTATATGGAAATAAGGGCTCAAGGGCTCATACCACTTTGAAATACAGTAGGTGATATATATGTGGAGAGAGGAGACAAAAAGCATGGAATAGAAATCAAACGTGATCAGCAATAGAGCAAATTCTGGAGACAATACCATGTGTGGACATTCACTGCAGTTTTAGTGCTGACGAGTCACAGCAGAAATGTTGGCTTTTTTTTAGTGCTTAGGGGCATTCCAGCATAGTAGGCAAATTGTTCTCCTTTGTGCATCTACATTGTTTTCTTTTCTGGGAATGTCCTTATTTTGTCTTACTTCACTTTTTCCCATCTGTCTACTCCTAGAGATACCTGCACTCATTATTTTTGGCCTCCCATTAGTGATTTCATTACAGTATCTGCATTCTGCTCTGTTTCCTTCCCGCAGCGAACCGAAGCACAAGAAACCAGCCACTGCTCATCAGGAGAGGTTGTGGGCACAGGCTGGGTTTCTTTTAGCCGTCCACACAGGCTCAAGGAAGATGACTGACAGGATTTCCCATTTTCACTCTTACACTTATTGTAGCTAATGCCTTGATGTATCTGTCTGTCAAGGAACTGATAGATCCATCCATGCATCCATTTAGTTTGGCACAAGCTTTGCAGTCAAGGCCAGTGATGCCTGAATGGATTTGACCTACCACTGCTGTCAAGATTAAAGAATCAGAACTCAGAAGAAGTTGAGACCAATGTTAATGATGTTATTGGAATGTGTAGTTTTAATAATGATATGTTTTCTTCAAGGGAATTTCGATTCAATTAAGTGTGTAATGAAAGCACAGGGATGTGTTTAAAGAATCATTTAGACTCTTTACAGGTGGTGTGCTTTTAGGTGGAATTACATGAAATCTAAGAGTGAAAAAAGTCCCTTAAAAGCTTACCCCAATCACCAATAAAATATATAAACTATGTTTCTGCTTAAATTATGCAAAATTGTCTAGATGTTAAACATTCAGTGGGATACCTACACATGAATAAGATATTTTCACACATACTCAGTTGTATAAATATATGTACATGGATCACCAGGGCAGTATTTTAAAAATGATATTACTTAAATGGTTACTTTATTTCTCTTTATTTTTGTAGTGGAATTAGGCCGATTATAATTTACATAAATTGAATGCACACAAGACTCCGTATCTTCACATAGTATATTGTATGATAATAGAGTTTTAGACTGACTCATTAGCCCTGTGAGGCCTACTGACATAGGAGAGCAATAGATTGCTATCAAAGCCAAGAAGAAGGTAAGTTGGCATTTTTTTCATGTAGCGCTCTAAATCCTCTATTACTTTGAAATTAGCTCTGTAGCATGTTTTAAATATGCTGTCTTTCTGGTTCGTGATGATTGTTTTAATGGTCGGTTTGACCATATGTGTATCAGATATGGAAAGTAATGTTCATTAAATAGAGTAGAAATGTTCTTTTAGGGAGAAAAAAAGTGATTTAAATTTTTAGATTCTCATGGGATCTCATTAAAGTTCTCGTTCTTAAATAGATTGTGCAGCCTAATAGTTATCAGGAATCCTGCAGTGCACATGGCTGATAGGTTAGTTTACACAGGATTAATTGTGTAATTTTGCAAGCAACCAGCACAGTGAACATTGATTTTTGCATTAGCCCTGTGTGTTGTTTCTAAGGAGATTCTGCTTGCTATTTTTAAGGTGATGTAACATTTCACTTTTTAGTAATTATAATTCCTACCAACATGTTTCATGCCTGGTTTAATTTATTAGAAGTTTTTCCTAATGTTATTTTCTAATTGTTATGTCCTTCAGAAACTGTATTAATTTTGAGCACTGATGTGTAAAAAAATGACAGGGGAAAATGCCTTTAACAAAACATTCTCTTAACAGGCCAGTTTCCCTGTGCTTCCATCGATAAGTTGCCCAAATATTTCCATAGGATACAGAAATGATTCAGTTGCATCTACTCTGTATACTAAGTGAATAATTAATGCAAGAAATAACCTGAAAATACTGCATTCTCAAAACCAAAGAATGTGAATGTCCAAAGGAGAGCAGCCTATTCAGAACAGAGTCCATTTTCTCGAATATGTAGATCTCTACAGCCTTGTATTTCTTGAAATATTTGTTGATATGAAAGGAATAGAGAAAGTATTCTGTTTTTTTTTTTTTTGCTTGAATTTTCCAGATAATTAGTTCAGCTTTCAGCTACCAGAGTCTGTCCACTTCATGTGAATATAAAATGTCTATGGGGATTTCATTGGGATTGTTATAACTCGGTTGAGAATATATTTGTTATCTTCTGTGTCGTTTTGATAAAACAGAGAATGATGTTGATTGCGTGCAGTTTAGGTCTTATTCTTTACACTTCTTTTGTCTTGAACTTGCCAGTCAGTTACCTGCTCTTGCACCCGGCCTCCCCCCATCCAAGACTCCGTTAGGTAGGATTTTCCTCCCTTCATATCATTGTGGTTCCTCCAGCCAAAGAGTTGAACACCTCTTAATTTTTGCTGCCTTTGTTTTGTTTTGCTTTACTTTGGGTGGAAACTCCCTCTCCCTTTTCCCCCACTGTGAATTTCTGCAGTATTAATAAGACCCAATAAGGAACTGTACAAAGTGAGAGTGCTTAAAATGTGTGCTGAGTGACCAACTGGACCCTCTTGGAAGAACCCTCTTAAACACTTTGTTACTAGAACTTCAAAAAGGGACTTGCTTCTGAAGAATCAAAGGATCTCTTGTATTATAAATTTGAAGCGTTCAGTATAAAATGAACAGAATAAAATGTCTTTTAAGCTCCTGTATGATGCCCGGATTATGTGGAGAGACTAAGTGGTGGTTCTCTCACGCTTTTGTGTCACGTTAAACTGAAATAGATGAAAGCAAAAGCTGAAAACTGACAAATCCCAAGTTGGAAAGACCTGGTTCCCAGCTCATTCACTGGTTCATAACAAACCACCAGCTGATGATTTGAGAAAAAAAAAAAAAAAAAGAGAAAAAAAAATAAAAGATTTCCTTTCATAGTAAAGGACTGAGTTTGTTTTGTGTCATTTAAAACTGCACCTTCACAAAGTATTATACACCACTGTTTTTCTGACATAGAAATTGACTCATGACATTGTTGAGGAAGGACTGGAATTGGAATCACAATACTGGGTTCTATACTTGACCTTTGTCACTTGCTATGTGCAACCTTAGAGAAGTAACTTAACCCTCTGCATTATATTTTTTTCCTAATTTTTAAATAAATCTAACAAATTAACACAAACTTGTTTCAAGGATTAAATGAAAAAAATCTTTGGTAGAGTGTTATAAAATGTAAGTATTACGCTGATAAAGGTAGTTTGCATTAAAATTTGATTAAGCACTTACAATAGATTTTAGTTCTCTGTTTTGAGGCTGAATATTTGCTTTTTACATTCCACTTTGTCTTGAGTAGTTTGAATAACCCAGATGAGAGTTAAAATTTAAAACCATTTTAATTATGTTCAATACTTGTATGCATGAAAATGAGTGTATGCTTCTGGAAGAAGAGGCATTAGCTTTCTCCAGATTCTCAAATGTGTTATGATCCTGATGGGGTTAAGAACCTGTTAGCTAGATAAATCACCACCAATTTCCATTTCACATTAATTGGTAGGACTTCTACTGTAGTACTGGATACTTGAAGAGTGAATTTAGCATAATGGTTTATATTTACCAAGACCACTTCACCACTGCTGTCACAACCACCACCATCACCACCATCACCTACTCCTCTTTTGTTTAAAATGTGTAAGCAGATCAATTACAATCTTATGGAAAACTGAAACTGACATAGCCTGTAGGTGAACTTTCAAGTTTTGTGAAATAGGACTGCATTAATTATAGTATTTTTCTAATGTTAATTTTTAATAACTAAAAACATTATATTAATTGAAATTTTCAATGGACAGTGTATCTTTAGATTTTATTTCTTATTCTCCATCACCCCAAGTGTTTCTCACCATAAATGCTGTGTAGGTGTGATCCTCAAGTGTACTTTCAACTTACTTAGCCCAATACCAATCTTGTTTTAAAACTTTTCAAAGCATCACTAATAATGTTCAACTCTTTGTGTCTGAAATGTGTGGATATCCCTTATATTTCTGGCTGATTTGCTGATCAGTTTTTGGCAGGAATGAGAGTCATGGCAATCACTACTGGCTGACCAGAAAGTTATGCTTAGAACTCACATATTCATCTGTCTAACAGGAGCGTACTTTGGCATCTACCATGTACTGAGCTCATTGTGAGGAGGCACTGGGGAATCATGGGCTCGGCCCATGTATCGGCAGGTTGTTACAAATTCTTAATTTGGTCTTTTGAGTAATGCAGTTGTGTTTGTATATCATTCTGCTTTCACACAGTTTCCTGAAGCTCTTCATACAGAGTTATTTTGATTTGTCCACATAAAGATATTTTGACAGTTATCACTGAATTTGCACACCCTGTTCTGCATTAAATTTATTTATTTATTTTTTTGCATTAAATTTAATAGGAATTATTTTATTATAATAAATTAGAAGTTTAAGTTTTTAATATTAACATTAAGAATCTATTAATAACTAATTAACATTTAAGGTCTGTCAGTAACCAGCCTGCTTCAATTATTACATCTCTTTGTATCAGTTTTAGATTTTTTTATATTATTGTGTAATTTATTCATGATATGCTGATTAGCTATTTATTTTCACAGTTCTACAAAGTGATTTTGCACTTAGATATTTTTTACACAACAAACTTTCCATTTGTGAGTGAGTGTATATAAAATATTAATTATGTTAGAGATGATCTATTTTTAAATGAAACATTGTTTTATTTTTTCAACCTTTTTGAGGTATAATTGACACATAAAAATTGTGTATATTTAAAGTGTGCAATATGATTTTATATACACATGCGTTGTCAAATGATGACCACAGTCAAACTAATTAACACATCCATTATCTCACATAAGTTACCTTTGCTGTGTATGTGTGTATGTATATGGTGGGAATGCTTAGGATCTACTCTCAGCACATTTCAGGTACATGATAAAGTATTATTAACTGAAATCACCCCGCTCTACATTAGCTCCCCAGAACTTAATCATCTTGTAACTGAAAATGTGTACCCTTTGACCAGTATCTCCTTGTCAGCACCCCCATCCACGTCCCTGGCAGCCACCACTCTACTCTTTGCTTCTCTAAGTTTGGCTTTTATAGAATCCACAGATAAATGAGATCATATACAGTATTTGTCCTCCAGTGTCTGACTTATTTCAGTAGCAATATGTCCTCCAAGTTCATCCATGTTATTGGAAAAGGCAGGACTCCCTTCTTTTTTATGGCTGAGTTATTTTTCAATGTGTGTGTGTGTGTGTGTGTGTGTGTGTGTGTGTGTTATCTATCCATCCATTGGCAGATGCTTGAGTTGTTTCCATAGCTTGATTATTGTCAATAATGCTTCAGTTAACATAGGAATGCGCATACTGCTTTGACATACCAATTTCTTTGATATTATCTCTGTTATGTGGTTTACCATTTATAAACTCTCTTGCCACTCTGTGAGGGTGGTGAGGCAGATTTTGTTAGCCCCAGTTAAAGAAAGGAAGATGTAGGTGCACCTGGGTGTCTCAGTAGGTTAAGGAGGCTGGGCATGGAGCCTGCTTAAGATGCATGTGCGTTCGCGCTCTCTCTCTCTCTACACTTCCTTCCCCCCTCTGCTCTTCCCCCATAGGAATGAGCACTCAGTCTGTCTCAGAAAAAAAAAAAAAAAAAGATGATACAGAAGTTCATGGTGGTTCAAGGGTACAACTAGTGAGTACCAGAGTTGGTGTTTGTGTTACCATCATTTAACTTTACATCATAGACTAGAATTTTCTAAGCTATTTTACTCCCTTCTCCACTCAAAGACCTTCTGTTAAAGGAACCAAGGAGCACTTACAATGTTTCCTCTAAGGTAAGGGATGAGCTCAGCATCATATACTAAATAAATTCAGTCTTTTTTTTATCCCCATTTTTTTTTTTTTACTTCCTAATGAGTCAAGACATCCAGCATCCTTGAAATCTTGACTTTATCTGACAATACCAACATAGAAACTGGGGTTAGCATCCTAATACATAAATCTGATTTTGTCATTTCCTAATAAAATCCCACAATGCTCTTCTATTTTAAGATGTTCAAGATGAAGTTTAATTATCTAAGCATGATATCCAGAACTCTCACACTGTCACTGCAATTCAGTTTTTCAGCCTCATGTTTATTTTTTCTATTTTCTGCCCTCATCTTCAGCCTCTAAAACTATGTCCTGCTTTCTGGTACTTCTTAGTTTCTTCTGTTCTCCCATAGTGCCCCCTCTGGCTCTGGAATGCCATTATTTCCTTTTTAGCTTCATAAACTGGCCCATTTACATACCTTGCTGGAATAACTATGCAGCTTTGGGTGGGGGGATGGTTTTATTTCTTACCATATTTATTTTCATGTGAAAGGTAATTCACGATCATTGAAAAGTATCTCTTAAATTAGATCACCTTCAACCTCTCCTTGCCCCTTTTCTTCCAGTGTTATTTCTCACAAAGCTATACATATATATAATTATTTTTGGCAAAATTGAGCTCATACTCCATATAAAATTTTGTGGTATTTTATTTCATCTAATATAAGAAATTTCAGCATTCAGTATTCTTTGAAAACACAATTTTTCAACCTACAAAGCGGTCGAATGCATAGTCATATTCTAGGTTCTTATTTCTCTAATACTGAGCATTTAAGTTGCTACCAATTTTATTGTTATAAATTACACAGGCCAAATATGATTTTACACTAATGTTTGAGTATATCTCAATATGTTTAATCTAAACTCAAGCTAGTTTTCTATTTGTGTGAAGATTGGCTTAAACAGAAGAACATAAAATGGTATGTTAGGTTATTCAATAAAGTAAAATGTTATAATGTTATGTAGAGATATGCTGTATATTATTTTTACATATTTATGTATATATATGTGTGTGTATATGTGTAGATATAGCACTAGTTGAATATTGATATATTAACTGGGAAAAGAAATACCCTTAGTAATTTTTAACTTTGACAGATGATTTTTATTTTATTAGATATATGTGCATATGTATATTTGTATATATGTAATGAATATATACTTATTTTTATAAATACATGTGTATGTGTGAATGTGTGAAATACATAGCTATTTACGTTTTATCAGATCTCTCCCGTAGATATTATTACTCTTATAATAAAGCAGAAAAATAAAAGAAACACTAATCCACACAGTTATCCACTGTAACCAACTGCCGTCTCCTTCAAAGTCTTTCTAACATGAATTCATAAGTAAAAAATGAGTTTCTCGTGAATGGAATAATAAAATCACTTGTGAATTATTTGTCTCCTAAGGTTCATGTGGTGTGAGATCTTAAGTAGTGATCAAGACTGAAAAAAGGACAGTACTGGGAATGTGGACAGAGTACTGAAATTTAGTTTTCTTCTGTTGGAGAGTTACTGAGTGTAGCCCTGGGTGTGCTTTGGGGAAGATGAGGGGGGAAGCAGAGATTCTGAGGCCCATAAGCCAGGGGTACAAGGCCTGTGGAAGCTGGTCAAGGGTGGAAAGCTCTTTGAGCAAATACTCTGACTGAAGCAGCAGGTGGAATGGCTCAAGCAGGAAATTGGAAATAATATCCTGGGATTGGATTTGTTTAAACAAGTTCCTATTCCTGGGACATATGGCTCTATGTTCATGGGTGTGCCTTGACCACAGTGCCAGATGCAGAATAGTCAAGTAATAAATACTTGAATGAATGAATGAAGATGGCCTTGTACAATGCTTTCATATAGAAAGTACTAGCGATATTAACTGTTTTTCATACCTACATGTGCCTGAAAGACATACATACTTTAGTATGACTTTTAATGACTTAGAATTCCATTATTTAACCATGATTGAAAATATGTGTATGACTAAGCTTGTAGCCCTAAAGAACGAGAGTCTGGTTTAAAAGTGTTCTGATTCCATGACAGTACCTTTGGCAGTATTTAAGACTATCAGAATTATAAAGCTGTATCTTGGAGAAATGGTTTTGTAATCCTAGGCAATATGTAACTTCTCTGTGCTTCAGTCATTCTCTCTTTAAAATGAGGAACTTAAAGACAAAAAGTTTTTGTCTACCTTATAGGGTTGTAAGGATAAGTTGAATTCATTAAATAAAGGAGCGCCTGGGTGGTTCAGTTGGTTAAGCATTTGACTTCACCTCAGGTCGTGATCTCGTGGTTCATGGGTTCGAGCCCCGAGTTGGGCTCTGTGCTGACAGCTCAGAGCCTGAAGCCTGCTTCCAATTCGGTGTCTCCCTCTCTCTCTGCCCCTCCCTCACTCGCACTCTGTCTCTCTCTAAAAAATAAATAAACATTAAAAAACAGTATAAAACAGAACAGTGCCTAGATGCAGCAAGCCACACTTAAATGTATCCTATTGTCATTACTGAATGAGCCAGACCTTGTTATTAACTTGTCCACAGCCAATTGATTTGAGTCAGAGGAACTTTGCTTTTCTGGTATTTGAGATTCTCATCACATACATTTTGGATCGTACACAAAAGCAGTGTACTCCTCAGTTAATTGTGTTCAGAATTGCATATTTGTTACGGACATTTGTACTTCCTGAGGAGACAATCTACAATTGCATTAGAAAGTAATATAAAATCAGAGCTAAATGTTCATCGAGATCTAAAATATTATCTGTTCACTTTATTCTTAACATAAAGCATTGCCATTTTTGCCTATTACTTTCAAAACCATTTCAAACATGATTTCATTTGCTACTCCTACTACTCTCGATAGAATTAAGAAAACAAAGAATGTCCCTGCCCATCATACACCAAGGTGACAAACCGGATGAGCAGGTCCATAAGAGGGCCTCTGGCCACTGGTAGGTGGGGCTTTTAAGTTGTATGCTTTGGAAAACAAGACCTTCCCCCTTCGTGTCTCGGGGTCCTAGTTCACACTCTGTGATTTGACCAGGTAATGTGGTCAAAACTGGGCTTCCAGCATTGTTCTGCCACCTCAGTATCCATGGTTGGAAGACCAAGATGGTGCCACGTGGGGCCCATGCCCGGTAGATGTGGCTTGTGGCCTCAGGTCCTTCTCTATCTCCCTGTAGCTATTCTGCTACAACAAACTGCCTTAAACTCTTTAGGAGAAAGCTTCCTCTGTGAGAGCGATTTCTGTAGGGGAATAAATCATGTCCACATTTCAGTGCAAAGAAAATGAGGAGTTGATCATTTTTCCCAGGTGATAAAGCTAGAAAGTAGCAGAGCTCATTCATTCATACAGATGTTTATTGATCACCTGCTGTGTGCTGCATGCTGGGACTGGCTCAAAGCTCCCGGAGTTCCGAGTGTAACTGTACCATTGGTCAGATCCAGGTCCTTCTAGGTCAGCCATGCATAGAGAAGGGAAGGATTCTTGAGAGGTGTATTGGTTCTTCACGATATTTTCAAATGGTAGAGTCGCAAATACTCTGAAAGTAGGGTATAAGCCCTACTTTCTGTTAAACTATGAGTGAACTTGCCAAAAGTAGGGATAAACTTTCTGGAAGCTAGGTTTCTAACCTACCATAGTAATAAAGTTCTATCATATATGATTTGCTCTTAATTTCTTTCCAAGGGATGTCCTACTTTCTGTTAAACTATGAGTGAACTTGCCAAAAGTAGGGATAAACTTTCTGGAAGCTAGGTTTCTAACCTACCATAGTAATAAAGTTCTATCATATATGATTTGCTCTTAATTTCTTTCCAAGGGATGCCTTTTCAAGATTTAACAGTCCAAGATTATAGAACACATAATTGTATTCACTTCTCCTATATCCTTCAGGAGTTTTTTCATTTTGGTCTGTCTGTTCTGTATATTCATCTTTCCATGGTAAAGATTGCTAATCATTTAACCTTCCCTTGAATTAGAGTTCACAACCCCAGCCTCTTGAATATTTTTTAGTTACCCTTCTGTTTATCTCATTCAGCTCCATTATGAGACCATTTTTTCCTGTAATTATAAACTTTTTTAAATGCTTATTTTTGAGAGAGAGAGAGAGAGAGAGCAAGCGAGCACCAGTGGGAGGAGGGCAGAGAGAGAGGGAAACAGAGGATCTGAAGTGGGCTCCATGCCTATAGCAGAGGGCCTGATGTGGGGCTCGAACTCACAAACCACAAGATCATGACCCAAGCCAAAGTCAGATGCTTAACCTACTGAGCCACCCAGGTGCTCCTGTAATCGTGAACTTTCAAGGCAAAAAGAAAATGTAAAAAAAAAATTTTAGCATTCGCATGTTGTAAGTGAGGATACTGAGACCTAAACTAGTTAAGAAACTTGCTGTTAATAAGCAGTATTAGTGATAGAGCTAGCAATAAAATTCACAGGGTCTACTGACTTAACCCCAGAATATTCCTTGCTCATGTCTGTACGTGATGCTCCTTAGCATAGTTAGATGTATGTCTTTCAAAATAGTAGGAGATAGGGGTGCTTGGATGGCTCAGTCACTTAAGGATCCAACTTTGCCTCAGGTCATGATCTCATGGTTTGTGAGTTCAAGCCCCACATTGGGCTCTGTGCTGACAGTGCAGAGCCTGCTTGCAATTCTCTCTCTCTCTCTCTCTCTCTCTCTCTGTCTCTCTCTCCCTCCCTCCCCCAAAATAAAGAAGCTTAAAAAAAGTAGATAGAGAAATAATTCCTATGTAGTCTTTTTCTCAAACTTAAGGTACATTACATGAATGGTGGAATAAGGAAGTCAGGCTAGAGTAGATAAAGACATGGGCTTCCAGTTGCATGAACAAGTTCACATCATGGCTGTGCATGACTCATTCTCATTGTAATCTTGTACAGAATGAGATCTTGTGATTCCTAATCTACTTAAGTTCATTGTGTCTTCTATAAAATTAGGGTCAGGAGTACCTAACTTAGAGGGCACTTGTGAATAACAGATAAATTGCTTAGCACACCATGCAGCACAAAGTATGTCTTCAATGAACCTTTGAAGAAAATCACATATGACCATTCTTAGGGGGTCAATAATTATTTTTGAGTCAACATATGCTGAAACTAGTAATCAGAAATAGGGACTATTTTCTTTCAGAGTGTCCATACAGAAGTATGGTAGGAGCAAATTCAACATTTTCAATTTGCTGTGTAAAGTTTTGCTTATAAATAATATCCAAAAGCAAATTTTGCTGTTGATCATAGTTTTCCTGATTTTTATATTATTGTACATCATTTTATGCTAAGCGTATTGAAGAATTTCTGTTGTGTGTTCATTTTTACTGTACTGTCAGCTTATATTCCAGGGAATACTATATGCATAATATATCATTTTCTTTTTAAAAGATACTATATTCATTCTCAAAAACTGAACTGAGCATCTTGATACACATTCTGAGCATATGGACTTTAATGATTTGCCTCAAGAGCTCATTCCTGTCAGGTAATGCTAGTTGATGACAGGAAGAAAGGTGTTTTCAATCCCAACTTTTTAAGAATATTGACCCAAATATTGACCGAAAACTGAGGTGCTCTCAGTCTGTTTTTTTAAATCACTAAAAAATCTCCAGTGTTTGAAGATTAATCGAGATTAGGTACTTTAAAAAAAAAAAAAAAAAAACAGAAAAAAATAGCCACTCTTGATTCCAAATACATCCAAATACATTCCAAATACTGCACACATGCCTGCACACACACATACACACACACACACCACAAATATATAGAATGGGCATTTTCATTTATTGTACTTTTATTAAGCAACCAGTATTTGACAATTTGACAGCCACTGCTCTTGGATACTAGGGAGGCAAAAAGAGTTGTTGTTCTTGTTTTCCTGGCTTTAAGGAACTCACAAGCTTGCAAAATATTATTAAAGAAGTTCTTTAACGTTTTGTGAGAGTAAGACCTGTAACTGTTCACACGTGTGGCTTTATAGCAGTTGTCAGAATTCCTATGTCACCTTTGGGGTAACGTGGTTTTCTCGTTTTGGCTGAGTTTGAAGCGTGTCTTTGTGATCACGTGCTCCTCCCGGCCTCACTGACTGCCGCTAGGTGGTTATGGGCTTTTGTGCTGCCCCTCTGGTTGCTGAATACCCTTGTAGGTCCCAGCCCTAGGCTAAGCAGTTGATACACATCAGTCCTTACCCCTCACACCTGCCCGGCAAGGTAGATACCATTATCCCTTACTTGCCTGTGAGACCATTGGTGTTCCAAAAGGTTATGTCATTAGCCTAAGGTCACACAGTGAGTAAGTACACACTTTATTTTCAGCTTCTCTGTTTCTTTTCTCTGTGTTACACTGGCCCTTTTGATAGGCACAGTGACAGTAGTGTGGTACCACCTCCTCTAATGGTGTGTGACATTCACACCTGTGACTGTCACTTTGAGTAACTGTGAAGTACTGTTACTTTTTATATGTGCAGCTTTCATACATTCAATCATTTATCTATTCAAAAGGTATTTATTAAGCTTCATTATGGTGGCAGGCAGTGACACTGGAATTACAGTACAAATCAAGCCTTATTGAACTCAAGATTTATTGTGTTAAATACAGAGTGAAACCTAGCAGGTATAGCCATTGGGCATTTAGTTAATTTTATCTAGAATGCAGTTGGAGTTTACATACAATATGAATTCAGTGAGTAAAGAGAATTCACCTTAAAAGTATGCTAGGAGGGTGGGGAGCCTGGGTAGCTCAGTCAGTTGAGCATCTGACTCTTGATTTTGACTCAGGTCATGATCCCACTGGGATTGAGCCCTATGTCATGCTTTGCACTAGGAGTGTAGCCTACATAAAATTTTCTCTCTCCTTCTACCCCTCTCCTCTGCTCAAGCTCTTTTAAGTTTATTTATTTATTCTGAGAGAGAGAAAACACTCAAGAAGGGCAGAGAGAGAGAGGGAGAAAAAGAAAATCCCAAGCAGGCTCCACATTGTCAGTGCAGAGTCAGAGGTGGGACTGGACCTCATGAACTGTTAAGATCATGACCTGAGCCGAAATCAAGAGTCAGACGCTCAACTGACTGAGCCACCCAGGCATCCCTCTAAAATAACTTTTTTTTAGTGCTTGGCACGTGACGTGTAGACAAGGGACATATTATCTGTGAGTAATTCTTATGAGGCCAACTTTTCCTCCACAACTGGAAGAGATTACCATTTCTTTTCCTAAGTACCGGATGAAGTCATTGGTTTGCTTTTAGGGGCCAGACTGTATGAAAAGTACTATTTTCCAATACTAAATAACCTCAGCAGCAAGATGTTCCTATTAGGAAGGCCTGTGGACCTGAGTTTACCTGATTCACAGCTGCTGCCCTAAGTATACTGTTCACTGAACAGATCAGCCTCATCCAGCTTTTATTTATTTTTTTTAAATGTTTTTTATTTATTTCTAGGAGAGAGAGAGAGACAGCGTGAGCAAGGGAGGGTCAGAGAGAGAGAGAGTCACAGAATGAAACAGGCTCCAGACTCTGAGCTGGCAGTCAGCACAGAGCCCGATGCGGGGCTCAAACCCATGAACCGCGAGATCATGACCCAAGCGAAAGTCGGACGCTTAACCGACTAAGCCACCCACCCGCCCTGTCATCCAGCTTTTAATGCCTCTTGCTTTTGAGCAAGTTTTGTTTCTCCTCAGGGAGTTTTCTTGCTCTTTCTGTGTTTTCTCTCCTCACGTGAGCACAGTTTAATTTGATATACCTACACTAAGTATGTATTTTTTTTTCATTCATTCTTCTTTCTTCCCCCAGTAAAAAACAAACATAAGGGTCAAAGGCCCATTTTGCTTTAATATACTTCAAAATTCTTTAGAGTTTTCTGTCAGTATTTCTATTAATCCTCCCTTTGCATTTTGTAGGTCTGTTTATTCAAATTTCTTAAGAAGAGGAAACTTAGGGAGATTGGAAGAAGAAACAAACAACTATCCTCTAAGAGTAAAAATATAAGATACTGGTTATCTGTGTCAGTGACAGTGGAAGGAAGGGTAAAGGCTTGTAGGTTAAATGAATTCAAAGGATTATATATCTCATAAATAAGATAAAGGTAGAATAGGAAAGACATTTTCTTAGACTGCAGCATTGTTTTGTCTGTGTGTGTACCCTTATCCTTAAAAATGTTTGAGGCTGTACTTCCAATATATGTATATCCCAATTATACAGACACATAGTGTGCTAAATATTATTCTAAGAAGACGGGAATTAAAAAGAATGAGATTGGCGCACCTGGGTAGCTCAGTCGGTTAAACATCTGACTCCTGATTTCGGCTCAGGTTGTGATCTCTTGGTCCATGCCCCACATCAGGCTCTGCACTGACAGTGCAGAGACTCCTTGGGATTCTCTCTCTTTCTGTCCCAGCCCCGTCCATACACACTCCTCTGTGTTTTTGCTCAAAGTAAACATTAAAAAAAAAAAAAAAGAAAAGAAATAGGGGCGCCTGGGTGGCTCAGTAAGTTAAGCATCCGACTTCGGCTCAGGGCATGACCTCACGGTTAGTGGGTTCAAGCCCCGCGTCGGGCTCTCTGCTGACAACTAGCTCAGAGCCTGGAGCCTGCTTTGGATTCTGTGTCTCCCTCTCTCTCTGGCCCTCCCCTACTCACACTGTGTCTCTCTGTCTCAGAAATAAATAAAAACATTTAAAAATAAATAAATAAAAAGATAAAATGATTTTAAAATAACTTGTCTACTCACATATAATAGATCTTTTACTATCAACATAAATGTTTTAATATATATCTTTATTTCAAATATATATTATGTAGCATATATTTTATTTATGTGATATATATTCACACATATATAATTGTTGCATTCTAAAGAATTGTCTGTGTACCTACAACATGTAGATATCTTATACCTACAACATGAAGTAACAAAAGGAGACCTGATAATAAGAGATAATTCTTTCTATACACCAATGCCACACACACACACACACACACACACACACAGTGATTGGATTAGTTGCAGAGAACTTATATACATGATTAATGGGAATGCTTTCTCAACCAAAGTTGAATGAAGCAGATGAGAGCTCAGCAGGCATCTGCTGCTGCTGTGAGCATACAAATAAGTTTGATCAGTAGCTACAGTCTTCATGCCTAACACCAAACAATAGTCTAAAAAATGCTAAGCAAGAATGTGGATAATTCAGCACAGGCACTGATCCCTGTTGTCACGGGTGTCACTGACAGTGTTAAGAAGGTGAGAGCCATTGGGAAGAGCCACCCATAGTAGCTGTGTGACATGGATGGGTTTTGGAGTGATGTCTCAGAGAGACCTAATATTGGAACGACAGCTTCCTGGCTGTAGGATATATCCAATTTGTGATTTTTTATCATTGGGATAAATATAGAGGACATCCGGTATCACACCATTTAAGTTGTGCATCAATAAATGAGGCAGGACAATCAGCAGATCCTATTTGGTATCAACATATGCAAACATTTCATTTCTTCTTTCCCCTTTTTTTTTTTTTAATGTTTTTTTTTAATTTATTTCTAGGAGAGAGACAGCATGAGTAGGGGAGGGTCAGAGAGAGAGGGAGTCACAGACTCTGAAACAGGCTCCAGGCTCTGAGCTGGCAGTCAGCACAGAGCCCGACGCGGGGCTCGAACCCACGAACAGTGAGATCATGACCTAAGCGAAAGTCGGAAGCTTAACCAACTAAGCCACCCAGGCGCCCCTCATCTTTCCCCTTTTGAATGACTGCTTTGTAGATGAACAGAAGATGCTGGATGCAACTAAATGATGATGGTTCCCTGTACTCCTCTACTTAGGTCAAACTCTTCCAGTAGCCTGGTCGAATTGAATAAATACAGTAATACTCTAGCAATACATACCATGGAGCCACTGGTTAGGAGTTGTATTAAATGTTGTTTTATGCATTTGTTAGTCTTCCTTAGACAATTCTGTGTGTTATAGTAACGTAAATAATAATGGTGTCTGGAGTAAGCCTAAAGGGATTGAAATGAGATCACTAAACAAAAATAGACAGGGCACAGTCTGTGCAGTGTGTCACTTGGTCAGTTGGACAGCAGTAGGGACTATTTTTACACTTGCCAGGGTGGAAGTTGTTTTTCAGTGTATTGGTGTGAAGCTCTCTGTAGAGGCATTGCAATCTGTTTATAACTTTTTGGCAACAGCTTTTGGAAGAAAGCCAAAGATTCTGTCAAATAATGCAAAGGAAGCAAGGGAATTGCTTGGATATTTTAACCCTTCTTCTTTTTCCTACGACCAAAAATATTGTAGTTTTAGAGCGATCTTTAGCAATTTTTACCAGAATGGGTTAGAATTACTATATGGAATTTAGCTCTTCTGAATGATGCTCATTAAGCTGTGACATCTGTTATGCAACACCAGTTCTTTGACTTTTTTGACTGTCCTTATGCTCAACAGAAAATCTTAACTTTTCAGAGGTGTACTCATGGGACAGCATGCGATCAAAAGGTTTATAAGCAACCTCATAGGGTTTAGGAACCAGTCGTCAAATCATCCGGGAATTAACAGTGAAAGGGCTGTGTATATTGGTTGAAATACTTTTTTATTTCTTATGTTGATTTTTTAAAAGATAGGAGCCTTGAAGTTATCACACCTGGGTGAGAGCCTGCCTCTTGAATTAAAAGCTTATGTAAACTATGTAATTCATAGAGTTCTGATCTTGGAGAGCATTTCCTCAGAGAGCTCTCATCGCTTTAGTCTATACTGTTTTATGTTGACATATTGGTCACAGCCTCAGACAAAAGCAAGTGGCTATTGTGAAAAACAGGTCATGGAGGACTGCCAAGTAGAAATTCCTGCAAATTGTGGTCTGTTGCAAAAATACTTTAATTTGTGAGAGAAGACACGTCAATAACTTCCAGTGAGAACCGTAATTAGGTGACTGTTTTCTACATGTCTGCCGCATCTGCAAGATACTTTTTATAGCAGCAGAGCCATGTTATTGTTTAGGCATTTGGGAATTTCTTTGAGGGGTGGAAAGAAAGAAAAATGAAACCGATATTTTTTAACAGGAAAAAGGTAAACATAAATGTAAATTTTTTTAGATGAAAATTATCTCCATAATTATAACTTTCAAATCTATCTCTAGGTGCGGTAAACTGCAAACAATGACCGTGTGCTAATACTGCAGGCACATCAGAGCGGAACTAAGGGGAACTTA
The DNA here is from genome assembly GCF_003009895.1 of Hyaena hyaena. Taxonomy (NCBI): domain Eukaryota; kingdom Metazoa; phylum Chordata; class Mammalia; order Carnivora; family Hyaenidae; genus Hyaena; species Hyaena hyaena. The sequence continues at coordinate 293,616 of NW_024081317.1, forward strand.
GCTTACTGGTAAGAATATTTTTCCCAATTTGTTGCTTTATACACTTTTGAATGTACTTAATTAACGCAATGTGTAGTTGAGGAGTGCAGCCGGAGGACATGGACCAGGTATAGAACCTGTGAGGGTGGTGGTTATGGTGGTGGTAGTTGTTCTTATTTCAAATTTCATTTTAAAATGCTGGCTTATTTGTTAAAGGGCAAAACCCTTCACAAAAAAGTTATTTTTCTGTTAGCTGACCTCTTGTCATATTTGAAAGTTGCATCCTGGTATTTACATAAATGTCATTTTTTTTATAGAGGAAGAATTCCACCTTTGAAATCTGAGCAGATCAGCTGTTTAAGGGGCTTGAAGTTTAGTGAGAAAACCTGTATTTTCATTGGTCAAACAGAGCTTACCCCTTCATGGTCTGAAGGGCTTTCAGCTTCAGTAACTGTCTCTTGGATTTGGATCAATGTGAAATCTGACCTGAATCCTCCTTTGGAGTTTTTTTTCACATTCTTTGTGCAGTACCAGGCTGAATTGTAATTACTTTCAAAGTGTTTGGAAGAGTGAGAAAAAAATCCCCACTCACGGGCCAGACACACAACAATGTGGTTATGGGGAAGTTAATTTCCTCTTTTAAACCTCTAATTCCTAATTCATAGAATTGGAGTAATAGTTGTCATTGCCTGTAGGTACAGGTTAAATTGGATTATTCTGATAACACTTATTAGCTCTGTGGTTAATCCATAATACTGCTCAGTAAATAACGATTAGTATCATGAATTTTTAAAGACAAAGTGATTTAAGAAAAACTGTTGTATTTTTTCCCATGATGATATGATTGAAAGAATAATATTATTCTTACTTTCTCAAAGCACCTTTCATTACCAATATAATATGTGCTTCTGGAGGAATAAGATATTATCTGCTGCACGCAGAATCTTTCTATATGCTGGTTGTTACCTAGGATCTTAGTAACTATAAAATAATGAAGACACTTTGGAAACAGATGAAACACCTCAATGTTAAGTTAATGTTAGCATACTTATTGCCTGGTAACCAAGGGGGGCTACTCCAAGAAGTCTAGGAGGAAAGTGTGTGTGTGTGTGTGTCTTCACGTGCGCACGCTTTGAATTAGTTTGGCCAGCCTCTTTTTTGTCTCATTCACTGGAGTGATTTTGTTCCTCCAGTATATTTGGATCCTTCCTTTAGAGCTTGATTTGAGAGGTCTATCCTGCACAGGGTTTCTAGTTCCATGTAATCTACAGGTCTCCTAGAAGATGAAAAAGCATTTGTGATATACACTCATATTCTTAGCGAAAACTTCCTGGAGTCTGTTTAATCAAATCCTTTGATGATGGTTGGCAATGACGGGTACCTTTACTGTGTCAAAACACTGTATAATCTCTATTTAAAAAAAAGGGGGGGTAGAGTGCCTGGGTGGCTGTCAGTTAAGCCTCTGACATCGGCACAGGTCATGATATCACGATTTGTGGGTTCGAGCCCCGCATCGGCTCTGTGCTGACAGCTAGCTCAGAGCCTGGAACCTGCTTCGGATTCTGTGTCTCCCTCTCTCTGTGACCCTCCCCTGCTCATGCTGTCTCTCTCTCTCTCTCATAAATAATTTTTAAAAAGATGCTAAAAAAACACTATATAATCTCATCCTAAATGAATTTCTAGTTCCTAAGAAACCGTGGTAAATCTTTTCTGAAATTAAAGGATGAAATACAATTTCCGGGGTATTACATTTTGAAAAAGTTGTTATCACGCTCCTGTAAGAAACTTTAATTGTAGTTGTGTCATGATGATGTGTTAATAATTGTGTCTTTTGAGATGGCAAAAATGGATGGCAACCTGTAAAACAACTCTTCACTCCTACTTTGCACTCTCCCCTTTATTTTATTAAGCTGCATTCACTTTCCTGTGTTTTCCTTGATGACTGATCAAATTATTGAATTCTAGAAAATCAGTTGTCTTGCCATCAGTTTTCATTGTGGTGCTTGAAAAATTCATCTATGTATCTTCCGGTGTTTATGGAATTAAAGTCCTTGGACAGTCTCCTCCTCCTCCATATTTAAGCATTAAATTTCTTTTTTTAAAATTTTGAATGTTTATTTATTTTTGAGGGACAGAAAGAGAATGGGGCGGCCAGGGGAGGGGCAGAAAGAGAGGGAGACAGGGGATCCAAAGCAGACTCCTCACTGATGGCAGAGAGCCCGATTCAGGTCTCCTACTCACTAGCCGTCAGATCATGACCTGAGCTGAAGTCGGATGCTTAACTGACTGTGCCATCCAGGCGCCCCTAAGCATTAAATTACTTTTCAAAACTTTTCATTTGTACCCCTGCCCCAAAGCCCAAAAAAGCCTCTTAAAAATTAAAAACAAAATGGAATGAAATAATCCCCAAAAGTCGGATTATAGTATATGAATACCCATTTTGCTATATTTTAATACCCTGATTTATCTAACCTTTTGCTCATAGCACAATATACAATTTAAATGTTAGAAATTTTATGAACTTCAGTGTGTGCATAGCAGATTAATGCGTTTACTTATACATTTCAATCATTATCTATGTATAATTGATCAAAAGATGATATTATCTATCCATACATCTTAACAGAAGGCTTAATGAGTTGAATGACAGAGACTATATTTGTGTAGCAGAAGGTCACAAAAATATATGTGCTTTGTTAAATACGATGTGTCACCTTGGGTCACCTGCTGAGACTGGTTGATGGTGCTTATCTCTACAAGCTGCTCCTTCTACTGATTTATGGGCTTGAATGGGTTCTATTATATCAGACTAGGCTGCTTGTCCTAGGAGGTAAGAGAGAGTAGTATTTTCATTTAGGTCTTAGCAAAGTGTTATTATGTGAGAGAAGAATCTAGCTGCATTCCCTTGCTGGCCTGTGAAATTTTCATAAAGGTATTGATTATTTTCTAGTGACATCCAGATCCAGTGGCAGAGGCCACTCACATGTTTAGTTACGCCAGGGCTTGGCTCCTATATTCTGGGTAGAATAAGATATAACAACCTTTCCTTTTTGAAATGTTTCCTTGCAATGTGCTGTATACACTGCATGTGATGGTACATTTTCTGTGTCAGGTTGATGGAGGCTACAAGATGCCTAGATAACTGATTAAACATGATTTCTGGGTGTGTCTGTGCATCTGTTTCCAGAAGACATTAGCATTTGAATTGGCAGACTGAATAAGGAAGATCTACCTCACCAGTCTGAGTGGGTATCATCCAGTTCAGTGAGGACCATTGAATGATGAGAACAAAAGGGCAGAGGATGTATGAATTTGTTCTCTCTCTGAGCTGGGATCCCCATCTTCTGCCCATGGTCATCAGGACCTTTGGTTCTTGGGCCTTTGGAATCATACTGAATCGCACCACTGGTTTGCTGGTTCTCCTGCGTGCAGACAGCAGACCATGGGATTTATCAATTTCTGTAATATCATGTGAACCAGGAGCTCCTGGGTAGCTCAGTTGGTTAAGCTTCAGATTTCAGCTCAGGTCATGATCTCGTGGTTAATGGGTTCAAGTCCCACGTCAGGCTCTGTGCTGACAGCTCAGAGCCTGGAGCCTACTTTGTTTATTCTGTCTCCCTCCCTGTTTGCCCCTCCCCTGCTTGTAATCTGTCTGTCTCTCTCTCTCTCAAAAATAAATAAAACGTTTTAAAAATACCATATGAACCAACTCCTATAATAAATCTCTTTATATCTTTCTGTATATTCTGGTGGTTGTGTGTCCCTGGAGAACCTAATTACCTTGCACAAATGCAGTTTACTTGGCTGATCCTCCCTGTGTGTTGTTCATACTGTGTTTACATGGCATCAACTTAATTGCAATTAATTGTTTATGCACTTGTCTTATGAATACATCTTTGAGGGCAGTGTCCAGTTCAAATATATATTCGTGTTAACACTGAAAATAGAACGTAGCACATACCGGATGCTCTATAAAGATGAAGAGAGAAAAAAAGGAAAGGAAGAAGGAAGAGAAGAAAACATTATCTTGATAGATAACTCCTTGGACACCTTCTATGCTAAATTCCAGGATTGATTTCCTAGGTTCTGTAATCAAGGCAATCTTGTTAGTAGTTTCTTGTCTCAGACTTTGTTTCTGAATGAATTTTAATGTTACCTAAACTCTCCTCTCTTCAATATCCCTAGCTGACTGGGTGAGATTTGGTTTTATCATTGGCATATGGCTAATTCATTTCAGGACCTTTAAGAAGTAAAAGCACGAGGTGTTGTTGAGTGACTATGTTGTAAAATGGAAATTTCTCTCAAGAAAGCCTAAGTGGAAGATAAATCGACCTCCTCAGAAAAAGTTCTCTTCTTTTGAATAACTGTTAAGTTTCAGCATCTTTTGAAATGGGATAATCAAAAGTGATTAAGATTCCATTGGCTGCTAGAATATTTTGTGTAAATAATAAATGTTTCGTATTTCAGAATGATATTAAATAGTATCCTCTTTCTTTTCTATATTATAAGCACATCAAAACTACCTCCATGCTCTTGTCCCAGAATTAATCATTCCTGTCCATATTTGATGTTTACACCTTTTAAATATTTATAGGCTGTTATGTTCCTTTATTGTTGTTTACCCACTCTGGGACACTAAGAAGCCTTACATTTCTTTCTTAGCCAAGCACTCCATTCCCTTCATCATTCTCTTGGCTGTTTTTTGGACCACCTCCAATTTGCATACATAATATCAGTACTGAGGTGCCAAAAATACGTTTGTTTCGACTGGAGTCTTATTGGATTTGCTTTCACTCAAATCATGTACACAAATAAACGTGATCTCCAAGGCATGAAAAGTCAGTGAGGGCTCCAAAGGGAAGCTAGGATATACTGATATGCTCTTAAAATGCTATAGGGAGACTTTAAGTCACTAGGGAAATGGCACCTCAAAACCAAATGACTGTAGAAGGAGCAGTGTGTGAAAAATTCTATTTTTAAGCGTAGGTCTATGATCATCTTGCAGATTTTTGTTGTAACTGCCAGTCTGTTGATTTTTAAGATTTTAAGAGGCTTGGGTTTGGTCTCATAGCCTTTTCCTAATTTTTTAAATGTATTTTTTCTATCTTGGCAATTTCAAAAGGCAGAGTCCTTTGTCAGTAGGAAAACAGTTGCTATGTCATTGCAGAGGGAAGGCTGAAGTAAAATGACTTAAAATATTCAAGACAAAGAGACACTGAAACCCAAGAAAACTTACATGATCTTTTTAACTAACAGACACTTTGGGTCTTATATTGTTACTTGAAAGGATTTTTCAAGTAGCAACATGACATAGTGCACAGATAAGATGTCTGTAAAATTACATAGCACAACTAAACAAATGACTTACAGTGAAGTCCATCGAGGAGCGAAAATTGTGTTTTCTCCACGAAATGCCATTTTTGCCCTAAGGCAACTCATGTTGGGGGAAAATACCCTGTATAGCATTGACACAAATCATAGGCATCTCCCCTAAACACCATTTTTTTATTGAACTGCACACGTCTGCAAATATTTGAGACCTCAGAGAAGAAACAAACCAATGAAATACATCACTGCTATCACCAACTGATCTGGGGAGGGCAGCGGGGCAGACACGTTTCAGAGCCTAGTGATGAAGCAGGGAATTAAGAAGTAAATCAAAGCGTCTGATCAAAGGCTGATTTATCCTATCATAAATGATCCTACAATGGAAGGAAGCCTCATGCACCAAGATCAAAGATTAGTGCCTTTACATACACCACAACACTCTTTGCAAAAAGAAGAGAAAACAAGAAAAGGAAAGGAAAAGAAGAAATACATCAAAGCATACTATGCAAAATAATCTCCCTTTTTTGATTATAGCTTGCATTATTTGAAAAATGAAAATGAATACTGCTGGGTTGTTTTTTTAAATAGTTTATTTATGTTCTACTTTTGAAATAGCGAGTGGCTGGCACTATTGTCTAAAGTAACTTATCTACACAACCACCCTAGGCAGTACTTTATTGCTGTAGTTTTTTTTTTTTTTTTTAATCTTTACTTATAGTCCTTTCGTGTCTGTATTCTCTTCACAACTGCAAACAGCAGGTAAATAATTCTGTATTTGAGAAACTGTTGTCTGTTGGATTTAGTTTGGGCCACAGACTTTAGTCCATATTAACATGCTAGTTATTTGCATCTCCTTAAGCAGCTAGTGGATGCTTATGTAATTTTTGATGTTTCAGCATCAAAAATTCAGTTCCGTACTTTATGGTATTTTGTACCATTATAAACTTGTAAAGTGACAGTGAAAGTAACATAAATCTTATCAATAATTTCCCAGTTGCCAGGGTGCCTGGGTGGCTCAGTCATTTACGTCCAACTCTTGGTTTCGACTCAGACTATGATCTCACAGTTGGTGAGATTAAACTCTGGTATGTGGAGCCTTGCATCAGGCTCCGTGCTGAGTGTGGAGGCAGCTTGGCATTGTCTCTCTCCCTCTCTCTCTGCCCCTCCCCTGATCTCTCTCTCTCTCAAGAATAAATAAATTAATTAAAAAAATAACTTCTCAGTTGTCTAATATAGGATGCTTCGTTCCTTCCTAGGAATTAAACATTAATTCATTCAACAGTTACTGTTCTTTAAGTTTATTCATTTATTTTGAGAAAGAGAACCAGCCAGGGAGAAGCCAAGAGAGAGGGGGGACAGAGGGTCCAAAGTGGACTCTGTGCCGACAGCAGAGAGCCAGATGTGGAGCTCAAACTCATGAACCAGGAGATCATGACTCGAGCCGATGTCAGAAGCTCAGCGGACTGAGCCACCCAGGCACCCCAACAATTACTTGTGTTTAACTGTTGAGAGCCACTGGACTGAGAATACAGCAGCAAACTAAAACAGACACAATTTTTTACCCTCATGAAACTTATATTCCATTCAGGTAGATGCATATTAATCCAATGATCATGCAAACGAATGGACAGTTGCTGCTCTGATAAGTGGTAGAAAGGAGAGTCAAAGACAGATTGGCTCTATGGTCAGAGAAGGCTTCTCTCAAAGAACTGGCACCTCATCAGAGATGGGAAGTAAACTGAGTAAGACTGGCAGGGAAGAAGGATCCATTTCATTAGAGAACCTTATTAACATACTTTCACTTACTTTCTGGGGAGGGGAGGCAGTGGTGGCAGCAAATCAGTCCCAGCAGAGACTCTCTGCTACCCAGCAGAGAACAGTGCTTGAATATTACTGCTGAAAAGAGTGGATTTTAATGCCAAAAGAATCTGAGCTCCAGGCCTAATTTGGAAACTTCTCAGTTGAGAATTTTGAACACATTAGTCAACCTCTCTGAACCTCAGCTGCTGATCATCATCCTTATCTCAAAATTATTTTTAATCAATGTTAGCTATCATCATCAACCTCCTCATCCTCCTCTCTCCATCACTGCCACCATCATCATCACCATCATTACCACCATCATCACCATTCTTACCCGGGAACTAGCCCATATTTACAGGATGATTTTAGGTGTATCACTTCATTACTTTGAGTTTCAACTTCATACTTTCAATAAATGGGGGGTGTTAGATTAAATGGTTTCAAGATTCCTTCCTGGTCTAACTACCAGCCATTGCCCATACTAATCTAAAGCTGGAAACTTCAGTCCAGCTATGGGAAGCCTATACCCTAGTTGGTTGAGGGGAGTAGACTTTGAAAAGAAACACAATTCCTCCTTTTAGCAACTTTACTTACATTTCTTTAATCCACATTTTAGAAGTTTCTATTATCTTAGATTAAACATTATAGCACACATTTCTTCTGATAAAAGGCCTTTAAAACTGTTTCGGTGGGACATTTAATTTCCCATTATGGCTGGTTTCTCAAATCATTCCCTTTGTAATTGTCACATTTTTACAGTCCTATTTAAAATGAATTTAGTTTTCCAACTAAAAATATCAAGCTGAGTTGGAAATTGAAATCCAAGGACTGTAAAATCAAATGATAAAAAATGAGGCTTCAAGCCAAAGTTTTCAACCACCACATCTAGAAAGGCTATTAGACACTGTTCTTTCTCTCTTTTTTTTTTCTTATTAAATACATAGGAATACTTCTAAGACTATTTTGGTCAAAATGAAATTTTATAACATTTCTAAATCTGGAAAAGGGAAAATGATTTCTTTTTATACTTTGTTAATTATTCAAATGTGTAAATATTTGGTTTTATTGGGGCATCTGGTTTATGCTTCCCTTAAATTGTAATTGTTTCAGCTTTACAAAATTTACTTTTGATCATGTTCTGCTAGATATTTAATCTTTTTTGTAGTGTCACAAATATAAGAAAGATTACAGATACATATTTTTTTCTATTTCCCAGTGCTACTGTCCCTACATTACATATTAGAAAATTGAGGTGTTGACTCACTCAAGGTCAATTGTGTATTTATTGAATGAGAATTACATCTTTTTTTTATTTAAAAGAATTTTTGTATGTTTATTTTTGAGAGAGAGAGAGACAAAGCATAGCAGGAGAGGGGCAGAGAGAGAGGGAAACAATCTGAAGGCAGGCTCCAGGCTCTGAGTTGTCACCTCGAACCCATGAATCGTGAGATCATGACCTGAGCCAAAGTTGGATGCTTAACTGACTGAGCCACCCAAGTGCTCTGAATGAGAATTACATCTTAAATCTATCTTCCATCTTTTGGATAAGTACAATTTTGCAGTGCCTCACTGATTTTCAAATGTACTGTAGACCCCACTCAACTGAATGGAAGCATGCAAACCCTGACATGAATTAGATCTGGTTAAATTGGTCATTCATTATCTGATTGGCCTCAATGATTATAGCATTAAATAGTATTTCACGTTGATTTCCCTTGCTATTTTTTCTTACAATATTTCCCATTTAGTCAACCTCTGTATGGCTATGCTTCTCATTTGTGAGTATCCAATTATCATGCCTTCATAGTGAATGGAAGACTGACTAGCATGGATTAATTAAGGTAATGAAATAATTATACTTATTATGATATAACTATATAATAACCACCATTATTATGGCCTAATTATCTCGTAGTTTTGAGTGTGTGGCTTGGAGCTCTGATTTAAGTGGGCTTGAATTTGATCTTCACTACTTATTATTAATGTGTGTTCTTGCAAGTTAATCTCCTTGAGCCTTAGTTTTCTCATCAGTAAAGAGGGGATGATAATACTTAGTTTGTTTTTTAATAGATAGATTATTTAACTGTATTATATGTTACACATGGTAAAAGCTCTACACTTACTCCTAACATTATTTTTATTGCCCTGGCCTTAAGAGTGTGTTTATATCAAATCATGAGGCAATCAGTGTTCCCAAAGCACCATAGTTTTAGAGGTGGAACGGGTAAGGAAAATTTGGTCATGAAAAGTTTCACTAGGGATTTATTGAGCTCAAGCTGGAATGACAGGCTGGTCTCAACAAATGATGTTGCAAACAAGTAAGACAGATATAACGGTAAAGCAAGACAGCCTGACGGTGTTTGGGTTCCAGAATCCAGAGGTCACTGGGTTGGTTCTCTTTCCGCCTTTTCTATAGTTTTTGTTTGTGGGCCAATAAATTCCACTTAACTAAGTTAGTTTTGGATTTCTGTGACCCACTAATGGAATCAGATAATACAGTATCTTAAGAAACACATTTCTTCATCCTATGGTTAACACTTGTTACTCCCAACAGTGTCTTATTATTTATACACATACTGTTTTTTCTCTTCCCAGTACTAAAATGTAAGCTCTATTTGGACAAGAACTTGCAACACTTCTCCTCAGATATTAGAAAATCCCTACCACCTAGTAGACACTCAGTAAATACTGAATAAATGAATAGATTAGGGGAGAAAGGAAGAAATATTCTTTGAAAAGATGGAGGGACCATGAGATAAAGTCATAGTGGTGGGTTCTGTAATGCCCTGCCCACTCAGTCTTTGAGAACCACTTGGTCCTCATCCTGCTTTGAGAGCTGCCAGCAACCAGCCCTCATGTGTCACATCCCAATCCATTAGGGTTGCCTAAGCTGTAGAGAGTACTCCCTTGTTCAAGGTCATGTCTTCTTCCTAGGGCAGCCCACATCTAAGGCTTGATGTGGAGGAAGAAAGGTCCAACTCAGGAAAGCTCTAAGGGTCATGCCCACTCTGGAACTCCCTCTAAGGTGGCCTGAGGCCTCTCTTCTTACTAAGTGATATTTCCACTTCTCCCTTTCTCTAATTCACCTTCTTTCCTAGCCATTCCCCATGCTTTGATCTCCATTCCCCCATTAACAGACCAGAGTCTGCTTCTCAGGGAAACCAACCTTCTATGATGACTTGTGAAGACCCCTGCTCCAACTAGTGAGGAGGCCTCTCTGAGAAGGAGAAGTGGGCTAGGGGCTGTCAGAGCTGGGAGAAGGTTAGCTCTGAAGTTTGAGTGGAGGAAGAGCTAGGCATTATCTAGGGTCTTAAAGATGACAGTTGTAACTGGAACGTAAGTAGCTGGAAGGAAAGAGTCTTGAGAAGGTGGTAGGCACCAGGCCATGCAGGGATGTATAAACCATGCAGAGAAGTTTGACTTGTATTTTCAGTTGTTCCTGCCCTTCTTTCTTCTCATGCACCAAGATTTGCCCACTGCTATCTCCAGCTACAATGGGTCTGCCCTTTGGAGCCCATTTCTGCCCAATTTCACTAGAATTTAATTTTTCTTTCAGAATGCTATTCATAGGCCCTTTCATTCTTAACCTCCTCCCTGGCTTCCTACTATAATTATAGTCTCAAAAAGCAGTTGTTTTCTGGGGGGGGTGGGGTGGGGAGGGTGGAAGGATGTTTTGAGCTATTCATGTTGACTTAGTTACTTGTGTGTAGTTTAAACATTTCTTTCTTTATCCCCTGAAAAGGCTAGAGTTACAGCTGTTATGATTCTAAGGCAACAGGGAAGATTTCCTAGAGTTTCATGTGATTATAAAAACTGGTTTTTAGATATTTTAAGTGATCATGGTTCATATCACATTGATTTACAATGTGGGGTCATTCAGATGACCCTGGGAATTCACTAACTTCTAGGGCACAGAGAAGCACAGATGAGCACCATACCATCTTTGTGTTTGGTGATTGGTGATTTGTGTGTTTTGTAGGTGCACACACACATACACACTAAACTGTGTTGGTATACTGTCTGGGAGAAGTGTATCTGCACAGCGTTTCTATTATTTGGGGGTAAAAGTATCAAATAAAGTTCCTCCTTGGCAGAAGGAACTTGGTATCTGAGATTTGGGAAATGCAGAAATAAATGGATCCTATATGTACTACAGGCCTTATTTTCTTGCATTATTTTTTCCCAATGTTTCTTGATAACTTAGAACTATAGTTCTCACCTTTGACTGCCTATAGTCATTACCTGTGGCACTCTCTAGATCTAAGGTTCTCTGAGAAGATAATCCGAAATTGTACATAGAGCCCAAGTAGCTATTGTCATGGTGGTGGTGGTGGTGGTTGCTCTTTTCAACTTATACCTGTGATTGTTTTGGACAACCAGGATTGAGAAGCATGATAATGTCAAAAAAATCAGGTGTCTACGGATCAAGGATATTTCCTCCTTTGTGTACCGACACTTAACAGCTTTCAAAATTCCTAGGATTCAGGTTCTCATACCCAAAAGAATGGTGAATTATCTAGAACTATACAGCAGGATTGATCAGTAATGATTTTGTTTCTCTCCTTTCTTTGGGCTTCTGCTTAGAACTAAAGATACATTAAACAAAGTAAGAGGGTTCCAGCCCTCTGTGTCTGTGTGTACTTGATGGAGAGAAGAAAACACAAAAGAGAAGTAGTATTCATGAATGCAACTTAAAAAGATAGTAGACCTGAGATGCCTGGGTGTCCCGGTCAGTTAAGTGTCCAACTCTTGATTTCAGCTCAGGTCATGATCTCATGGTTCTTGGGTTCAAGCCCTGCCTCAGGCTCCACGCGGACAGTGCAGAGCTTGCTTGGGATTCTCTCTCTCCCTCTCTCTCTGCCCCTCTCCTGTTTGCGTGCTCTCTCTCTCTCTCCCCCTCTCCCTCTCTCTCCCCCTCTCCCTCTCTCTCCCCCTCTCCCTCTCTCTCCCCCTCTCCCTCTCTCCCCCTCTCCCTCTCTCCCCCTCTCCCTCTCTCCCTCTCTCCCTCTCTCTCAAAAATAAATAAATAAATTTAAAAAAAACAGTTTTAAAAATATAGTAGAACTTTGATATGTATTCCCCATACTAGATTTTTATTGACCTTCAAATCAGTGTAAATCACAGAGCATGTATTTCACCCATAGCACCTAAAGCAGAGCTGCTCCTTTTGAGTGAGGTGCAGTTGTTGCACACCTCGGAGGGACACCTCACATAGAATGCAAATGAGTGGTAGTCCCTAGAGTTATGCAGTGTAGCATTCTTATTTTGGATGTAGGGAAGAAGGCCTCAGAGGGGTGGTTTTCAACCAAGGGTGATTTTGTCCCTCAGGGAACGGTTCGTAGTATCTAGTGAACAGTTTTGGTTGTCACAGCTGGGGTGGGGGTGGGGGGCTGGTAGGACTGTTACTTCTGGTATCTAGCGTTTAGAGTCCAGGTTACAGTGCACAGGACAGCCTCCTGCAAAAAAGGAATTACCCTTCCCAAAATGCACATCATACTGAGGTTCAGAAACCCTGACTTCTTTTTACTAGCCATCATGCCCCCATATAATCCCGTGTGAATTTGGAGGTAAGGGCAGGAACCTTATCTGTTTTTTCAGTGTTGTATTCATTCCCAGTGCCTAGAACAGCACTTGGTGCATGAAAAGTAAGTGAACAAAAAAATAAACAAATAAATAAATAAATAAGTTTATTTATTTTCTTTTGGTCCTTCAACTTAACTCAAAGGCTAGTTTTGTGCTAGCATGATTTTATACATTTTTAACACTTCCCATCATCCTTTTTTCACAGAGTCCAGACCTCACAATCCAGGAGTCTACTGGTCACAATATCTCCTTAGAACTTAATTGGTTAGGTTTCAGTGTGTTTATTTTTATGTAAAGTGATGCTGGTTTCCCATTTATAATACTCAGAGAACGTGTTAAGATATTTTAGTTGAATTAGAAAAGTCAGTTAAAAATAAACAAAAGTAACGCATGTTTGTGGGGAAAAAAATCATGAACATATCATTTGAATGTATTGAGAAACATTAAAATGGCGTATCTCATTAATTATGATACCTCATGGTGAAAAAGATAGACTTTTAGGGAACACCTGCCTGGGTGGTTCTGAAAGAGGCAGGCTGCTCTAAGGAGGTGTTGATAGATCTGTGGGGCCACATGGGAGATGACAGTGAATGTGAGAAGGGGGCAGTCCCAAAGGAGGGAGCAAGCTGGGAAAGGACATGCAGGGCTCTTGTAAAGACCAACTGCCTCACAGTCACAGCATTCCCTTCCTCCCACGTGGCTAACTGCCCCTTCCTCCCCCGTGAGTGACTGTCTGGCCAGCACCAATATTACTTCTGATACGAGAGGACTGTGAAAGTGACAGGGGGTATTGTTTTCTGGGGGAGATCGGTCATGCTGTTATGAATCATGCAATATGAATTGTGCGTCACTGGTTCTCTTCGCAGATCTCAGCGGTCATTTCATTCAATCCTTCTTTTGGGTCTTGATGGCATTTGCATTGCCACCCCAGTATGTGGTCACCAAACTCTACTTCTTTGTCTCTAATAAGGGGTCTTCCTCCTGAGGTTTTTGAGTCTGTATTTGTATAATTGCCACTTGTATAATTTGTATTGGCTTCTCCTGTGTCTGCCTCGTGGGACCATAGACAACAAAATCTAACCCTTCTACCACCTTCAGATGTTTGAAGAGAGGTTTTATGTGTTACTTTTATCATTTGCTTTCCAGGACGACAGAAACATTTCCAGCTTTTTGAACTTCTCTTGCCCAGTGCTGGTCCCTCCTGCCATCTTGGGAGCTTGCCCCTGAAAAAGCTTGCTTGGTCTGAATCAATTTTAAATTGAAGCATTTAGATCTGGATACAACTTATCAGGGGTTTCTTGAGTGGAATAAAATACAGTGTGACAGTCACATCCTTCATTCTAGGTACCATATTTCTTTTAACTAGGATTACCAACTTTTTGAGAGTCCATCACATTGTTTATTAACTAAGTATTTATTTTTCTTTTTTCTTTCTTTTTTTTTTTTTTATTTATTTCTAGGAGAGAGAGAGAGAGACAGCGTGAGCAGGGGAGGGTCAGAGAGAGAGGGAGTCACAGACTGAAACAGGCTCCAGGCTCTGAGCTGGCAGTCAGCACAGAGCCCGACGCAGGGCTTGAACCCACAAACCGCGAGATCATGACCTAAGCGAAAGTCGGACGCTCAACCGACTAAGCCACCCAGGCGCCCCTAAGTATTTATTTTTCACCTGACAGTTATGTCAAACCTTCTATATTTTAAATTTTTGGCAACAGCTTCTTAATAAAATATGTGTGATTGGCATTGTGCGTGGGGTTATGGGGGGCAGGGGAAAGGGGGGCATGGATAGGAATTGCATAAAACAATGAGCAAACTGTTGTTAAGTTCCAAGAGAAACTGGAAATTTGAAAACGTGAAATATTTGACACCTGATGTTTCATCTGATATGAAATATCTTAGGCTGCAAAGCAAGGCATAGATTTTCCTTTTCCTGTGTACCGGGAATATTTCTCCAGGCTTTGTCTTTGAGTCACTTTCATCAGTGGCATCTTATCAGGAAGGTCTTGTCCGAATATGCCCTCATGCTCTCGCATCCACCTCTGCTTGCTGTCGCTTTGCCCTATTTGATTTCTATTCATAGTTTTATCAGTACCTCCATTTAATATGTTTTTATTTATGGAATAAAACAATTTATAGAGGCGCCTGGGTGACTCAGTCAGTTGAGCGTCTGATTTCAGCTCAGGTCATGATCTCACGGTTCGTGGGTTCGAGCCCCGCGTCGGGCTCTGTGCTGACAGCTAGCTCAGAGCCTGGAGCCTGCTTCGGATTCTGTGTCTCCCTCTCTCTCTCTGACCCTCCTCTCCTCACGCTGCCTCTCTTTTTCTCTCTCAGAAACAAATTTAAAAAACATTAAAAAAAACAATTTATAAAAGCAGGGACTTTTTTCTTTACCATCATATCCATACTACTTAGCACACCATGTAATATTTGTCACAGGAAGAGATGGTTAAATGAATAACTGAATAAATAAGTAAAAGAATGATTCAGCATGTTATTTACATATACAGATGCTGGCCCCGCTGCTCTGTACCTGTTGAATTAGAATGTCTGGCAGTGCGGCCCAGGACTGTAGGGATTCTAAAGTTTTAGCATCACCGTTTTTGCATAAGTGCACACAATGTTCAGTACACCAAATACTGAAAAATGGCCACCTACCTTCATTCAATAAAAGAAGACATGTCTGTATCAAAGCATTAGCATACAGTCATTTATATCTTAAATTTTAAGGTATTTGCACGTTACTGACCAGTTGGGGATCACTACCTCCCAAACCATAACGTATGCTATCATGTAGGTCTGTTATTTAAAGAGAGAGAAGGAACTTAGTAAAATCCTGCTTTGGCCTTGATGCCACTGTAGCTGGAGCATTTGATTCCACTTATGAAATCCCATTCCATGGCCAGCATGACAGCAAAGATCTGTGCGTACATGGGTGGCAGACTGCTGTAGCTTACTGAACAAGAACCACGTACATTATTTTCTTAATGTTTACTTATTTATTTTGAGAGGGTGACAGAGAGCGCACACACTCTGGTGCCCATGTGTGTGTGGGAGGAGCAGAGAGAGAGGGAGAGAGAAGATCCCAAGTAGGCCCTGCAGAGCCCAGTGTGGGACTTTAATCCCAAGAATGGTAAGATCATGACCTGAGCTGATATCAAGAGTCTACTTAGCAGACTGAGCCTCCCAGGTGCCTCCAGGTAGATCATTTTATTATTTTTTTAATGTTTATTTATTTTTGAGAGAGAGAGGAACAGAGACAGAGGGCACCTAGGCAAGTAGATCATTTTAAAAAACTACCTCACTGACAGAGCTGGCTTATAGTTTGTGAACCTTGTTCAAAATGATCTCAGGAATTCGGTGCATAGGGATGGTAGAAAGACAGGAGCTATGTAAAGTCTTTCCATGGGCCACGTGGGTGGCTCAGTTGGTTAAGCATTCAATTTCAGCTCAGATCATGATCTCAGGTTTTGTGAGTTTGAGCTCTGTGTACGGTTTTGTGCCGAGAGCTCAGAGCATGGAGCCTGCTTCGATTTCTGTGCCTCCCTCTCTCTCTGCCCGTCTCCTACTCACACTCTCTCTCTGTCTCTATCTCTCTCTTTCTCTCTCAAAAATAAACAAACATTAAAATAAAATTTTAAAGTCTTTCCATGGAAGGAGAAAGACTTATTTTCCTATAAACATCATTACTAATAAAATAAGGGAGAAGAGCAATAAGAAACAAATAAGATTAAGAAAGCCAAAATGGTTTTTAAATTAAATTAGTCTTCTCAGACTTTTCTATGAGACATCAGCAACCCTGCAACCACCATTTTATTGGAAGACATCCTGGTTTTTGAGCTTGAGACAGTTTGAGAAGCCATTCTGTCTGCCTCAGTTTTTACTTTTTAAATTAATTACACTTAATTTGATTTTCAGAAGTAAATGAGAATCATCTGAATTATGAGCTAAGCTGTTAAATCCCGCAATGGTTGGCCACTTATTTCTGCCTCCTAGCTAGCTGGACAAGGGCACCTTCCATGTTTTCACCTTTGATGTACAAAAAGAAAGTGCAATATTGTATAAGATAAGCCTAATGAAACAAAGTTGCCTATAAAATTACTCCATGCAGCTGTCCACTGAAACACTATTAGTTTATCATGATGTTTATATAACTTTTGCCTCTATATAAAATATTGGGTCTTTAAAAAGGAAGTAAGGAAGAAAGACAAGAAGAAAGAAAGAAAAAGGGAAGAGAGAAGAGAGGGAAGGAAGTAGGGAAGGAAGAAAAGAAGGAAGAAGGAGAGAGAGAGAGAGAAGGATGAATGTCATATTCAGAAAATGGTATTATTTTCCCCCATGAAACATCATGCAATAGGAGAGGCCCGTTACTACTAAAATTAAGCCTTGAGCTGAGGTTAAAAAAATCATATTCCATCCTTGAAATTTCATATTCACTACTTGTGTGTCCCTCAAAAGGTCACAAAGATATTGATTTCTTACTTGTAAAATATAGATTTGGAGCTAAATGACACTGAAGTAACATTCCAGACTTACAAACTTTATGGCTCTTTGATTTTTAATATATCTGTCAGATTTGAAACACGACAAACAGAATATTTAAACATATAAGCCACAAAGTTAAGGGTCAAGTCTAGAGGACCTAAATCAGTATTTATAAGGAGAAATAAATTGTGAATAAAACGCTAATAATTGTGAGTTATTAATCCAACAATTACTGCTGGACTGTAATTCAATCTTCAGATTTTAGTAACAAGAAATTAAACAATATATATTCTTGATAAATTCTTTAAGTCAGTAAAAAATTTGAGAGTTTCCATTTGAGAGTTTTAATAACTTGAGTAGCTCCCTAGCCAAGATCTTCAGTAGTTATGGGGCTGGTATCACACATTTAAATGCCCAGGGGTGAGGCATCAAGAGAGGAGTCATGAAAGAGAGAGATGGGGACTGGAGTATGGGAGAAAACAGCCTCTCTGGAAACTGGAAACTCCTGCTCGCTCTGGAAGATCCTTGCCATGTGCCAAAGCAAGACTCAAGTCAGACAGTCTACGTCTTTTATAAAAGGGACAGAAATATGAATTTCATTTGTTAAAATTCCTATGTTTAAGAAGTAGAAGCTAATTAAACCTCCACCAAAGCCACCGTGCCAGGTGAAGGAAACACTCCGGGGAGCAGTTTGTCCCCCTGGGTTCTAGAGTCTCTGCAGGTGCTTTCTTCTCATTCTCCTACCTGGTGAACTACCCTCAGTTATCACTGTAACGAAAGCATTTTAATAATCTCATTTAGCTATTTAAAGACTGGCCATTTTAATAATCTCATTTAGCTATTTAAAGATTGGCCTTCCCTGTGAAATTCAAAATGGTTCTGAAACGTGAAGACCAGATAAATACCATGCAAAGAGACGAAAGTTTAGAGAGTAGTTTTTTGTGTGTAGATGTCTCTGGTAAATGAGTTGTGTCCAAGCAGAATCCAGAAGCCCTAGCACCTCACCTCCTCAGGACAGAAACGAGCTGCTCCATTAACCTGCTTCTGTCCACTCTGGTGCCCTGGGACTAATGGTGATTCATCACATAAACTCCTAGCCATCCGAAAGAGCTAATTCAGACTAATCCCCAGGGTGGTATTGATGCATTAAGAGGTTATGGCTCTTGCAGTAGTTAATAAAAAAAGAAAGTGCAATGGACTTGCTCAACAGTTAAATGAAAATTTCTCATTTATACCGTGATGGTTTTGAATTTTGTCAGCTACTTGTTTGTACCATTGTGGTATCCTTCTTGTTTATTATTTTGTTTTCTTTAAGGAAAGAATGTTAGAGAAAGGAAATGTTCATTTGTAACTGGCGACTTCCAATAATCGGATGGGCTACACAGGATATCATAAGAGGTCCCTTGTTTCCAGCTTGCATTTGTCACTCTTCCACATCAGTCAGATATCTATGTATTTTTGTTTCTGTCTAGCTAAGATTTATTCATATAATTGGTTCACTGAGTCCATTTTCTCATGGATGAGAATTGTATTACCTTTTTGATTTATGCATGCATTTTCTCTTTGGTATCTTACTTTAAAATGTTTACAGTTCTTGGAACATAGAGAACACTCACCACATTTGTGTTGGCTGAGTGGATGTTGAAAGAGTGATTTTAATGATGCTACATAGTTTTTACTTTGTTCTTAGCTCTGTACAATTGTGTAAGGTACGCTTTTTGAATCGATCCATGTGCAGTGTCCGACGGTGATAACAGAGCATGCTAATACTGATTTGAAAAGAATGAGCTTTGCTTTATGTGTTCCTTTCCAGCCACCAGCTTATCTAAGTTGGATAGTATCAATAGGTTACACTATTACTATCTTCAGATAGATTTGAAAAACTGCCCCATGGTTTTTTATTCTAGTTTTTTTCTCCCTTGGGTGCTTTGCTCTGGCTCTGTCATGCGGACCTTACTATAAGGATAACCAATTAATAGTTAAATGAATTGAATGAGTCTTTTTATGCACTGTATTCAAATGACACAAAATTCATCGCCACATGAATACGACAAGTGAATTATTTCTTTATGTACTTTTAAAGCATGCCCTCACAGTAAATGATACCATTCATAACCCCTGTCTTGATTGGTCTTTGCTATACCTTGGGAAGCATTTGGAAAATGAACTGTTAGAGCTCCTATTTGTATTGCAGTAGACATAAGAACTCAGTAGTAATAAGAATGTATAGTTTTTAAAATAAATAACTTAAAAGGGGAGAAGTTGTTTTGAAAACAATACTTGAACAATGAGAGTACTTGCTGGCAATTTACATCTTTAATAATGCAGGATTGTCCGACTAATGGAAGTTCCTGACCTGTATCATTTCTGCATGCTATAGATGCATGTTGTGGACCTACTATGTGCCATGCATTAAGATTGCCAAGGTAAATTGTCACTTCCTGTCTTTGAAATACTGAGACCTGGGGACTCGTTGAGAAGCTTGAGGTTATCTGACTCTCAAAATGAATGATGCTTGGTCTTTTAATAGAACATTATGATTAATAAAATAGTCTTGGGGTTGTAGGGAAAATGTGTTCTTATGGAAAACAAAGACCTTCTGTCTCTTTTCAGAGAGGACTATTTGCATAAAAGACCAGAGTGCTAGGTGAATTATGCATCTACACATTTGTGTAAACATTCCACTGCAAACTTTGATTCCTGATCAGCAGTTCTGACCACTTTGAAAGGCCTTTAGTTTGGGTTTTAGGAAAGAACCCCAAGTGAGACATAGCCTTCAGTAGTTGTTATTTAGTAAATTTGCTACTAATGACATTATGCCATGTAACGGAAGCATCATACCAGTCTAATCTGTGATAGCCCTTTACTAGGTTCATTTACCTGTGCCTGGAACTGTGTTTATCCCTTATTTGCATAATACACCTATTTAATTGACTGATGGTTTGGCAAAGTAACTAAGAGTAGCCTGCTGAAGTTTATGTTCTAGGACCCATACTCGCTAATTATATGAACGTGGCCAAACTGCTTAACATTTTTGTGTCTCACTAACCTCCTCTGTAAAATTGAAACAGTGGCGATATTTATCTGGGTAGATTGTTATGAGATTAAATCACATGATACCCATTAAGTGCTTACAACACATAGGAAGCATTCAGTAAAAGTCTGCTATAACATTTTCCTAATATAACTCATATAACATTTGTTATATTTTTATGTCACTTACTGGTCACCAAAGAATTGTCCTTTGTTATTGTCCTCATTTTCTAGGTAAGGAATTGAGCTTTACATAACTTCTTTATTCAAAATTTACTGGATTTCTGAGTTAAAATGATTCTGAGTTAAAATTCTGATTGATGTGATCACCAGGATGATGTGTGGTGGTAGGAGCCTAGGCTGCACCTGGATGTTTCTAGAATTCCATACAGTAATATATTATCCTCACATTCATTCAAAACCTGTTGTGGGGGGAGGTGTGGGAAATGTGATGCCAGAATCTTTCATGTGGTGGGATTGTACGGTTTTTAAAACTTGATGGTTGCTTGCTGTAAGGTCGGAGTTGAATGCAATGAGAGGTGGTAAATTTGGGCAAATGGTTTAGGAGTCTTCTGGAATGGGAGAGGTTTCTTCTCCATATTCAGAGTTCTTGATGGGCTTCTGGGTGATCAGTCAGTTAAGCATCCGACTCTTGGTTTCAGCTCAGGTCATGATCTCATGGTTTGTGAGTTCAAGCCCCACATTGGGTTCTGTGCTGACAGTGCAGAGCCTGCTTGACATTCTCTCTCTCCTCCTCTCCCTCTGCTCCTCCCCCATTCCCTCTCTCTGTCTCTGTCTCAAAAATAAATAAATAAACTTAAAAAAAAAAAAAGGTTCTTGGGGCACCTGGGTGGCTCAGTTGGTTGAGCGTCCGACTTAGAGCTCAGGTCATGATCTCACGGTTTGTGAGTTCAAGCCCCGCATCGGGCTCTGTGCTGACAGCTCGGAGCTTGGAGGCTGCTTCAGATTCTGTGTCTCCCTCTCTCTCTGCCCCTTCCCTGCTCACACACACACACTCTTTCTGTCTCTCTCTCCCTTTCAAAACTAAATGAACATTAAAAATTTTTTTAAAGGTTCTTGAAACCTCTTTAACCTTGATCAGAATAATATACCTTCTAAGAAAAACCAACCACTTCATGCAGAGAAAAATACATGAGACCAGTGGGCATTTGAAATGGGGGACGTGGTTCTGGGTCTGTGCAACGTGTGTACCAGGAGCAGATCATATTCTTTGGGACAGCTGTGAAAGGCCTGTGAAATGTGTCAGGTTAACTACCATGGTCACTTGGATGTGTGGTATCCTGCTTCCGCATAAACGCTTAGGGAAAGGTCCCCCCGTCTTACGCTCTGGAGAATTCCATAGCTTAGTCAGGACTTGGTACCAAGCGCTGTGGCAGCAAAAGGAACAGAACAGCAGGCTCTCCTCAAGGTTCTGTTCCCTCGGACCTGTAGCTGCACTGAGAGGCACCTACAGCTGGGACACCAGTGTTACCAGGCACAGCCTGGAAGTTCTACATGGGAGAGTTTCAGTGTCAGCAGTCTAACAAGGAAGGGACTGGGGCCGACCTGGAAGCTCTAGGTGCAGAACAGGTGCTCTTGTTACTCATCTCAGAAACTTCTTGAGCATGTTTGGTGGTCGATCCTGTCAGTGGAACTAACCCCGGTCCCCAAGGTGCAGCTTGGCATCACAACTGGTTTTTTTTTTTTTCTTTGTTTGTAAAAACACTTAGCTCTGGGTTTGATGCCAGCAACAGCAGGATAGAAGCTTGCGTTGTGGTGTAGGGGCTGAAGACTTCCTTTCTTTCCTTCTAGGTTCTTTGGCTGTTCTAATACTTAAGTTGACTTAAGAGACAGATTAACAGGAGAAAAACAAATTTAATTTCATACATATGGGAGCCCCATGGCAAAATGTGAGGCTCACAGGCAAGGGAGTGGCAGGCAGCACAGTAGAGGAGAGGCTGTCTGCAATGAGGCAGGGGCTGGGGGCTGTTGTTAAAGGAGGGAAATGAGGAGTGGCTGGGTAGTTCAGTCAGTTAAGTGTCCAACTTCGGTTCAGGTCATGATCTCGCAGTCTGTGAGTTTGAGCCCGGTATGAGGCTCTGTGCTGACAGCTCAGAGCCTGGAGCCTGCTTCAGATTCTGTGTCTCTTTCTCTCTCTCTGCCCCTCCTCTCAGTCTCTCTCTCTCTTCTCTTCTCTCTCTCTCTCTCTCAAAAATAAGATTTAAAAAAATAAAGGAGGAAGTTAAGGAGGTATGGTGATGTATGGAATCTTCCCTTTTTTTTTGGTAACTGTGCTTGGTGTAAATAGCCCATTAGTCAGGGTATTTTGAGGTGGGCCACCCAGTGGGCTTGTCTGTATCCAGCCAGGAGGTCCCCTTTCTACATTCCACTGCTCAAGCCTGTTTGCCTAAAAGCAGCCTGCATGGTATATGCTTCTTCCCCTCACTGGCAACCTATCTGATAGAGATTGTGTGGTTTTCCTACATCATGGAGTTAGGATGAGAGATAATTTCATTTTCCTTTAGAACAAATAAGGTAAGAGCAAATGGCATATAGTCTTTGAACACAGTGAGCCCAGTGTGGATTCTTGATCCTATCAGAGGCGGGCATGGGGGTTCTTCGAATCGGCGAGGCAACACCTTTGGAGTTTTAGTTGAGGACATGCTGAGACACAGTTATTTACTCCTAACAACAATAGTAATTAATGAAACTTGTTCTCTGATTACCTTAGGGTCTAATGTTATAGGATGAATATTTGTGTCTTCTCCTCAGATCCATATGTTGAAGTTTAATCCCCAGTGTGGTAGGGTTTGGAGGTAGGTACTTTGAGAGGTGATTAAGTCCCAAGCATGGAGCTCCCATCAATGAGATTAGGGTCCTTATAAGAAAGACTCCAGAGAGCTTCCTAACTCCTTGTGCCCTGTGGGGACACAGCAAAAAAAAAGACAGCTATCTATGGATCAGGAAGCGGGTTCCCACCAGACACTTCATCTGGTCTTGGCCTTGATCTTGGGCTGCTCAGCCCCCAGAACTGTGAGAAGTGAATTTCTGTTACTTCTAAGCTGCCCAGTCTGTGGTACCCTGTTATAGCAGCCTGAAGTAACTAAGACATCCAGGAGAGGATCTCCCCCTCCCGCTACGTGGAAGGGTCGGAACTGCGTCTGGCTGATCACAAATCCTGTGTCAGCCCCCCTGCAGCATTCACCTGCATAATTTGTCCTCATTACTTTTCGTATCGTCGGATCCAGTTCCCTGCATGCATTTGTCGGTTACTTCCAGTGTTTATTTCATGTCTCACAGCGGTAAAGAGCCTGTGCTCCATTCACTTTGTGCTCTCCTTCACTGTAAATGGCAGGATTCAAATAAATGTCTATTGGATAATTGAAGAAATAAGTGATATCATTTTCGTTAAGGCAAGTTTACTTGGCAGCAAGATTCCTTTTTGAAATTATGCTGAGAAGGACCTTCTTGCCATTATTTCCCTGGTGACCTGTGGGCACCGAATATAATGAGAATTGGCTTCCTTGCCCTGGTAGCAACTTCCTTTGCATAAGAGCTCAATTAACCACCGGGAGGTGATTTAGGCCTTAGGGTGGGTTGGGATTATTCATCTTTCTCTATTTTATGTTCATATTTTAGTTCCTATTTACTTCTCTTTAATCCTGCATGCACCTCTTAAGAATTTTTTTGTCTTGAGAAGTTTCTAGTAGCTGATGTTACCTTAAAATTATAAGAATTTTTTAATTATTTTGCAAGAAGAGAATTCGAACTAAAGCCTAATTGTAAAATTTCCTCTTTTGAGGGTCTAAAATCACTTTATGCATTGTATCTCATGATCTTACCAATTTAACATTAACACCTAGTTAATCCCTGGTGTGTATCTCAGAGGCAAGACTAGATTCATGTTCATTTTCCTTGTTAAATTGTTACATAAAATTCAAGAAAAAGCTAAATATTTTTGCTTTTTGGCAACAAATATCCTCTCTATAACTTAAGAGGCATTTTGTTAAGAAAATAAAAACTATTTCCAAGAAACAATTAAAAGCAAATTGAGTAATTTTTTGAAGCAGAAAATGTTACAGTTATCATAGAAATGCATTTATCTTGATATTGTAATTTTTAACATGAGTTTGATTAGCTCTGCTATTGATGGTCAATTCTGAAATAATGTGTCTTTCCTATGAAAAACCTTGCTTTGATTTTATGTCATGGCTGGTGGTTTATTCAGTTCTTTTTTATTGTCTTATCACATTTTATGTTTACTCCTGCTTTAAATGTGTTTTACCCCTAGGGGCACCTGGGTGGCTCAGTCAGGTGAGGGACTAGCCTCAGATCAGGTCATTATCTTGCAGTTCATGGGATCAGGCCCCGCTTTGGGCTCTGTACTGACAGCTTAGAACCTGGAGCCTGCTTTGGATTCTGTGTCTCCCTCTCTCTCTTCCCCTCCGTGGCTCATTCTCTCTCTCTCTCTCTCTCTCTCTCTCTCTCTCTCAAAAATGAACAAACATTTAAAAAATTTTTTTAAAAAATGTGTTATGCCCCAATACATGTTCACTAGGTACAATCTTTTGCATAAAAAAAGCAGTAGGTTTCTCAAGCCTCTATGTTATATTCATTTCAAGCAGTGAGGAAAATAATTTGAAATAATAAAGCATAAGATCTCCTAGAAGCTCTAGCAGTACATGGAAAATATATTAAGAAATGATGACTAGGTTGTGCTGTCAGTACTTATTTTGGATTTAGTTCCATATTAATGTGATTGCTCATACAGGTTCTTCTTTAACCTCAAGATTATTAAACATGCCATAAATATGTGTTACAAAATTTGATAATTATATGATCAGAGGCAGCTATAAGTCTTACAGTTTTATTTAGTGCACAGCAAACAATTAAAAAACAATCTTTCAAATTAGATTTGAATTTAAATCCTGTGTCCAGGATTTATGGGCAGTTAGAGTTAGGAAAGAGTTCATGCTACTTATTTTCTCATGTTCTAGAAGATAATGGTATAAAGATATGAAACTGATTCAGATGGTGGCAAAAGTATTAGCTTAACTTAGGCTTCTTTAATAATCGTGAGTGTTAACAGGATGTTGAATGGGACTTTGTATTTTTGTTGTTGTTGCTGATCTCTAACCGGTAATTAGAGTTCACAGCTGAAAACAGAGATTAGCCCAGTTAATCTGTAGTAAGAGAGAAATACAATCTTCCTAAAGAGAGAAATAAAATCTTAGGGCCAGAATCTTCCTCAGAGGCTTCCTAAAAGCTGAAGGAAGCTGAAGTTCAACAGCCATTATCCCCGCTGCCCAGATGGTAAAAATTGGGAGGCAGGTGAGGAGAGTGGCTTCTTATAAATTGTTTGTGCAAACTATGCATTGTTTGTGATAAGAGGGGCTCCAGCCATAGCACTTTTCCTTATGGAAAGCCAAGTGAAAGGGTCTGACCTAATCAGTGGAACAGATTGATGTGCCTGAAAGATAGAGCCTGGCAGTGTGTTTCCTAATTGGTTACCTGAATCAGTGGTGAACTACCTGGTGTGTGCCTGTGCCCACGTGGGCAGGGCAGGAGATGCTTGCCGAGAGGTGGGGGGATGGGCCAGGTGAGCTGCTCATTTGTTCACTGTTGGGTCCAGCAGGGGTGCCTGAGCGTCCTGGAAATTAAATAGTAAGTGGCTGGGTTAGAGCTGTCTCCTTGGTACTTCACCGAAGGGGGTTGCTAGGAATACATTGACACCAGCTGCCAGACAGGATGCTCTGGGCTCAGCAGTGAGGGGTGGAAGCGGGGGAGGAAGGTGGAAATGCAGGGTACTGATACTGGGGCTGACCCGACAGAGGATCAGGCTACAAGGACAGTTACCATTCCAAGATGCTACAGAAAGAGGAAGAATAAAACCAGAGACTGCATTCCTCTCCTCATTTAAGATCCTTCTAGTCTAAGATCTGGCCAGAAATGGGGAAGGAGGGAGCATTTTGAAAATCAGCCTGAGTTTTAGTGATAAAAAGTGACATGATGCTTAGCGAATGACAAAATACCATACGGCGACGGGAGAGGAGAATTTGGCAAAAGAGTGTTGTTGCAAGCAATGTGTGAAGGAAAAAATGAAATCATTTCAGGCTTATGTTCTACCAAGGTGAGGATCCTTGATCAACCAATTTCAGCTGGATTGAAGAACTCCGTGAGGCCTCCTATTTTATTTTCCCTGAATGACAACCCTTGTGTGCACTCATTATTGCTAGGCATTCCTAGGCAGAGTGGTTGTCAGGGAGATTACAGAGACCTGCTTGATACATTTACCACATGGGAAAATCTCCTAGATGAAGTGAAGGGAATTTGTGAGGGTGCAGAAAAACGTCATTTTTTAAAAAAAATTCAAATGGACATTGGCATAAATAGAAAGCCAGGGATACAGAGCTGCAAAGGCTGATATATTCATGCTAAGCTGCGGAAATCAGGAAGCATGTGATATGGTTATCTGACAAATAGATTCAGAGGAGCAGTGGAGAAAGGAAAGAGAAATCAAAGTGAACATTGATGAATGTGGAGAGAAGTATTGTGTGTTGAGCATGCATTCTGGTTCTTCCTTTTAATACACATGCTGTGTTTGAAGCCCTCTTATGAAAAGTCATCTTTCATGTTAAGTGGAGATCATGTTTTTGTGACATTTCTATTTGGTAGTCATCTCTCTAGCTATTAAAAATAGCATTGTGATAAAACACTGTTTTGATATTTGCTCACTGGAGTCATATGG
This sequence comes from Hyaena hyaena, assembly GCF_003009895.1. Taxonomy (NCBI): domain Eukaryota; kingdom Metazoa; phylum Chordata; class Mammalia; order Carnivora; family Hyaenidae; genus Hyaena; species Hyaena hyaena. The sequence continues at coordinate 320,569 of NW_024081317.1, forward strand.
TAGACATTTTCTGCAATGTAGCAGGATTGCAACAGAACTGGGTAAATGACATTTTTATATTCCTAAATAGCCTGCATATAAATGATTTTACCACTTACTATGAATATAGGGAATTCTTATAGATGTTAATTACTTCAAAATTTTCATTGTTTTTATGCTTTGCCATAATATTGCATCCATTATTTAAAACCTATTTCATTTCTGTAAACCCATGTAAGCAATGCCAAAACTATTGGGGGAGTTAATTCTTTCTCCTTTTGAAAGTCTTCAGGTGTGTCTACATTTCTGTTTTAACTGTTGTTATCATTTTATTACCTTGTTCTTTGTGAAATTTGCCCAGACTCTTCTGTATTCTTCTAAGTCTTAGGGGTAATGGCAGACCTATTTCCAAGTCATAATTTTGTTTGTTTTTATTCTGATCAACACACTATTCACTTCTGGGTGGTCCTTATGATCATCTCCCAAGCCTTAGGTTTAGTAATATGTGTATTTCTAATAAATAAATTCCAAGCCTTCTTTCATTTCCCTTTTCCTTTTCTTGTCAGAAGCATTTCAAGACCACAGGCTCCTTTGGCTACAAGGTACTATTTTTTGGTTCTGTGGAGACATGGAAGATGAAATGGACATAGATTCTTCCCTCATATAGCTTATGTAGTAAGTTAATGCATTAGCATGACATTTTCGGTGGAAAGTAGCCCAAGACAAAAGAGAATTTTAGGTCTCATAACTAGAAAGAGTGTGGGGTTGTTTACATTGTGGAAACAAATTACAAGATCAGGTAAGAGTTTATATTGAAATAGTTCAAAGCAGCATTCAGCACATTTTGCAGTAGATGTTCCAGAGACCATCCCAAACATGATCGACTGCTGGACTGCAACTCCAGCTTGATCTGTCCTGTTATTCATTCTTTTTCATTCATTCATTTTTTTACACCCATTACTTATTGAACTCCTATAATTGTCAGGAATTTAGTTCTGGGGATATAGAGATAAATAAGACAAAGTTCTGCCTTTATGGGAGTTATAATCTAGTCTGAGAAGACAGCAAACAGCCAGGCCAATAAAGAGGTAATAAAGTATCAGGTGGTAATACTTCCTATAAAGTATGAGTGAGGACGTGGGTCACTATTACACGGGATTGTAAAGAAAGCCTCTCTGAAGTTGTGACATTGGACCAAAGATTTGAATGAAGGATAGCTTGGTGAATATCTGGGCAGAAGCCACCCAGATGCTGAACGGAGCAGCAGATGCAAAACTTCCAGGAAAGTGGGAGCTTGACAAATATTCTAGGGCCAGTGAGGAGTTCATAGCTTTTTTTTTTTTTCCTGTTTGCTTTCATTTTCATTTGTTTTTGTTTTTCTAGGTATAAAATAGCTAGAATTTGATCAGTGGGTTTTCCATAGCCAAAGAAGAGTTTTGCCCTCCTGTGACCACATTATTGCACCCTCTGAAAGTAGTTACTTGGCACCACTCTGACCAAGGGAGAATTTCTTGACCAGAAACTTGAATCAGTGTATTTTAGTTTAGCTGTCTTTTTTCTACAAGTACGTAAGCTCTTTAATTCCTTAGAGATAATTCTTATCCCCAAACTTAGTTATTATCCCCTTAGCCTCTGTTATCTCCTTTAATGCTATTCAGGAGCTGGGTTCTCCGGACCTTTATTGTTTTGCCATTAAGTGTCATCAGTAGTGGTTTGGAGCTAAATGCACCATATTCACACTCTTCCCTGTTTGTTCCCTCACCCATTTCTTCTGTGTGGTAGAAGAAAATTACATATGTTATGAAATTATCATATACATGAGTTTGAGGTCAAGTTTGGCTCCTATTATAATACCTTCTTTAAAAATAATTAGCCATATTAATTTGGATTTTTTTTGTTGTTAAATTGCAAACCTGCATATATATAAAGTTTATTTATTTTGAGAGAGACAGAGATGGTATGAATGGGGGAAGGGCAGAGAGAGAGAATCCCAAGCAGGCTTTGTGCTGCCCGCTTGATGCGGGACTTGAACTTACGAAACTGTGAGATGATGACCTGAGCCCAAACTAACAGTCAGACATTTAACCCATAGAACCACCCAGGTGCCCTGACTTCTTATGCTTTCCATACATAATTTTTTAATGTTTATTTATTTTTGAGAGAGAGAGAGAGAGAATGACAGAGTGTGAGTGAGGGAGGGGCACACAGAGAGAAAGAGAGAGAGAGAGAGAGAGACACAGAATCTGAGGCAGGCTCCAGGCTCTGAGGTGTCAGTACAGAGCACCACACGGGGCTGGAAGACATGACCTGTGAGATCCTGACCTGAGCTGAAATCAAGAGTCAGGTACTTAACCAACTGATCTACCCAGGCACCCATAAAACACTGTGATCTTTGCAGTGTCTTCATTTATCATTCTAGTGGATCATATAGCATATCCCCAGAATTTCTTGTAAAGTAAAAAGCAATGTCTTCCATTTTTATCTAAGTAATTTAGACAGTAAATTCTGTTAGAATGAACTCTAGTCTAATCTTCAGTGCTTAGCAGGGCAATGAGCATATAGCAGGTGTTTAATTCTTGCAACAACCTGTGGCTTGGAATTATTTACTTCCTTATGTCCCTTACATTGCAGAGGCTGTGGGAATAAGTTATTGCCCAGCTTTATGTGGCCATTGAATGGTAGGGCTAAGCCATTCTCTTAATCATTGCATGATTCATTATCTGGTATCATACTAACATCCTATGGATATATTTCACTATATCCAAATGATTTGTTATTTAAACCTTCTAATCATTGGTCAGATTTCCATTGTCAGGTTGAAAAAATAAATCCATAATTTTCAGAACAAAAGCAAATATCATATTTGTTTTTCAGTTCTATATGGGTATTTTTAACTTCTGTATTATTTCTATTGATGTATATTGATGGCAACAGTGGTTCCAAGTTTGCCTTATCTCTGTGAAAAAACATATGAATTGTTTTAGTTGCTATGTCAAATGACAAAACATTGCCAACTGTAGTGAAATATTTAGTACTTTGCTGCAAAGAGAGCTAGCAGACAGTTTGTATGATGTCACAGATGCAACAGTGGACACTCAGGGACCAGGAATTTTGCTTTCTCCCAGTAGTCTAACTTTTTATGTATTCATAAGAATATTGAATGGAAATTTAATCAACTTACTATTGTTCTAAAATGAAGAATCTTTATTTGCTGTAATTGAAAGGCCATTACTTTTACTCAAAAGGGTAGTTTTAGTCTGAAAAGAACAGTAATGTGAAGATAAACTTACATGAAAGGAAGCTCTTATAAAATGTAAACACTATGAACAATTATAAAGATACTATTAATTGAATACATACATTGTATGCCAGGAAGTGTTCTAAGTATTCTCTATGTTATGTCTTTTAATCCTTAAAACACTATATTATTCCCTTCTAATAGATCTTTTTAATGAGAATTTAGGGGTGCCTGGATGGCTCAGTCGGTTAAGCATCTGACTCAGTTTCAGCTTAGGTCATGATCTCACAGTTACGTGTATTTGAGCCCTGCATCGGGCTCTGTACTGAAAGCACCGAGCCTGCTTGGGATTCTCTGTCTCTCTTTCTCTGCCCCTATCCCACTCATGCTATCTCTGTCTCTCTCAAAATAAATAAATAAACTTAAAAAACAAAACAGAACTTAAGAGTTTAAAAAAAAAAATTTGTGTTTTAAAAACTAGAAATCAGAGCACCTGGGTGGCTCAGTCGGTTAAGCGTCCTACTTTGGCTCAGGTCATGATCTCATGGTTAGTGGGTTCAAGCCCCACATTGGGTTCTGTGCTAGCAGCTCAGAGCCTGGAGCCTGTTTCAGATTCTGTGTCTCCCTCTCTCTCTCTCTGCCCCTCCCCCACTCATGCTCTGTCTCTCTCTGTCTCAGAAATAAATAAAACATTAAAAAAAATTAAAAAAAGACTTGGTGGACTCCAAGTTTATATCACTGATTTATATCACTTTTAAAATTTATTTAAAATTATGTATTCATTGACATGATTCCTTTTATAATATATTTTCTCCACCAGTGTAAAGTGTTGAAGAGGTAAAAATTTTATATGTTTAATTCATCCCTCTTTTTAACGTATATAATATATGTGATGTGTATATTTAATAGATATTAAAGAAAATATGTTGAATGAGAAACATCTTGAGTTCTGAAATCTGGAATCATCAAAACATTAAAATCGTTACGGCCTTCCTTCAGAGTCTTTTTGAGGGATTGGGGATGGGGAAAGGCAAAGTTTAGCTTCCTTGGAAGGAAGTTGGGGTTTGTAAAGTTGTTGGTATAGTTATAAGTAATGGAATCCAGTGATTCCATTTTCTTTGACCATGAGGTTTAAATAAGAAGTGATAGGAAGAAACACAGAAGTCCCAAGGGAAACTTGGTGACTAGAAGGGTTGTTGTACATTGATCTGGAAAGGACTTCCATGGCATCACAGCATGGAGGTTAAAGATTGTGGGCTCTGGTGCAATTCCAGAATATACCACCTGTTAGCTATACACCTGTTAAAATGACTTATCTTCTCTATACGCATATTATCTCATCTGAAAGTTGGAGATAATAATAGTACCTATCTTATAAGATTGTTATTATTAAGACTAAATGAATTACTTATAAAGTTCTTAGAACAGTGCTTGGCACATAGTATTTGTTATATAGTATTACATATATATTCGTTTTAGAAAAATCACTTATTATGTATGCTAAATACTTACGATCTTAAAGAATGTATTGAACATCTGCTTGGGAATGGAAGGGTGTTATTTGGTAATTAAGGTATTCACAGTCCTGGAATTAAATGATAATGTCCACATGCTAGGATCATAAAGGAATTCTGGAGAAATTTTATTTTGAATAAAAGCAAAATAAAGAACCAGGAATGAGCAGCTAGTGCCCAGATTGTGAAAGCAGAGTTAATGGTCTATATCTGTATACACACATAACATTAATACACTTAATTTGCCTTTTGACAAAACAATATAGCCCTGAATCACATGTAATTTCTGGTTCTCTACTTTACCACATTTATAGTCACATGTTCCTTTTGTCCTTTTCAGGACTAACAGTTGCTTGCATTTCAAACTGTAATCACTGTGCTTGTGATTTATTTCTCTTACCTCACACTGTGAAAATTATGCAAAAAAAAGTGGCATTCATAACTTACATGTTTTTGTATTAGGAATTCAAAGAAAATAAATATCTTGCTTATGTGACTTTATTTCTAGGTGTTGAATTTGCCTATTCTTCCTTTTCCCTATTTGCTCATTTTCTCTATTGTCTTTAACATGACATTTGGAATTGATATAGAAAAGGCAATTAACTCAGAAGTCAGTAAAGTAAGCCTGTGACACATTTATTTATTATTTGGTGCAAATGTTTTGCTTTGCTCTTTCAAGGTCTGTTTTCTCTATAATAAGATTTATAGGTACTGTTTCCTATTTTACATTTTTGCATGTAACATAATTGTAAGATTCATTTACAGTGTGGACATTAGTGTTTTCATTTTTTAATGTTTGTTTATTTTTGAGAGAGAGAGAGAGAGAGAGAGAGCATGAGTTTGGGAGGAGCAGAGAGAGAGGGAGACACAGAATCTGAAGCAGGCTCCAGGCTCTGAGCTGTCAGCACAGAGTCCGACGTGGAGCTCGAACTCACAAACTGTGATCATGGCCTGAACCAAAGTTGGACACTTAACCAGCTGAGCCACCCAGGCTCCTCGACATTAGTGTTTTATTTTGCATGGCGCAGCCATCGTGTGTGTGCGTGTGTGCGTGCATGCATGAGTACACACCTGTGTTGCAAAAAAGCATGGTTGCTCCACTACTTCCTTAGCTCATGACTGAAATCCTTGTTTTAATTCAAGGAATAAATAAAGAACTCTTCAAAATTATAATAATGGATACTTTATTTGTCTTCTCTGTGGAAATCAGCCCAGGAAGCAAATTAAAATTATAAGACTATCCAAAACAGAATTATTTTTGTCTTCTAAGAGCCCCACCTTCTGTAAATTTAACTTTCTAGACATTTTCTCAGGGGATCGTTTTTCTTATAGCCCTTAGGAGATTCCACCGAAATCATTTACTAGAGATTGCAGTTTCTCCCACAATCCCCACTGTGCTAAGTGGCAACGATTCTGGAAGCTGTCATGTTTGGAAAATACCATGATGCCACGAGTTAATTTCATACCTGTCATGAGATCTTTGCATGAGATCCCAGGGGGCCTTTCAGTGTGTCACAGTTCTGCAAGCCATTCGTTAGTTCCTTTCAAAGCAATGACCCATGGCCAAGAGATCTTGTCGCAACACATGGCGACACCTGTCACCAGGTTTTGTGATTGGCATAAAATTAACCTGTTTTCCTCTTTGATTTGCTGCTTTTATATAACATCCACAAAAAGGATAAGAAGACATTGTATTCGAAAGCCATTTACTGTCACTTTCAAGAAGCATAATGATAGATTTGGGATACTGGCCCTAATGAACAGAACCATTTCCTCATAGACGTATACACACAGTTATTCAATAAAGGTGATATTTTATGAAGTTCTGAATGGCAGTCTGAAAATTTCAGACAGGAGTACTGTTTTACTCAGGAACTAGAACAAAGCAAGAAGTGACATATTTTGAATCTTGTTATAGAAGAAAAATCCAGGAAGCTTAGGTTTCAGATATGAGTTTGCCTCTAGCTTTCAAATGGTTTCAAGCAACTTGAGATTCCTCTGATTTGTTTCTGTATTTCTCATGTCCAGATCTTAATATTATTATGGAGTCATGTATAAAATGGACCTATAGAATAACAACATTTAGAGTTATGACAAGTATCTGAGAAAAATAGATTAATGGTATTTAGCCTTTAGACCCTTAGCAATTTATCAGTTACTTTTAAAGATACAGACACAGAAGAAAATAGCTAACCACTTATCTGTGCCCTTCCACCTCACTGAAACAGTATAATTATTTTGATCAAGTTATTTTTCTATGGAGAAAGTATCTGGTTCTGTGTATTACTATAATATTTTTTGTCTTCCTACAAATCTTTAACTTCTTAAAATGTATAGCTGTTGGCTCTTATTGATTAAGTTAAATTCTTCTTAGTTTCTGTGAGTTTTAATATCCAAATACAGTAAGAACAAGGATGAATTTAGTCATTTCTTTTCTTTTTTTCTCTCTACCAATGCTCAGAACTAAATGGCGTTGTTCTTCTCCAATCCGTACTGCTTGCTCTGTATTCTGGAGTAATCAATTTTTCCTGGCATTTCTTAAATGGTCTTTATTATTCAGTGAATTCCCTTTGAAAGTATAAACATTAGTCCTTGTTGTATGGCCTTAGAAATTGATGGCTGCTGTTCTCAAAGGATGGTGGATTTGGGATGATTGAAAGTGCAGAGCAAAGAGCTGAACTAAAACAATGGAATCTGGGGAAGATGGTGCTGGAGACAAAGAGAGACGAAGACAGCAATTGTGAAATAATCTGAAGTAGGGATTGGGGATTTAAAGCCTGCTTAGACATGATTAATAGATGCTGTAAAAATGAAATGCTGAGCCAAGGGAAAAAAATGCACTTGAAAAGTCCCTTGAAAATGTGTTAATGCCTTTACTTGGCAAGCATTTTTTTTTTCCTACTGAGTATAACACCATTGCATGAAAATATAGATTTTTTCCACATTGTCTAGTTTCTTTTAAGTGCTGATTATGGTTATGTGGGAATAAAATCAGGTTTCTACTAGACAAAAAGAAAACCAAAAAAGAAAGAAAGAAAGAAAGAAAGAAAGAAAGAAAGAAAGAAAGAAAGAAAGAAAGAAAGAAAGAAAAAGAGGGCTTTACTGATATTGTCTGCATCCCAAGGCACATCTTCGCCAAGTCAGGGTCAAAATGAAATGTAAAAAGAAAACACACATTTAAAAATGTTACAGGTAAACTAGAGTATTTATCTTAAAGCTAGTAACAGTGATGAAAATTTGAACCTAAAAGAATGAGAGATTTTGCAGGTAGTTGAAATAAATACCTTTTCATTTTTGACATGGCTGGTATCTAAACCATTTTTCAACAAAATATGTCAAGAAAATTGAGAATCATTCCTTTTAAAGAATGAAAACAATTTGTGGCAAATCATTTTATTATTAAGAGCAGGGGCGCCAAGGTGGCTCAGTTGGTTAAGCATCTGACTTTGGCTTAGGTCATGATCTCACGGTTAGTGGGTTCGAGCCCCGTGTCAGGCTCTGTGCCGACAGCTAGCTCAGAGCCTGGAGCCTGCTTCAGATTCTGTGTCTCCCTCTCTCTCTGACCCTCCCCTGCTCACGTTGTCTCTCTCTCTCACACACACAAATTAATAAAAACATTTAAAAAAAGAGCAAACTGAGGACCTATAAAATAATTTATATATCATTAAAATGCTATAACATTTTTCAATGAGATTAACCTTTATATCACTGAACTTTGAGTATAGCAGATCACTCTGTATGATGTGGGTGAGCCTCATCCTATCAATTGAAGGCCCTAATAAAAACAGTCTGACCTCTCCAAAGGAAGAAAAAGTATTCCAGAAGCTTTTGGAATCAAATTTTCATTCTTCACTGATCATCCAGTCTGCTAGTCTACCCTGAAGATTTTTTTTTTACTTGTTTTTGTTTTTAGAGAGAGGGAATAAGCGAACAGGAGAGAGAGGGAGGATATTTTTTAAAAGATTAATGTTTGTTTATTTTTGAGGAAGTGAGAAAGAGAGAGAGAAAGCGAGCATGCACAAGTGGGGGAAGGGAGGCAGAGAGAGAGGGAAACATGTAATCTGAAGCATGCTGCAGTCCACAATCATGTGAGGTAATTCCTTAAAAGAAACCTGTGTGTGTGTGTGTGTGTGCGCGTGCACACACACACATACACATGCATGTGTGTATTTTTATACAGATGGATATACTTACACAACACACACACCCTGATGTTTCTGTGGAGAATTCTTTTTTTTATGTTTTTAAAATCTTTTTTATTTCTGAGAGAGAGACAGTGTGAGCAGGGGAGGGTCAGAGAGAGAGGAGACACATAATCTGAAGCAGGCTCCAGGCTGCATGCTGACAGCACAGAGCCCAATGTGGGACTCAAACCCACGAACCACAAGATCATCCAAAGTTGGACACTAAACCAACTGAGCCACCCAGGCACCCTTACCCTGCACATTCTGGATTTAACAAGTCTCCAGAATCATGTGAGGTAATTCCTTAAAAGAACCCCAAGTGAGATACAGCCTTCAGTAGTTGTTATTTAGTAAATTTGCTACTAATGACATTATGCCATGTAACGGAAGCATCATACCAGTCTAATCTGTGATAGCCCTTTACTAGGTTCATTTACCTGTGCCTGGAACTGTGTTTATCCCTTATTTGCATAATATACCTATTTAATTGACTGATGGTTTGGCAAAGTAACTAAGAGAGTAGCCTGCTGAAGTTTATGTTCTAGGACCCATACTTGCTAATTATATGAACGTGGCCAAACTGCTTAACATTTTTGTGTCTCACTAACCTCCTCTGTAAAATTGAGACAGTGGCGATATTTATCTGGGTAGATTGTTATGAGATTAAATCACATGATACCCATTAAGTGCTTACAACACATAATAAGCATTCAGTAAAAGTCTGCTATAACATGCACATGCATGTGTGTATTTATATATAGATAGACATAGATACACACACACACACACACACTGGTGTTTCTGTGGAGAATTCTTTTTAATGTTTTTTTGGTTTTTTGTTTTGTTTTTTTAAATTTCTGAGAGAGAGACAGTGTGAGCAGGGGAGGGTCAGAGAGAGAGGGAGACACAGAATCCGAAGCAGGCTCCAGGCTCTGAGCTGGATGTCAGCACAGGGCCCAACATGGGGCTCGAACCCACGACCCATGAGATCATGACCTGAGCTGAAGTCAGATGCTTAACCGACTGAGCCACCCAGGCGCGACAAGAACTCTTCTGTTTCATTTTGGTGTAGTGGCTCTGTGGCTTTTATATTAAAAAATTCCTGTACCCTCCCACAGAAGTCCATAGAAATTCAAGACCTCTCCAAGTCTTCCATTTCCTTGTTGATCTTCTGCTTAGTTGTTCTATCCATTACTAAAAATGAGATATTGGTCTTCAGTTATTGCTGTTGAATTGCCTATATCTCCCTTCAGTTTTGTCAGTTTTTGTCTTATGTATTTGGGGGGGGTATGTTTTTAGGTAAATTCATGTTTGTTATATCTTCCTGGCTGACTTTTTGTCATTACAAAATGTCCCTTGTTATCCCTAGTAACATTTTTTTAGGTCTAGTTAGGCTAATGGTAGTATAGCCACCCAAGATTTGGTTATGTTTTCTAAGTATTCATATTTTTTTCCATTATTTTACTTTCATCCTATAAACATCTTTGAATAGTTGTGTCATTTCATATAAACTATCCTGGCAATCTTTCTTTTTAATTAGAGTATTAAATCCTTTATATTTAATATAATTATTGATGTAGAATTGACATCTATTATTTTGCTATCTTTCCTATATTCTTATATTTTTTATTTTTCTCTTCCTCTTTTACTATTGTCTTTCATTTTAAATTAGTATTTTTCTAGTGTATCATTTTTTATCCCTTGTTTCTTTTTCTATATTAAAAAAAATTTTTTTTCTTAGTGGTTGCCCTTGCTTTACCATTGGCATCTTACCTAAACCAACCTAGTTCATAGACATCCTCAGTTACTTGAATGGTATATAGAAACTTTGTTCTAATATATCCCTGTTATCTCCTCTGTCTTTTGTGCTTTTATTGTTATTCAAATTACATCTTTATGCCATTATCTTTTTTTAATTTTTCTGCAATTTTTTTGAAGTAGGCCCCATACCAAATATGGGGCTTGAACTTATGACCCGGAGATGGAGAGTTGCATGCTTTACCAAACTGAACCAGCCAGGTGTCCCCTGCCATTGTCTTCTAATCCTATAGAAGAGAATTACCAAAAATACATATAATATTTTTTATATTGTGTTTATTAGTGCTCTTTATTTTTTGTGTGTGTAGATTTTGGGTGAATATCTAGTGTCCTCTCATTTTAGCTTGAAGGACTTACTTTGATATTTCTTGTAGGGCAGATAAGCTAGATGACAAATTCTCTTAGTTTTTGCTTAGCTGGAAATATATGAATTTCTCCTTAATTTTTAAAGGAAAGTTTTACTGCATATAGAATTCTTGGCTAACCATTAGCCCTTTGAGTAAGTCATCCCACTGAAAAATATGGAAGACTTTATGAATTTGTATGTCATCCTTATACAAGGGCCATAGTTATCTTCTCTGTATCATTCCAGTTTTTAGTATATGTGCTGGTAAAGCAAGCACTTTGGATCCTTCCATACTACAATAGAAATGAGGAAAACATGAAGGAAGCAACCTCTATCTTCTCTATTTTTCTAAATTTTTAAAATTAAACTAAATTAATTTAAATTTCATATTATTTTATTTTAAAGTGAGCACATGAGTGGGGAAGAGGGGGAAAGAAAGAGAGAGACTGAGAGTCTCAAACAGTCTCTATGCATACCATGAAGCTCTATCCCACGACTTGGGATCATGACCTGAGCCAAAATCAGGAGCTGAATCCTCAACGAATTGAGCCACCCAAGCGCCCCTGTCTTTCTCCTAATATAAATCCTGCCTTTGCTACTTCTCACCTATTTCATGGAACATGCTATGGAGAATCAGCGTCTCTAATGAAAACAAAATATTTTTATTTTCTGTCCAGTGATCTCAGTTTAAGTCCCACTATCTGGGCTTCTGATTGTTTTCAAACCACCTCTACTCAAACTCTTTCTTTGGATTTTAGTTTTATACTTCCTCACATACTACAGGACCATTCATTTCACATAATTAATACATCTCTCACTTGACACAGTGATTTTCATTTATGAGAAGAAGATACATGCCTTTCAGTTGAAGGAAAATGTTATTATATTTATTTCATAGGACACTTAAGTGAGAGCTAATCACCAGTGTTTAGTTAAGTGGGACGTAAGCATTTATTGTGTATTATTATGTTAGACTTTTGGCTATGTATTGGGTTCATATGATGCCTCTGGTACTTTGCTAGATAGTGGGGATACATTAGGGAAATATCTGTCCCTGCCATTATGGGGCTTACCAACTTTGTGAAGAACTAGAGGGGGAAGAAGAGAATACATACTAAACAAAAGGTATCACTGACAAGCATTTTGTTGATCAAGCATGAAGTTCTGAAGCAATGACAGGGATTACATTGGATTAGTGAACTAGGAAGGACTCTGGGGTGGCATTTAGTATATGTGCTGCCAAAGCGAGCACTCTGAGGTGGCATTTAATGTGAGCTCTGGGTATTAAAAGGATGTCAAAGCTAAGATATGAATGAGTTAATGTTGACTTATTTCTTATGCCACACAAAGTTTGTTAGGAGTGTGAAGAGTCGAACATTTTCTGACATATTGATGTACTTTTGTACCTGTAGATGTGAACTGCACTGAAGTGTCTGTGTGGAAATCATAAGTTAACTTTTCCAAACTAATTGAAAAGTCTGGCTGATCTTATAACAAGAATATATGGTCCTAACAATGTAATGCAATTCACTGCTATGAAAATACCATGAAAAGTGGACCATTAAAAAACCAAATGTGAGCTATGCAGACCTTTAAATATCCCATGTGTCAAGAACTAAGAATTCTTAAAGGAACCCAACAGGTATCATCTCTACTTTCCTAACATTATATATCACTGAGGACATGGCAGTGACTAGAGAAATCTGCTCAATGGAAAATCCTTACCTGATATGTTTAAAAGAAAGAAAAGAAATAATGTTTGTCTTAAGAATGGCTTGTCTCTCTGACTTTAGTAGACCCAAAGACGTTACTCAGACCTTTCTAATTTGTCTATAAGTTTGAATTGGATTGAGATACCCATTTTAAGGTGGGCATAACAATGGATAAGCTGATTCCTATTATGGATAATTATATGTAGTTTTGGTAACAGGAAAAAAAACCATAAACTTCTGAGTATGTAGATTAATTTATAATTTCATTGGTAGTAGATAATGAAATTAAATATAAAATATTGCAGGAAATATACCGTCTTTTTTTTTTTTATCAATCACTGTTTGATTTTTATATTCATGAATGTTTTCTGTTTAAACAGAAATCCTAAGTAAACCATTTGGCATATCCCGAGGCGCCTGGGTGGCTCAGTCATTTGAGCTTCTGACTCTTGATTTTGGCTCAGGTCATGATCTCACAGTTCCTTAGATCAAGTCCCAGGTCATGCTCCATGTTGATAACACATAGTCTGCTTGGAATTCTCTCCCCCTCTCCCCCCACCCCAACTCTCCTCTCCTCCTCCTCCTCCTCCTCCTCCTCCTTTCTCTTTCTCTCTCTCTCTCTCTCTCTCACTCCACCCCACTGACTCTCTCTCTCTTTCTCCCCCTCTCCCTCAAAATAAATGAACATTTAGAAAAATTAAAGGCAAATTTAACTACAGGAAGTAAAAAGCTGTTTGGAAGCATGATTGAAATACTAATTAGAGGGGCGCCTGGGTGGCTTAGTCGGTTAAGCGTCCGACTTTCGCTTAGGTCATGATCTCGCGGTTCGTGGGTTCGAGCCCCGCGTCGGGCCCTGTGCTGACAGCCAGCTCAGAGCCGCCAATTTCAGAGTCTGTGTCTCCCTCTCTCTCTGACCCTCCCCTGCTCACGCTGTCTCTCTCTCCTAGAAATAAATAAAACATTTAAAAAAATTTAAAAAAAAAAAAAAAAAAGAAATACTAATTAGAGTAAAGGTTCCATGATCCGGTCTTCATCTTTTAAGCAAGATGCTGGATCAAGTCAAAACTGCAGCTGCAAGTCACACATCTTGATGAAAGACAGAATTCTTTAAAGGTAAGAGATGGATTACAGAAAAGGTAGTTGTCATTTGAAGAAGACATTATTGCAGCTGAGTGACTTGGGCATTTCAGTGAACTTTGAAGAGGTCACGCTATTTTTTTTTTTTTAATGTTTGTTTATTTTTGAGAGAGACAGACAGACAGAGCATGAGCTGGGTAGGGACAGAGAGAGAGGGAGACAGAGGATCTGAAGCAGGCTCTGTGTTGGCAGCAGAGAGCCTGATGCCCTGATGTGGGACTCAAACTCACAAACTGTGAAATGATGACCTGAGCTGAAGTTGGATACTTAACAGACTGAGCCACTCAGGTGCCCTCCACCAACCATTTCAAGTATCATTGGCTTTTATAAAATAACGTCACCAGAGAAGCCGAAGTTATTTGTACACTGCACTTAAATAATTGAATACAAAATTCAGTGCAGTCAGATGAATACAAGGAGCCAGAGAAGATGATCATTTCAATTCTTGACTTAATTTTCCTTTCACACATAATAGTTGAAAATCACAGTCTCAAAGGTCCAACTGTGATCCGGAGTGCAAGCCTAACAACCCCCACAGTAATTTTGGACAAGTTATTTTGATTCTACCTTCGTGTACTCAGCTGTAAAATGTGGATGGTAACCCTGATCTTCTATGATTGTTGTGAGGATTAAACGCAGTATTATATGTAACCAACATATCACAGCCATTGCTTGATAAATATAGCTTTTTTTAAATTTTTTTATTTATTTATTTTTTTTATTTCTAGGAGAGAGAGAGAGACAGCGTGAGCAGGGGAGGGTCAGGGAGAGAGGGAGTGACAGACTCTGAAACAGGCTCCAGGCTCTGAGCTGGCAGTCAGCACAGAGCCCAACGCGGGGCTCGAACTCACGAACCGCGAGATCACGACCTAAGCGAAAGTCGGACGCTTAACCGACTAAGCCACCCAGGGGCCCCAAATATAGCTTTATTATTAGTGATGTTTGTTTCCTCCAGAAGTGGCTTGAAAACAGGGACAAAAAATTGCCTTGTTCCTGTGGTCACTAATTACGAACAAATGGCAGCTTTGCACTGATGCTTGAGGTAGAAAAAGAGAACTTGGCATGAATGACAGCAGCATTTTGGGCCCTGTGATGCTGTCATTCGGTCTTGCCCATTATGATTCCCTCTGGCCTTTTTTCCCCTCCCACTTTCATAACCGAACATAATTAGAATAAGCAACAAAATTCACAGTGAAGATACTTCGTAGAGTTCGTCACCCCATTTTTCATAATTCTGGTTCTAAATTGAATATTTCCATCTAAGGAAAGCCTTCCCAAGTCCCCTGAGATAGCCAGACGTGCCTGATGCTGGATTGTAGCACTCCATTTGTCTCCTGCTTGGCACTTCCTATACCATTTCTTCTTTTTCTTTTCTTTTCTTTTCTTTTCTTTTCTTTTCTTTTCTTTTCTTTTCTTTTCTTTTCTTTTCTTTTCTCTTTTCTTTTCTTTTCTTTTCTTTTCTTTTCTTTTCTTTTCTTTTTTCTTTTCTTTCTTCTTTCTTTTTTTGTCTCTTTTCTTTCCCATCAGTGAAATGCAAATTCAAGTAGGCCAGTGATGAAGTCTGTCTAGTTCATCCCTCTCCCCGGATGCTGGCTCTTCGCCAGGCACATACAGACACTCACTGTATAGTAGAGGTTGATGATCTTATCTTTTTCTTTAAACCATAATTCTCACCTGGCAGATTTACACCTTGGATTGTCTTCTCATTTTCCTTTGTATATACTTGTGCCAGGTACAAAGGCATGTGCTGAAGTAATGGAAATGTGCTCCGGAGAAGAGGAAGCCATGTCTTTGCCATCTTGGAATCACCCCTCAAACTTCAGCTACAGAGATTATAAGTGCCAGTCTTTGATTTGCTATAATTAACCCTTTCGGCTATGTTTATAACACATGGAACCAATGGGATTTAATAAGATTATTTATTCATGTCTATTAGTTAGCTTTTTTTTTTAACTTGGATTCTGACTAAATTATCTTCTCCTCAGTATACAAGAGAAAACAAACTAAATTAAGGTGCCTAAGTCAATATATTTAATAAAATTTAGTGTATTTTCTACCAGCAAGTTGGTTACTACTTCAAGATTTAACCTTCTTTTTCCATTAAATGGTGACAGTTTATCTGGTATCTCCTCTCCCTAAGTCCAATCATCGTGTTAGAGTCTTGCATATTTTAGGTTCCAAACACATGTAGAATTTACATACACAATTTACATACACGCATATACAGTTTGTGATATAGCCATAAGGTAATTAGCAATTGGTTACAATTTGCTGCTAATGAGGTCAGGGATACAAATTTACTGTTCCTCTGAGTCTGTATTTTGGCCCAGTTCCATTTCTGCAGATTTTACCCTGACCCCTGGGCTGCTGTTTCACAAATGCTGCTTATCACTGGAGGAGGTCATGTAGGACGATTTGAATGGTTCCCTGCCGACCCAGCACCTCTACTGGTCAAGGCTCTCAGCATTTCCCTGACAAATGGCATGTGTATGGTGTGTTTTATCTTTGTATTCTCTTTCTGTCAGTCTTTGTCCACAGGGATGGACATTAAAAGTGTTTTAAATCAACAGGATCCAGAACATCAACTTTAAATAGAGAAATCAGCTTACTATTGAGCATAGCTTGAGACAAGCTTGACTGTAAAACTGAGGAGTATTTAATAGTTATGTTTCCTATATTACATCCTTTTGAAAACCTTTAATCAATATCTCTTCCATCAGAAAACAGATCAAATGACATAGTGAAGTGTGATTTAGGGGAAAATGTGTGAATTAGAAACCTAGAATTCAAGCAAAAAAAAAAGATGGATAGAGATAGATGATAGATAGATAGATAGGTAGATAGATAGATGGATAGATTGATAGATAGATAGATAGATAGATAGATAGATAGATAGATAGATAGATAGATAGACAGACAGATGGAAGAGGTAGGAATCATTTATTTTCCTTTAATTTCTTGGTCTTTAAGAAAACCTTTTCATTTAAAATGGGGTCATGGAACAAATATAGATATAATACTCTGGAGATTAAAAATGCACTTGCTGTGAAGTTTATTTATTTTTCCCCTAAAGACTTGAGAACTTGGCATCCTATTTAATTCTGTAAATGTACTTATGGATACTGTTATTTAATCTTTGAATTATTTTTGCTTAATCTTCATTTATGGATTAAGAGGCTTTATTCTGAAACTAATTCAGAAATACTAGAAATGTTATAAAACCTAACTAAAAACACTAAAACATTTATAGCTGATTCTCATTTGATTGATGGTAGTTGTAGTCTATAAAGTTTTCAGAATTGCTAAGTACATGCTGAACCCCGGCTCTTGAGGAAATACAGTCTTAGGTTCCTGTTAGCTTCTGGTCACAACATTTTAGTCAACTGATCAGTGCATAAATGTGTTTTAAATATGTTTTTATGTAATCACGTATTGATTGATCACTATAGGACCTTTTGTAAAAGGAGGATTGCCTGTTTAATACAGATTTAAGGGGAACCTGGGTGGCTCAGTCGGTTAAGCATCCTACTTCAGCTCAGGTCATGATCTCACAGTTCGTGGGTTTGAGCCCCATGTCGGGCTCTGTGCTGACTGCCAGCTCAGAGCCTGGAAGCTGTTTCAGATTCTATATCTCCCTCTTCATCTGATCCTCTCAGAGGTGTCTCTCTCTCTCTCTCAGAAATAAATAAAACATTAAAAAAATTTTTTTTTTAAAGTTTCATTAAAAAAGAATACAGATTTAAAATATAACAGCGAGCTAGTGGCTCCCTTAAGGCAAGGACAGGAGGAAAGATTTGTTAACAAACGAAACTGTTAATTTTGCAGTTAATAAAGAAGAATGACTTTTAAATCTTTTTATCCCCTGGAAATATAAAATATAATCTTATCAGACACATCAGTCTAATTATATTTCTTTAGTTTTATAAATATTTTACCAGCATCTTTTCATTTTTGTGGTCACTTGCAGAACAAATTGAATAAATGAACTATACAGTTCTCCTCATGTTGATTTTGGTTTTATTTCTTTGTTCTTCAGAGGGAGTTAAGTCCCAGGAGTGCAGAGGAAGCCCTACCACCTGGGCCATATACTTGATTTTCTTGTAACAGCAGTTTTAGGCCCATCAGTATAAATTTACAATATAAATAATTTGGTTCATAGAAGCGATCATGTAGGAAAAAAATTCTGAACATTGACATTTTCAATTAGTAATATATAATTACTCTTAAGAGATTTCTAAAGGACACCATTTTCTTCTTTTTTGAAATATTGACTGATCCATATTTGCACTGGCTGCCTTAGAAGTGTTTGGTCTGTGCTTTTTCAAAATGACTGTCAGCAAACATAATGAGCCTTGGACCCATCCAGTAGCTTTGCTAGCATATGTCTGCAGAAGGATTTTTAACATCCTGCTGACTGCGCTGGTCCTGTCGAGACTCACAGCAGGCAAATTGTCTTTTGCAGCTCAGCTTATGAATATAACCTTTGCATGTTTGGAAATACTCCTTCTGAGGCCGGATTTATACTTATGCCTTGATTCCAAGTGCTTATTTTGATATCAGTGTTAAACAGGAGAAAGAAGAGCTGACAGTGATTCACCTTGCACTTTTCATTATGTTAAACTATCTGTTATCAGTATCTCATTCTTTATTGCATTTACTACTGTGTATGAGCTCTGGAAACGATAAAGGTGTTCCTTACAAATTCACATTCCAGAAATGCTGACTCTGTATTTTAAGTGCTGTAAACATATCTAAGTGGCAGACATACCATTTTCATTAAAAATGCTTTAAGTCAGGGGTGGCTGGGTGGCTCAGTCAGTTACGTGTCTGACTTTGGCTCAGGTCACGGTCTCACAGTTCATGAGTTCGAGCCCTGTGTGGAATTCTCCGGTCTGTGCACAGAGCCTGCTTTGGATCTTCTGTCTCTCTCTGCCCCTCCTTCCCTTCTGCTTTCTATCTCTCTGTCAAAAATAAATAAACATTTAAAAAAATGCTTTAAGTCAGGACCATAAGAGGTTGTGTTGTTACCGCAAAGAGGGCGGCTATTGCCTGAATGGGGGCCTAATCTTTTAGGCACTGGTGGGGCTATTTGTGATAAGTGCACATATTTAATCACAGACTTTTTCTTGCCTTTACCATGTACTTATTTAATTTGCTATTTTACTTATGGAAGTCAGGAGTCAGCCTTTATAGTCATTTAGTACATCCTTTTAAAATAATTATTTTGTAAATATAAAATTTTTATATTGGAAACACGATCTGCAACACCACAGTGGAAATTAATATAGCCAACATAATTAGTAAGTCTGATTCACCATGCCCCAGGAGGTAAATCTTGTTAAGGGGAGAAATTGATGTTCTTACCTAAATGAAGTACCAATGTTTTTTAATGATTATTATCAATCTGATTTATAGACTTATGGTAAGACCAAATGTTTATTAATTTTGTTTGCATATAAATATCTAGATACAGCACAGTGCTTTAGGTTAGTTTATAAAATAAACATTGTATTTCCTTTAAGTAATGAACTACTATGCAGTTATTAAAGTTGAGAAATGCTAAGGTAGAACCTATAAAAGAAAACTTGCTTAGATGGGAAAGAAATACATTGGATTCTCAACCAGCTAGATCTTTCCCTGTTTTTCTGAAGAAAAAAAAAAGCAAATGTGAAACAAACCAAAAAAAAAAAAAAAAACTCCACAGTATTTATTTAGAAATCAAAGGTCAAGCAGGATATGTTCCAGTATTTGTTGAGATACTGTTGAATCTGCTTACTCTTTCACCTCTGTGCTCCTATCAAATATCCCAAATAATGAATCTGAGCCACTGTGACTATGAGCCTGAAGATGTCATGAACACATTTTTGTGTCTTACATTGTGCTTCCTAATGCTATTATGGGGAAAGGCTATAGAAGATTTTTAACAATAAAGTTTAGAATCAAGCAGGCTCATTTTGACTCCCTGACTTAACTAGAAAAATAATCAGAACTCATATTAGTCATGTAATATTGTTCGGTTGCATGTGCTTAAAAAAAACAAACTAGGATTACATTTAAGTGATATTTAAAAACCAAAGACCAGGGGCGCCTGGGTGGCTCAGTCAGTTAAGTGTCTGACTTCCGCTCAGGTCATGATCTTGCAGTTCATGGGCTCGAGCCCATGTCGGGCTCTGTGCTGACAGCCAGCTCAGAGCCTGGAGCCTGTTTCAGATTCTGTGTCTCCCTCTCTCTCTGGCCCTCCCCTGCTCTCTCTCTCTTTCTCTCTCTCTCTCAGAAGTAAAAAAGAAAAAAAAAAAAACAATGACCATATACAGAAGAAAATTTGTTGTTGAAAATGGCACATTTTTCATTATTTTTATGGCTGAATAATGTGTGTGTGTGTGTGTGTGTGTGTGTATTACAATTTCTTTTTCCATTCATCCATTGGTATACACGGATTATTTTTATGTCTTGGTTATTGTAAATAATGCTGCAGTGAACAAGAGAGTGCATATATTCTTCTCTTTTAATATGAAATTATTAAATTAGCAAAAGTACACCACAGCAAAAACTAATGTAGTCAACGTAGTTAATAAGTTGGATTTACCACATCCCAGGATGGAATGTACTTTGACTTTCAGACGTGAAGTTAACTGCAATTCAGCTTTCAGACTGCCTAAATGGCATAAAGTTACAAGTCGTTAATTTATTCCATTTTATTGATTTAATAAACATTTATAGGATGCTTGCTGTGTGCCAGACACTGTAATGCCATTGTAAGATATTTTAGATTACTTATTATTGTAATGATACTTACTGAAATGATAATTTATAGACAGACAGAACTTGGGCTTTTTTTCTCTTACCTTCCTTCTGGTCCTTCCCCCTCCCTCGCTCTTTCTTTCCTTCCCTCTTTCTTCCTTTCCTTAATTCTCCTGTCTCTCCCTTCCTCTCTTTCACCCTCCTTCCCTTCTTTTCTTTTCTTTTCTTTTCTTTTCTTTTCTTTTCTTTTCTTTTCTTTTCTTTTCTTTTCCTTTTCTTTTCTCTTTCTTTCCTTCTTTTCCTTTCTCTCTTTTTCTTTCTTTCCTTCTTTCTTTCATGTCTGCCATAAATATTATTCCACCAATTCATTTCTGCTTATAAACACAAGTTGCCTTCCAGTCACTATCCCACATCTAAAAGTATAGCAACGAAGCTGGACTTCATTCATCTGGGGGAGGGTCTATTAGAATAATAAGGAGCTTAAAGGTCCATGCAGAGTTACTCCCCTTACATAAACAATGACCATGCCAAAAGGTTAGGGAAGAAGTCAAAGAGCAAACAACATTTTATTTGTGAGAGTTTCCAGTGCTCCAAAAGCACAGAAGGAACAGCTGCTTAAACATTACTTGCCCTTTGACTAGTGGGCAAAAGCACTGCATGGGACTTACATGTGTAATACTACCACCACCACTGAAAAAAACTCTTTAAAAAGTACCTTCAAGTTATAATAAGAAAGAGGCCATGGATGCAGAATTATCCATTGTTTTGTTCTTCAAAAGTGTGGGGGTGGAAAAATAATTTTCCCTCTACTCTTCTAGGTTCTTCACTGAGAATCCTCATACTAAAAGACAAATTAACAGGAGAAAAAACAATCAGCTGGCCAGTTAGCTCAGTTGGTTAGAGTGTGGTGCTAATAACAGGAGAAAAAACAAACATAAGTTTAATCACATGTATACCTCCTGTGTACATGAGAGATACTCAGGAAAACTGGGTAATTCTCCAAAATGGTGCAAGCCATCACCTTAAATATGTTCTTTAGCTAAAGCCAAGATGTTGGAGGAAAGGGAAGGACTCTTAGGGAGGGTTACCAGGAAAACCATAGTAGATAAAGGTCAAGTTGTTACGCAGATTCAGGTTGTTGCCTTTCTTACCGTTGAGAGCTTCTAGAGATTTTGACATCCCTCCTCTTCTTGGTATGGCCAGGAAGACACTGACAAATGGAGAATTCTCTCATAAATGTAAACGCCTCTTACAAAAAAGTAACTCTGAGTTTCTCTTGTGCCTGCTGTTTCTTAAAGATAATAAGCCTAAAATAATCCTCATGCCACAGAGGCATATTTTAGCTGGCATATTCTACTCCTCTTCACAAGAAACTCTTTTTTTCCTGTTCTGAGTCATCCTAGATTCTACCAGAAAAATGTAAAGGGAAATGTTAGCCCCATTCTAAAACAATGAAAAATAAATTATCTGCCTTTGGGTATGCAGTTTGAAATGAAAGTATTATAATGGCAATGAAGCTTAATTTGCTAAGCAAATGAAAAAGACTGATAAAGCACAGAAATGACTTTGGCTTTTCTTTTTTACTTCCCTTAGTATTAACTATTTGCTACTTAGCAAATGACAGGCCACTTATCTAGTGAAGAAGTGTGCTCTGTTCTACTGATCACAAGCTTATGTTTTAAGAAATGATTGTAAGTGGGTTTATAAAATCATCATTGGGTTTGAGTTTAGAAGATAGAGCCATAGCACATCTCCTTCTTGGGGGAGAGTGGGAATCAGAATCCCAGCATAACCCTCCCCAAGGAGATACTCCTTTTATTTCCATTCAACTTTTCATCTTTTTTGTTTAATCTTTGATGTGGTAAGGAGTTTAGGTCCCTTCTTGGAGGGTGCTGTGATTTATGTAGCATATTATTTGGAATGTATTTCTTGAGTTTCTTGTTACCTCAGATGAATTTCTTATTTTATCATCCCTTTATGCACTTAATTACTTAATTGATAAATACTTACTTGGTTTTTCTCCATATTGAAAATTATTACCAGCCTGTGACTGAGTTAAGATCTCTACTCAAATATATAGATTTTTAAATCTTTTATAGATGTTACAAGGGACAAAAATACTTCATTCAAGCTACCTAATACTAAATACAGAACTAATTTCTTCATATATGAAAACTATGTGAAAATATATGTGGTCCTGGCCTTAGAGACCTGGTACTAAGACTCAAATGCTTTTTCCTCTCATCCCCATCTCTGCTTCTCTTCCTTTGACCAGGGCCCAAGGTGGCAAGAACCCCTGGCTCCAGGGGGTTCCTACCAGACCAAGTTCAGCCACTCGCCACGGACAAAATCCAAAGCAGAGAGTTGAGTGGCAGTGAAACAAGAAAAGGATTATTTTAGTGAGGCCAACACCAGGAAGACCCTGAACTGATATCGCAAAGACTGTGTCCAAAGTGCTGAAAGTACTTCTAGGTTTATATAAGGAAAATGTGGGAGATGAAAAGGTTGTGTTGATCATTTTCTTGGGGCCCATCATGCGGAGTCATTATTGTTTGAGAGGTAGTTTGGGTTCCCATCATGGGATGCTTTGCCTGCTGGATCTTTCGCCCTAGTTGACGATAAGCTGGAAAGACGAATTTCAAATGTACAGACAGAGGTTGAAATTGAGGTAGTTGAAGTCTTTGTTCATTTGTGAACATTTTTTTCTCTTTCTCTTTTCTTTTCTCATTCACTTCTCCATGAGTTTAGAACCATGGTCATTGGCAATTTCTGACTCATGCCATTATAGATTTATGACCTCAAAGGAAAATAGAGTTTAGAAATTCTTAGGAGATCATTTTTATTGCTCACACTTGGGTCACAGGTTCATCTCTTGGACCTATCACAGTAAGCTGGAGAGGTTAGAGGTTGTGAGTGCCCCTTCTTCGACCATGAGCCCACACCTGAAATAAAATTTGTGGGAAGTTATTTTAAAAATGAGAGGAGGGGCACCTGGATGGCCCACTCAGCTGAGCATCCAACTCTTGATTTCAGCTCAGGTGATGATCCCATAATCGTGAGACAGAGCCTCCCATCAATCTCTACATTGGATGTGGAGCCTTCCTGAGATTCCCTCTCTCCTTCTCTCTCTACCCCAATACCTTGCTTGCAATCTCTCTTTTAAAGAGAGAGAGAGAGAGAGAGAGAGAGAGAGGTGGGAAGCAGACATATAATAGTTGTTCATCCTATCATGAACAAAATACTATAAGGGGGGAATATAAAGTTAAATTAGAGAAGAGCAGTTAAACTAATGTACATAATATTTTTCTTTAGATTTCTTAAAATATATATACATATAATTATAAGAGTAAGGTTGGTAGTGAATAGGAAGTATACAGAGGAGAGATTGTGCATTACAGAAGAATTGAAAGAAATGTTGGATATATGAAAATCAATATGTGAAGAGGCCATAGATTGGAGAGCTATCAAAGTGAAAGGACTACAACAGAGACTTCATTAGAAGATGACAAGATAGACATGAGGTCGAGAGACAGAGATGATGAGAGAAAAAGATCAAAGAGTGACATGGGTACAAGAATAAGGGAAGAGATAGGATCAGAAAGTGTAGTATGTGTTGATAAAACTAAACTGACATTATTATCATTAATAATAATATTGTCTTTGGTTTCCTCATTTTTGCCAATAGAAGATTTTGGCTTTGTAAGGAAGCATATTGTAATTTGAGAATTGTGAGTAAAATTTATTTTAGATTTCTAAATGTCTTTCAATATGGTATGAACAAATACAATAACAATTCTCAAGGAATAGCTATCTTTAGTCAGTGGAAGGTAGAACATTATATATTTTAAAATCATACAATACTTCAAACATTGTGGAGAGAGAACAAAGCTGTCGCCAGTAATGCATGAATGATCGGTATTATAGAAGTACTTTTCTGATAGAACACTTCAAATACCATTTGGCTGTCACTTCTCCCTCGTTTGCTTTGTATCCCATGGAGATGATCTGACCTTAAGCTTCTGTTAGCTTCAAAGAGAGCTCCATTCTTGCCTCATCTCTGCAGGGTTGAAGAAACAGACTCTTGGTTAACAACAGGAACCAAATTGATTTTAATATTGTGTAATCTTTACTCTGATGCAGGCAATGTTATCTAGGCCATCTCTGTGGTTTAGTGATTATAGGGCTGGATTAGAGTTCAAAATACAAATCAACTCTGTAGATCTAGTATAGCTATTAGGTCCCAAGGTAGAGTGTATTAGGTGGCCTTCTTGACAGTCATCTGCGATTATGTTAATACACCTCCTTAGTGGACTTGTTACTTCCACCTCAGTATATGCAACCAGTCTTCTTCGTTGTTTTTGGTGCTTATAATTCTGGAAAGGGACATTATATCAATAATATCACTATCAATATTTAATCCTGGAAAGGGACAAAATATGAATGTTCTTCGGATATATCCAGTGAGCCCTCACTCAGAATTTCAGTCCATTATGTTAAATAGACATAAAAATATGTTCTTTAGTAAATATATATTGGAGGCTGAGATAATAACAATGGGTAAAATTATTACAGACTCCTTTGAATTATGGATCTGACCAAGTATCCAGCTTTACTGAAATTTTAATCATAAGGCACAGGAAGCACTCTTTAAAACGGGTTCCAGTGCACGGTCTGATGCAGAAAGGACAGACCTGGGAACTTCAGTCACTGGAGGTCAAGGACTTCTTTCTGTTTTTCCTGTGCCTTATGATTACCTAAGTGAGAAGTCCTTGAAGCTTCCACATTCTTTCTTGCTGTGTCAGAGTACGCAACTGACCCACTTTTATAGGGGAGATCTGAAAGAGATGTGACATTTTCATTACTTGCACAGAGGATAGATTATAAAAATCTCCATTTTATACTCACATAATTGTATGACTTTTTCCAAACACCATGTCCCATAAACCATAGCTTCCAGGTTTGTTTACCAGAGGCAAAGCTAGACAGTTACCATTTCATATATAAGGACTCTTCCATCAGTCACTGCCATTACTTTACTTTCCAGGAGGAGTGATCCCTTGGTAAAAGGAAAGACTGAATGGCAGACCTGCTGCAGAACCATATTTTTTCTACATACTTTCTAGGTGATGTGGATATAGAGATGAGTAAAACAATCCTTGCCCTCAAATATTGTTACAGTCTATGGAGAGGAACACAAAACCAATACCAAAGATAATAAATCTGAAACCCTAAACATGGTACATGACATATAATAGATCTCTCAATAGATGGCAATATTTTAAAAAATAGTATTAACAAGGCAGTAGTGAAGCTATAACATGGTTTAATATTATGAGAAAGGTGAAGTCTTAGTGGATAATACAATTGGTACAGGTTTCAAGTTTACACATTCTGCTGACATTTACCAATTTTTCAAGTGCCAGATACTATATGAGGATAAATAAGACAGCAATCCCAGTTCCTGTGAGCTTTCAGTCTTAGAGTAGACACAGCCAGGTAAACAAATAATATACTATGACAATATGTTATGTGAAATAGGTGTGACAGAGGAAGACAAATACTGTTCCAATTTATGGGTGTATATTCTCACTTATGTGTGGAACCTGAAAAAGCTTCAACTCAGAGACAGAGGAGCATGGTGGTTACCAGGGTTTCGGGGTATGTTGGTCAGAGTGTACAAACTTACAGTTATAAGGCAAATAAGCTCTGGGGATCTAAGTTACAGTACAGTAACTGTAGTTCAGAACACTATATTATACTTGAAAGTTGCACGCGCGCACACACACGCTCACAAATGTAATTATGTGGGATGATGGAGGTGTTAAAAGCATACATTATGACAAGGGTGCTTTAAAAAATCTATTGATTAGCTTTAGCAGAGCAACAAATTTGGCCTCCAGAAATGCAGAATCAATGTGCAAGTTAAATCTTGAGGGATGAGTAATCACTGACTGAGTAAAGAAAGAAGCTAAAGGCCTTTCAGGGGGAAGGAGTGATGTGGGCAAAGCATAAGGGCATGGGAATCTGTGAATACTTAAATAGGTTCTCCTTGGATGATGATGAAAGAAAAGTAGATTGGAGTCAGATGATAAATGATGCCAGCAAGAAGGAATTATAATAACAATGACAAACATTGCTACTAAGTTTTGAGAAGTATGTTCCAGGTACAGAATTAGGTACAAATGATGTGTCCTGGGTGCTTATAGCATTTTAGGAAGACAATATTAATATTTGGATTTTATAAATTATAATCTAGTCCAACAGCTAATTAGATATGGTGTTGGGATTTGCATGCAAAACTGAATTACTGAAAGCCCATTCTGTCTCTTTGATCAACCTCCATGATTCGAGCTCCCATAGGTTTGGGGTTTGCACACTGACTTAATCTAATAGGCAAGTAATAAACCACATCAGCAACAGTTAGTCCCTATCCATAGACTGTATGCTTCTGCAGTAGTGAGCTTGCTGGAAAATATGGTATCAAAACAAGTTCACTACCACTCCCTTGTCCTTTCTGTCAAGGTTGCAACTCCTGGCCTCTCTTTAACACAAAGTGTTTGACCACCTCCACCTTGAAGGTTTCAGTAGGGAAATGAAGAGATTATTACTGAGTTTCAGAAAGATATATTGGTCAAACGTCTGAAGGAAAATGGAAATTTAGAGAATGTAGGCTTAGAGGAAATTACTAGAAGCCTGCTGTAAAAATTCATGAGAATGTAAAAGAACACTATTTTTCCTGCTCAAGAGAATGCATAGCCAAACTCCTACTTGCAATTCTAACCCAATAAAACAACCAAAAGTGACTTGTAGAGTCAGCAGTTTTATTTGGGAGTACCATTATCCTTCACTGAATGGAGGTGATTTTTGGTTGCTCAGGGAGAGGATTCTTCTGCAATTATATCACTCTTTGCTGAGACTCAGCATTGTCTAGGCAAAAGTGTAAGGAGCAAAACAGAGAATTCTCGCTGTGAAAATCACTTCTTCTAAAGAGATGCTTCAGTGCCATATAATAGTTGCCACTGTGGTGCTTTGGCTTTATAGAAATTGCCTTCCTGCCTGGGGCTCTTCATCCAAAAAGAAGTCACTTCTTTGGGTGACTGGTGGCAGCTTTTATTTATCAATTATTCTATAATAAATGATATTGTAGTTCTACCTGATCATGAATAAATTTTACTTCCTTTTGGACTCTGTTAGCGATGTTGAATTCAGATTGCATGACGAGCTACAATGTTTATGAAAAAAGTATTTCTACAGCTAAATTTATTAATGGTATGTTAGTAGCAGAGAAGGATAGTTTGAGTTCTTTCATTCCAGGGAAAGAGCTCTATAACAAAGAAGAAGTACCAAGAGGCTAAAAAGTCACTTTTAGTTCACATAACGTTTGATCCAAACATTTACACAACATCTTTGTCACTAGCACTTGCTAGTGACTCTGGATATTTCAGTGAATATAGTAGTGTCTTTGGAATTGCAAAATACAACATAAAAGAAATTGTTCTAGAGTTGAGTGAATGTTCTTTGTATTCAAGGACATCTAATTGTTCAAAAAAAAAATTCTGTTGAGTAACTTAAAAGATCAACTTGGCTTTTTTTAATGATTCATGAATTGGGCAGCATCCCACCTAGCAAATAGAAAGGAGCTCTGAAATGCTTTACAGAATGGGAGGCTTCCAGGTGGAAGAGGGCAAAAACAAGGAAAGAGTGGATTACCCCATGTGGGATACAATAGGTCTATCAGGCCGATTTCCTCACTGCTGCTGAATACAAAGCCCTGAGCAGAAGTCAGATGCTTAACTGACTGAGCCACCCAGGCACCCCTGGAAGTGTTCATACTTTAAATGTTATCCATGGGGTGCCTGGGTGGTTCAGTCAGTTGAGTGTCCGACTTCAGCTCAGGTCATGATCTCGCAGTTTGTGGGTTGGAGCCCCACATCGGGCTCTGCGCTGGCAGCTCAGAGCCTGGACCCTGTTTCGGATTCTGCGTCTCCCTCTCTCTCTGCCCCTCCCCCACTCATGTTCTGTCTCTCTCTGTCTCAAAAATAAACTATTAAAAAATTTTTTTAAAAATATTTTTATTTATTTCTAGGAGAGAGAGAGAGAGAGAGCGTGAGCAGGGGAGGGTCAGAGAGAGAGGGAGACACAGACTCCGAAATAGGCTCCAGGCTCTGAGCTGGCAGTCAGCAAGACCCCGACGCGGGGCTCGAACCCACGAACCGCGAGATCATGACCTAAGCAAAGTCGGACGCTTAACCGACTAAGCCACCCAGGCGCCCCTAAAAAAATTTAAATGTTATCCAGCAGTGGGGAACATGAGGAGATGTGTGTAATCTTTAATCTAATTAGTGTCACTAATTAACAAGCTAATTATATTTAATGTTCTATATATTAATGTTTATTTTTTGGACTTTTATAGGGATGCATTTTTATTGTAAAATAAATAAAAACATTTAGAATGGTAGGCAATAAAAACTTGGTACATTTAAAAATATGTTAGCATTACAATCAAAAGTCATAAGATTATTTTATGTTGTTAACATATGTATTTAGGTAAGCTGTATGACTTTTCCCCTAGAAAATTTGTATGATAATGTGCTTGTTATCATACAAATAAAAGAAGTCAGTCAGTTCAAAATGACATATAAGGCTGAAACTGCTTTCTTGTTCTGATTTGCTATTCATGGAAAACAAGTACAAAATATGAGCGGTTTAGGGATCTAGGTCACTGGCCCAGGATTCCGCATTAATTCATCTCATAAAAGTACAAAGGATGATCAATCAACTTTGTCAGCCTCTAATGCCATCATCAGAGTGATGATGAGCTAGAGGAAATTATAAGCTATTTATAAATTTCTCTTAAGTACCTAGAAATATTACTTTGGATTTTATGACATTAAAAGAATAGGATTTCTTTTCAAGAGCTGTGTAGTGGCAAACTTAAAATTTCTAACATACCTAGGGATTCATACATCTATTAGAATATTTGCAACAAAACTGCTTATACCTTTTTTGTGAATTTAAGTAAACACATACCTCTTCAACAACATCTAGACAGTAATTATGCATGTGTTATTTCTTTAATATGCCTCAGATCTCAGTGATTACAGTTAATTTTCTTTGTTATGTTCCCCCTGAGAGTTATGAATTGACAAGAGGAATATTTTTATGAACTACAAATTTCAGGGAGAAAAAAGTCTGAAGTATATGGCCATTAGGATTTTTAACTGCTAAATTGCTTTAGGTTGTGCCTTAGAGAACACAGAAGAAAATGTGAGGACAAAACAGAAGAGATAAAAAATAATAGTAAAGATGTTGTAAAATACTATGAGGACAGAAAATAAACAATGAAATACCCCAAAGTATGAACAGGGCATCTTAATAATACAGCCTTGTCCTCCCTGGACGAATATATTAGTGTCTCTGGTTCATGTGCTTAATATTCATTAGAAGTTGTTAATGATGGTGACCCTCCTAGTCACGATAAGATCCTTAAGTGCCTTAGATGATTAAAGAAAAAGAAAACCAAACTCAAGTACCAATTGTTGACTCATTCTTTAAAGCCTGCAAAATGACCTTACGTTAAGGTTAATGGTGTGTAACTTTTTCAGATTTATAAAGTATCTCTTCAGAGACAATGCCTCCATACAGGTGGTTTATAGGATATAATGATCTCTTGAGGTTTGCGTCCTGACCTAATCTAATTTGTTCATCTCTCCATCATTAGGTTCTTTTTGTAGATACTGGCAGTTTCTAAGACTCAGAGGGAGATGACTATTTTAGTTCTCTCATAACCTGGCTGTGAGTTACCTTGTGACAAGGGCAGTCTTAGGCTGAAGGTCTCTAGATGAACAAAAATTTAGTTGCCATCAGATACACATGTGCTCATATACATGTGGGTACAACGCATGCAGACATTACACACACAGTTATGCCCTCTATTCTTTGATCTCCATGGAGTCCCAGAGGAGTTGTGATACAACTCTGCATGACAGCTTCCCTAGCAGCAGACAGGATGTTCCAGCTCCCGAATTCAGCTCTCCTTCCAACTGGAGTCAGGAAGAACTCTCCCTGCGCAAATGAGTGGAATCCTAAGCCTAGGATGCAAAGTGTTTCTAAGCTGTAGGGCTTGCTTGATTTCTATACCCTATTCATGAAAGCCTATTTGTGTCTGGACAGACAGCTTTGATGAATCCACCTATATCCTGAATATGTCTAGTTTTACTATGAAGCATTCTTCAAACATTCACAAGCCACCTGATATTTTGGAAACTAAAGATAGTCAAAGTACTTGATGCAGCCAGTTCTGCTACATTTGAATAGAAGTTTAGTAAAGTTTTGATTAAGGCCTTCCAAATATTACCTAACCATATTATAGGATGCAATAAAATTCATTTTTAACATCTATACAACTCACACAGTTTATTCTGTAAGTATTCTAAAGTAAATTTTAGAAAATGTAATACTTTGCTTCTATAGGTGCTTGTCAGAACCACTAAAACTTATGAATATAGTTGGCTTCAAGCAGACACTGATAAAATTAATGAGATTTATTGAAAGTTCTATTTCTGTTAGCCTTTGTGATTGCAGCAAGCCTTGCAATATCCAGCTTGATGTAGTACATATTCAGACATACATTTACTTTAAAAGGTAATTCAGAAAATGTAATTCCTGAGTTGTCTTTGGGTGAATGAGGGAAAAACTGGAATTTAAAGTTTCATTGGCATTCTACATTTATGCAGAGTATGTTCTTTTGTGGACATATGTGTGAAATTCAATCATTCATTTATTCCACGAGATTTATCAAGCGTTTCCTATATTGTAGGCAGACACCATAAGGGTAAATGAGATCTGGATCCTGCCTCAGGAAGTGTACCTGTATGTGTATAAGGCAGGTTCAAAGCCAAATCTTGAGCCCTTGTTTTCATTTTATAATTAGTGTATACTCATTAAAAACACTTGGTAATAAAGTGGATAACCCCATTAAAATCATCCAAAACTTGTATATTTTAAAAATTAGTTTTCTATTTTTAAAAAAGGGTAATTGTTAGTTGTAGTCAAGTGTTATTTATAATTTATTATGCTTAAAAAATCTCTCCACATTTCTTGCTTATGGTTGATTTTTATCCTTGATTTCCAGGCTCAATAAAACCTATTTCCACATGCCTTTGTGTCACTGGTCTATTAATAAGGAATAAAGAAAAGAGCTTTTAATTTATCTGGAAGTACCTCATTTCCTTTTTGAAAAAAAAGCTTCTTGACACTGAGCACAGTTGAAATATATAAGGAATAAATAAAGAGGAAGTAAACAGAAGGAGTAGTACTTAATTATAGGAGAAAAGTAGAGAGTAAGAAAAATTCTACAAATTGAGCTTTGATCTAATTGCCAGCTGGCTATCAATAGCTTGTTTGTTAAAAGCTGTTAACAGTCTTCTGTAATTATAGGTATTGTGAAGTAGGGCTGGGAGCTGGAAAAAGAATAAAGCTCTAAGAGGAAGCTTTCTTGAATTTAAGAACTCACTTCCTGAAGTTGATCTTTGGTTATAGCTTATAAGTGTCTCAGAATCTCTTTTTCCATGTATTGCTGTTCTTAAACTTTAGAAAGTTTGTTATTTGATAATTTTAGATGAGAATATAATTCATGAATGCTTTCATTCCAATTGGAAGTGATGGGACTTTTTTGGTTGAGACCATTTTGAATGATAAAATTTTAGATCATCTAGCTGCAGATATTTTTTCTCCTAAAGATGCTGTTCCATTAGTGTATTTTAGCCAATTCTCCCAGGAAATACTAGGTAAGATCTGATGGAATTAATCAGTAGGAAATTTTCCATACTTCATGAAGCAAATTATAATTAATTTGATTTTTTATAGTTTTATTCTGATAATCAATAAATATTTTTAAATCTTGAAGATTATTTTTTTCCAAATGGTTGTAGTTATAATAATTAAGAATACTGGTTCCAGGGGCGCCTGGGTGGCTTAGTCGGTTGGGCGTCCGACTTTCGCTTAGGTCATGATCTCGCGGTTCGTGGGTTTGAGCCCCGCGTCGGGCTCTGTGCTGATTGCCAGCTCAGAGCCTGGAGCCTGTTTCAGTCTTGTGACTCCCTCTCTCTCTGGCCCTCCACTGCTCATGCTGTCTCTCTCTCTCTCCTAGAAATAAATAAAACATTAAAAAAAATTTAAAAAAAAAAAAAAAAAAAAAGAATACTGGTTCCAGAAACAGATTCCATTGCTTCTTGATTGAGTTCCATTCCATTTAAGTTCAGCTCAACATTTTATGTGTAAGACTTTGTGCACTCTGTGTTTCAGTTTCCCTGTATTTAAATAATTTAAATAGATGCAGTTGTTGTGACATTGTTATATCTACATCAAGAAGATGTGATAATTAAACAAGTTGTTCATATGGAAAAGTAGTTGTGGCACATACAAATTGTTCAATAAAGGTTAAAGACTGATAGCTATTATTATTGATATTTCAATTATTATTTGTTGATGATGACTCATAAAGCATTTTCTCCCATGTGTGACATTTGGTAAAAATCACACACACACACACACACACACACACACACACACACACACACACATTTTCTTTGTCAAATAAGTTTATGAAACCCTGAATTAGGCAAAATAAATTTCTCTGTTTTTATGTGCTCGTGTGCATTGAAAATTTTTCAAAGCTGTATATAGTCGTGTGTATAACTTATCCCTGGTTTATTGACCACATAACTTTTCAGTATAAACACCACTATAGCTCACAGTGGACAAGTGGAGACTTTTCGGGTAGGAAAAAGGTCCCAGTCACTTAGGGTCTGTGGTGCCTGCCTTCGTGCAAACGAAAAGCCAATAGCACTTGCCAGACACTCATAAAAACCAGACTTGCTCCACACAATCCAAACAGCAGCCTTGGGGAGAAATACCACTTGTAATGCTGGTTGGGATCCAGTAGTTTAGGGGAACCCAAACATGTCTTGCTTTCTGGGGAACTGGCCATCTGGAGTCCTCCAAGAATGAGGATGGTGGAATGCTTTTGATGACGACTACTCCATAAACAGTTTGAGAAGTGGTTAAACAGATTTATATATATGTAAAAATAAACTGAGCTCTACACGTTAAGTTTTGCGTGCTGTAGTACATCTGTGTTATTTCTCAATTTTTAAAAAAATCCCTAGATGACCATCACTAGTATATAATGTGTATTGTGAGGGATGATTTAGAATTTGACTTCTTTGTTACGTTGTAAGATCATTTTCTCCATCCTTGCAGTCAAGTGATCTAAATTTTGGTGTTTTTTTTTTTTTCCTTTCTTTCCATTATGAAAGAATTTGAATTAGATGTCATTGCAGTATGTCAGTTGGTAAGAATTTAAGATGCACAGGTAAATAAAAGGCAAAACAAACAAATAAACAAACATATTCAGTTATATTCCTGTCAGGGCTCAACCACCGTATCGTGCTATTTAGTTAAATAAATGATTATTATTAATGCTATTAATTTATCCAACATAATTATTAATTAAAGCTGACATTTTCCAATAAATTCAATTTGCTTATAATAAAAATCTACATTTCTTTGATCTTCGGCAGGGAAGATGAATTAACACTCTAAGCAATTCTTTTGTCTTGTCATTTTGGTGACATGAAACAGAATTTGAATGGATATGGCCATAATGTACAAGATTTCCTTTGTTTTCAGAGTGAAAAGCCATTAACAGTTATTTCAGGATTACTGTGTTTATGACACTTGTAAATTGATTTGTGGCATTAGCCAAGTGAGGGGATTGAACAAAAGCCTTTGAATTTCTTTGTGTTTATCCTTTCCCAGTTTGCAGGTGTTAGAGTGATTCTGATCACCCTTCAAGTTTATGGAAATGTGCTGGCCTTCCTCCCAGTGAAACCTAATTCCTGAATCAGGGGAATCGTTTACTCTAGCCTGGCGGTCACAGGAAAAGGAGTTTTATAAAGGGACACTTGAGGTCAGAGGGAAGTGAAGGTGACATCCATCCCATCATGAAAATGTCAAATGGCCTTATATAAGACAGCTTGTAGCAGCTCAGTGATTCTTAAGCCCTTTTAGTGTGAAAAGAAAATAAAATTTAAACAATTCCAAGTTACAGCACTGTCCCAGACTATTACACAAATCCATTGAGTTATTTTTAAAAGTACAATTTGGATGTCAGTGTCATAATATATCCCTTCCTGCTGACTATCATAAAAGTTGCTGGTCTATTTCAAGCTTCCCGAGTAGAAAAATGTTGTTTAATGATTTAGCATGCATGAAGTTAATTCTGATATCTAAAATTCATAGTGTCTAAAACAACTTAATGCTGTTTCTTAGTGAACACGAATGTCGACACAGCACTTTTGGGGGGCTGTTTACATTCCGTGCCTTCGTAAGAAATGACATCCAGGCTGTTGCTGGCTGCTTTGTGTAAGCTGCTGCCACAGAAAGGAGAGTTTGAAAAATAGTGATCCTAGTGATCCTAAGAGTTGTTTTTTCTTCTCCAGACTTGCTTTGTTGTATTTTCTCCTGAGAAAATTCACCTGAACATGTTTGTGAATAATTAGTGACAGAAAATGCCTGGGAGGTGAAAAATACCACTGGGGTAAAATTTACTATCCCAAACTAGCTGCCTTTTTAAGCTGCTTTTGGTCCATTCACGACACCCCTGGATTTCATTCTTTTTCCAGTAAGGTAGGAATCTCTTTACTTTGGAATTCAGGAATATAAATTTGTGGTATATCATTTGCTTAAAGGAAAAAAATGATTTATGAACAATGGGACCGCTAGAAAACCAGAGTGTCAAAGATTTTGAGTAAACATGACACCATTACTGTCAAGTATAAAAAACAAGTGGTTATTAGGAATGATTATTATTCAGAACATATTAACAATAGCTGAAGACCTTTTTATGCTTACTTTAAAATCATTTGTGTTTCTGTTCAGTTTAGAGCAACGACATATATATATAAATGTAAGTAATAGTCCAAAGAGACTATGAACTCTTACCACATTTTATTCATACTCTTTGCCTTTCTGTACTTTATTAATGCAATTTAACAGATTCCAATGGAAATGTTATATAAAATCAGCGAATTAAGAATCAAAGCATTAAAAAATATCAAAAGCCCTAAAGGTTATACTAATAGCTACCCAGATATAAATAATTACTATAAATTGGGCTTGTATTTCCTTTTGTTGGGCCATGACATTAAAAACACACAAAGCAATAGGAACACATACTGTGTTTTATTATAAACTTGTTGTGCTGGATATACAGAACATATACACTAACATTCAAAGGGACCTCAAAATTATTTTTATTTCTTTTTAATTAAAAACATTTTTAACGTTTATTTTTGAGAGGCAGAGAGAGACAGCACATGAGTGGGGGAGAAGCAGAGAGAACAGGAGGACTCAGAATCGGAAGCAGGCTCCAGGCTCTGAGCTGTCAGCACAGAGCCCGATGTGCGGCCGAAACTCACAAACCGTAAGGTCATGGACCATGTCTTGAGCCTGAGTGGGACACTTAACTGACTGAGCCAGCCAGGTACCCCCAGAATTCTTTTTATATGCTTATTTATTTATTTATTTATTTACCTATTTATTTATTTGGAGAGAGAGAGAGAGAGAGAGAGAGAAAGCAGGGGAGGAGCAGAGAGAAGGAGAGAGAGAATCCCAGGCAGGCTCCATGCTGCCAGCACCGAGCCTGACATGGAGCTTGATCCCAAAAACCAGTGAGATCATGATCTGAACTGAAATCAAGTCAGAAGCTTAACCAATTAGCCACGCAAGTGCCCCCGGACCTCAGATTCTGTAATGTAGTTCAAACAGAGTAGGTCTGATTGCATGGAAGCCTTAAGGGAGACTTGCTGGCTATTTACCATTTTTGTGTTAAAAGTATGTCAGTAGATGTTGTCTACCTTTTGCTAAGGAAATCTCCTTACTGTATTGGAGTATTTTAAGCTTATTTCTCATTTCAACAGACTGAATAGCCACATTATAAATGTCCTTATTATAGAAATATGAAAACATACCCCAAAATAGACAGAATAGTATAAAGAATCCTACTATGCATGTATTACATAGCTTCTGTAATCTCCATATTGTAAGAATACTTTTTTCTCTACATCAGTTAGCTACTTCTGCACTGCAAGCCATGCAAAAGCAGATTGATTTAATACAATAAACATTTGTATTAAATATTTGCTGTTCTTTTTTTAAAGTTTATTTATTGCTGTCTTTTTAAAGTTTATTGAGAGAACACGCATGTGTGCACACGCGTGCGTGCACACACATACACACACAAACACACACACACAGGAGTTAGTGGGAAAGGGCAGAGAGACAGGGGGTGGGGGCTGGGGGAGAGATCCCAAGCAGGCTCCATGCTGCCAGTACAGAGCCCAATGTGTGGCTCAACTCAGGAACCATTAAATCATGACCCAAGCTGAAGCCAAGAGTCAGATGCCTAACCCACTGAGCCACCTGGGCACACCAATTTATTGCTGTTCTTAAGTCTACTGTGTCTTTGTGTGTGTAGAGGAGGAAAAACATTTTTCCCCATTCTTTTAGATTCGTGGTGGGTCTCTATAACAAACAACAGAAAAATGAGAAAAGCATACACATTTATTTTATGTAAGTTTTATGTGACATAGAAGCCTTCAGAAGGAAATGAGGACATGAAGAAACATGTTAATACTAGGTTTTATGAAGAGCAGAAAGTTGTGGAAAATGTAACAAAAGGAGCCTGGGCTGAGAGTTTTCAGCTGTGGAAACTTAGCAAGGCCTGCTCATTCAGCTTCATCTCCATGTCTCTCTGTCTTGAAAGAGAAGAATACTCACTTTCCCTCCAGGTATAGTGGGCGCACGTCTCACAGGTGGGGTTTAGACCTACTTCAGGGGAGGGTCACAGTCCTTCTTAGTGCCTGCCCTTTCTAAAATTTCTTCAGCTTAAAATATTCAGTGTTCCAAGGGTGCTGTCTTTGGGGGTGGTGTATCCTGAGATTTGTCAGAAGATACTGCTGATCTTAACCGGTGTGGACTGATACTGGCCAGGCTGGCATTTGTAGTTATGTGCAGCTGGTGGGTCATCTGGGGCTGGCTCATCTAAGAAGGCTGCCCTTCACACTTAGTGCCTGCCTGCCTATTGGCCAGGAATTACACAGAGTGATGGAGTAATGTCTCTCAGCATCCAGCAGGCTAGTTGAACAGCTAGAGAGAGGCAGAGAGAAAGGATGTGCCATTCTTCTTGAGGCCTAAGCTCAGAGCTCGTTCTGTCAGTCAAAGGCCAGCCAGATTCAAGAAGTGAGGAAAGAGCTTCTCAGTGGGAAAAGTTGGAAAGTTATATGCAAAGCATGTGGAGATGAGGAGGGGAGAAGAACTGAAGACTTTTGGTCATCAATCTACCGCATCCCCACGCTTGAAAAAAATTTTATAGAGAATTTTAAATCTGTATCATTTCACCACTAAAAGCTTCAGTGAATAGACTTAAGTAGTTAGATGTTACAACTATAATACAAGTCACACAAATTAACTCTTTGGATCAGAATATTACAACTGGATATTACACCCTAATTATCAGTAACAGCAAAATTATCAATTGTTACCACTAGTAGTAAATGTCATTTTTGATTCTGTTAACATTATCTCACTTAACCCTCCTAAGAGCTAAAACTCTTCATTTGTAGAGATGAACAAGAGACAATGGATAAACTTCCCAAGGCCACATGGTTGTGATAAGGATTTAGGGGGATGCTGGGGGGGGCGGGGGGGCGGGGTGCGTCTGGAGCCAACAACCAAGAAAGAATTCTTGAAGACGTCTTTGGTGCAAAAAGATGATTTTATTAAAGCATGGGGACAGTGAGAGCTGAGGTGGGGTTGTGAAGAATGGCTGGTTTTATACTATGGATTCGGGAGTTCAAGTCAAAAGGGAGGTCTCCAGAGGGACTTTGATATGCAAAAGAGGACTCCTAAAATACCTGAGGCCTTGCTATTGTCAAGCTAAAGTTGTTTTCCCTCTAGTAATGCATTAACATTAGGATAGTAGGCAATTCCTGGGGAAATGTTATACTCTGTATTTGTATCAAGTATTTGTCAATGGGCTGCGGCTTATGAGGAAATTTAATTTTACCTGTTTCCTTCTTGCTTTTGTTCCCCATATCATTATGGAGGGGTGATGTTGGGGCTCCAGAAAACTGAGTCTGTAGGTTTCTGTAGATTAGGCTATTGATAAGGTTGCCTTTTTCTTATAATTTACTAAGATATTTGGAAATTTGATGGAGACCCATGTCCTGTGTGACTATGAGATCTATCTGTTGGCCATTTGTTTTCTTTTCTTTCCTTTGTCATTGAGCAGCCAGGAATGCCTGAAGAATATCATACACATCCCATACTCATAGGTGTACTAGCTTGTACTTTGTCCTCAGCCCACCAAATGCTCCCTCATCAATAGTAACTGATGGCTTTTGAACCTACGATATTCTGACTCCGTTTTTCATGATTTTATGCTCTCACTACACATTATTGTCTCCTGTTAGCTGACCTGTGGGCCCCACTATCTTTAGGTGTACTTGGAAGGTGAGGTAGAATGGACAAAGGATAAGCCAACTTTCTTTTCCATTCCTTAAAGCAGATGATGAACTAAAGTTAAGGGAGTAAATTGTTCCTAAATTTACCACAATGGAGCTATTTTTAAAACATCAGAGGGATCTTTGAGGTCAGTTTGTAATGTTAATGATGTATGTATATTAGAGGCTATTATGTGGAGGGAAACAGAGCTTTATTCCCTTACTGTTGAATTAGAACTAGGCCCATGCAGGATGCAGGCCTGTCTGTATTTCAGTTCTATCTCAGAACCAGTGTGTTCTTAATCTTAATCCTCCTATCTTGCTGGAAAAGCTAAGGCAGTTAGGAAGGGTCAAGTTGTTGCAGAAATCTGGTCTGGATCACTGGCAGAAGAACCAAGTGGCACTCGGAGATCTTGGAAGGGAGGAGGTTTATTTTACACTGATGGGCTCAGAGGAGATCATTCTCCAGAGGTCTGAGCCCAGAGCATCAGTAAAGGGAGTAATTTTTAGCCTGTTACTTCCGCATTCCTCATTAATGCATATGACAAGCAGGGTGGGAAGGAGAACCTAGAAGTGGGATCCCTTGATCAGGGACAGGTATTTCCTTATCAGTCCTGCCGACCATCTTATAACAGATTTTCCCTATCAAAGTGTATATGACACTGAAACATCTGTTTTCTTTTGAGTTAAATGTCAGAGATGGTTTTCTCTTTCCAAAGATGAGCTAAGATAGAAGGAAAATTAAACCCATGAAAATTCATTGATTCTTTTTTGGATCTGAGTTAATGTCATTAACATAAGCAATCAGACATCAGCTTTATGTGACTGGGCCTCAAAATATTTTAAGGTTATTTTGTTCTTGTCTCACTGTCTTTTCCACCCTAAGTTTCAATAATTGCTTTTATCTTTGAGGTCTGGTGTGAGGCACTGAATGAAGATTCTTTGAAGAAAAATAAATGGGAATATAATGTTACTGCTACCTTACTGTTGCAAAACAGAATTACTAAATAGTATGCCCTTTTGCATTCTGACAACGAAATTATGACTGGCATTCCCTTCTTAATATGATGGCTATTTGGAGGCTATCATCATCATCTAATGGCATTACATTTTGACTTCCAATGACTTTTATCTAACGACCGCTTAACATCTAAGTCTTCGGTAAATTGAAGCTAATTCCTGCAGGAGAATAGGTCAGATACAGAATTAACCATTCCATATTCTGGAAACTTCTGGTATCATCAGTGTTATGTCTCTTAATTTATAGCCTTGTTTTAAGTCAAGGGTTCAATGCGGCATCCTTTTATGGGAGAGAATTTCTGTCATCAAGACCGTGGAGTTAAAACGCTTAAAATTCCCAGGCTACATCATCACTATTGAACAATTAGTGTCTGCAAGTTATTTTACTGTGGCAATTAGAGACCAGTGAGCTCACTAGTCTAAATGAGGAATTAATGGAAATTGAGCTTATAGTCACTTATTTGGCCATTCAGTATTTCTGTTTTCTGTTTCTGTATAGCTTGATGTATGAATCTCGAAATATGGTCCCCTAAAAGCATCATGGTTTTGAAAGTCTTTCTCCTTCCTAATAGAGGACAAGATCATTCAACAAATACATGAAATGCCCTTAAAGAAATCATCATTGAATATTAATGGGACAAAATATTAAGTAATAGGTTATAGATAAAGAGTGACATGTAACCATAAATAATGAATTGAGATGACTATTATTGAAGTACTTCAAGAACACAGAAGGAAAGGAAAATTCACAGGACAAGCTATTAATATTTTCTTGTTTTTTCATCTTAGAAATAGCTATATGGTTCAGTATCTCCCAACTTTCTACAAATATTCAATTCTCAGTTTTTGTAGTTAGGCAACATTCTGATTTTTATAAATAAAGTAATTTTTCCACATTTTATTTTGTTGATGAGAGTAATTCATTTTATCAAGAAAGTAGAAAGTAGGTGCCAATGCAGTGATACCTTTGAGAATATTTTATATTGCCAATATAAGTTACTTTTCACTTAGGGAAATTTTCAGAAACACACAAAAATATTTTTTTCTCAATTCCCATTTTTACGGATGGACCATTTGAGATCAGAAAATGCAAAGTAGGGGCACCTGGGTGGCTCAGTCATTTGAGTACCCAACTTTGTCTCAGGTCATGATCTCATGGTTTGTTTGTTTGTTTTGTTCTAATGTTTATTTTTATTTTTGAGAAAGAGAGAGACAGCATGAGTGGGGGAAGAGCAGACAGAGAAAGAGACACAGAATTTGAAGAAGGCTCCAGGCTCCCAGCTTCTAGCACAGAGCTCAACTCAGGGCTCGAACTCACAGACCCTGAGATCCTAACAAGAAATGAAGTTGGACACTTAACCGACTGAGCCACCCAGGCACCCCTAGTGTTTCTTGAGTTCAAATCCCACATTGGGCTCTGTGCTGACAGCTCAGAGCCTGGAGCCTTCTTTGGATTTGGTGTCTCCTCCTCTCTCTGTCCCTTTCCCCACTCTCTTTCTCAAAAATAAACATTAATTTAAAAAAAAAATTAGAAAGAAAAGGCAGAGAAAAGCCATTACTCTAATTCAACATTTTGTGGTACAAGTGGGTGGGATGGGAGCATTTTCCTTTATAATCAGTATAACTTCTCTCAAATTAAAATATAAATGGGATTTTGTTTCTTCACATTCTTAAAATTATGAAAAAAAATAGAATAGCAGCATTAGTTACTATTTTAAATGTGTAGTATTTTATTCTATCCATATATGAAAGATACCAGTGCATGATCTCTCCAGATAAAAGTTGAGGTGACATTTTAAAAAGCCTATATACTTGGAATTAAATATAATTTGATAGTTTGCCTGACTCTATATTCATTAATTTCTTTGTACCAGTTATAGGTGAATAACTAGAGTAATAGTTTGTTTTTATGGAGAAAGAAAATGATACATCTGAAAAACAATCACATTTTGAGCAAATTTACTTGTAAAAAAGCATTATAAGCAGTTTTTAGATATCTATTATCACATTGTTTCAGAAAAAAAAGGAAATGGTATGAGAACATAATGGAAACTTGACATTTTAGTTTTTATTTCTATACAATATGGAATGTATGAACATTCTGCTTAAATGTAAAGTAAATGAAGACATTATTTTCTACTTGTACAACCCCCAAATTTGTGAATTCCAGTTAAAGTGCTGGGATCTTTATCCATGGGTCATTCATTTTTGCATTCCTAGATCTTGCTGTTCACCTTTTATTAGTGTTATAACCTTGCATGTGAAAAGTTGTTTTGCCAGAAAAATCAAAGAGCAAATTTGTGATGTTTCATAAATGATTCAAATGCCTCTTATAAAGAATTGATTGAAAAAGAGCAACATTTTGAAGTTATTCTCATAGTCACTGACACCCACCCCCATTCTAGTGGCCTTGAGTGCTTTGAAGCAAAAAGTCCTCTGGCTGAAAAACATAATTCGTTGGAATGGCTTGTGGTTTACAATATAGCTTATATCAACTGTTAAAAAAAAAAAAAAAACAAGTAGCAAAACTAATTATTTACTAGAAAACAGTTTCATCAAGAGGAAAATTATTGCAGCAGAAATATTTATTTATATTATACTGTCATTTCAGAGTACATGAGCTTAAAGTATATGTCTTTCTGTTTCTTTTTGAGTTTCCAGGTGAACTGCGTTTTGCTTGGCTTTAAACCAAAAGTAAAAGGAGACACTACCATTTTCATTCTTCCTAAGTTGCCTCCTTCCTGAGGAGCAATGGAGGTCCTGTTAGGTGGAAGAGGATTAATCGTGTCTCTAATTTGTTTCCTGTTCAAATTCTGCACAGCCACTGAAATACCACTTTCAGGTAAAGTGACAGCGTTCAATACCTACTTTATGGAATTTCATATTTGCATTTTCATTTTTAAGTAGAATACCTGTAGCTTGAGGA
Source organism: Hyaena hyaena (assembly GCF_003009895.1). NCBI lineage: Eukaryota > Metazoa > Chordata > Mammalia > Carnivora > Hyaenidae > Hyaena > Hyaena hyaena. The sequence continues at coordinate 363,750 of NW_024081317.1, forward strand.
TGTGATTTTTCTATCATATTTCTATTTATTTCCAGCAATCTGTTATCAGATTTTGTCACTGTCTTTTTAAAAATTTGGATGGCTTGTATTTGGATGCTTGTTACAATTATTTTCCAGCTCAGGCTTTTTGCCTCTTATGCAAAATTGACACATAACAAGAAACATAACCTGTAGATCAGGTGTTTTGCTGTAAAAGATATTCCTCACTATTATCAACAGCTGTTACTTTTCTATGTTTCCTTAGTTTATTTTAGGGAGAATCATGATTCAGAGATTAATGCTAATAAACCAACTATGAGAAAAAGAAACTGAATAAACTTTGTATATATTTTTTTCAAAATGATTATATATTTATGAATGAAAATAGTGGGGGCACCTGGGTAGCTCATTTTGTTAAGCGTCCCACTCTTGATTTTGGCTCAAGTCAAGGTCTCGTGGTTCATGGGATTGGGCTCTCTGCTGACAGTGCAGAGCCTTCTTGGGATTCTTTGCCTCCCTCTGTCTCTCTTCCTCCCCAACTCAATCTTTCCCCTTCTCCTCTTCCTCCTCCTCTCTCTCTCTCTCTCTCTCTCTCTGTCTTTCTCCATCTGTCTCTCAAAAAAAAAAAAAAACATTAAAAAAAGAATGAAAGGGGCGCTTGGGTGACTCAGTCGGTTAAGCGTCCGACTTCGGCTCAGCTCATGATCTCACAGTTAGTGGGTTCGAGCCCCACGTCGGGCTCTGTGCTGACAGCTAGCTCAGAGCCTGGAGCCTGCTTCAGATTCTGTTTCTCTGTCTCTCTCTGACCCTCCCCTTCTCACACTGTCTCTCTCTCTCCCAGAAATAAATAAAAAACATTAAAAAAAAAAAAGAATGAAAACAGTGAATTAAGAAAATATTAAAAAGCCATTTTTATACAACTAAAAATATAAGATGATTTCAACTCTGAAAATGTAGAGCATTCAGTAGTGTGAATTCATATCAAGAGGTCAGTGGTTTTATGGAAATACATATCATAACATACACAGTTCATTTAGTACTGTATCAGCTACATAACATAGAGATTTGGGGAATTTGTCTTGTGTTGTAAGGACATAGGATACAAAACACCCTTGAGAGGTTATTTAGATATTTTTATCCATACGTTTCCTGTATTATCCCTGCTGTCTTTTCCATATGTGATTTGGAGATTTGTAATACAAGAGGCATTGCTTGTTTAATTGAATCTTAGCATTGGAAATGATCTTCTCACATCCTCTAAGTTCCAGACAATTAGAGGAGTTCAGCAAGCTGAATAAAGATTAAGAGAAGTACTAACTCTGAAATGAAACTTTTCTTCTGAATTACTTAATCTGAATGTGAATAGAAAAGGAAGTAAGTCTCTGACTGTATAATATAATGTGTTTTTAAACCATTTTTCTGAGGGCCGCTTTAAATTACTTCCCACAGCACTTTCACATCACACACTTTGGGCAGCCCTGCCCTATTAATTCAGCCCTAAGTGAGAATCCCTTATCCAGTGTCTTAGACAGATTGTCAAGTCTCTCCGGATATTCTTACTTATTAAGCAATTCCACTTATCTGTTCTGTAGATGTACTCTGAGCCTACACACAATGTACACCAGCCTAGTTGTGAACATTCTGATCAAGAGCTGGAAATAAGTCATCTTCAGCAGATTCTTTTGATTTGAGTGTGATACCAAATTTAGAGCAAAGTGCTTGGTGATCCTTGTGAGAAAGGGGTTAATATCTTACATTTCCCCCCACCCCCACACCCCCAGTAGAAACAAAGATGCAGAGATTCCAGATTCAGATTCCTGACCATATTCTCTTAAAATATACATTTTCAAATGTATATTCCCTCTTTTCTCATTTAGTTCATCAGTGGTAAAGAATTTCAAAGTTTACTGGGGCATCTGGGCGGCTTAGTCAGTTGAGCATCTGACTTCAGTTCAGATCATGATCTTGTGATTCGTGATGTTAGAGCCCCATGTTGGGCTCTGTGCTCACAGCTCAGAGCCTGGAGCCTGCTTCAGATTCTGTGTCTCCCTCTCTCTCTGTCCCTTCCCTGCTCATGTTCTGTATCTCTCTGTCTCTCAATAATAAACATTAATTTTTTTTAATTAAAAGAAAAGAATTTGAAAGTTTGTATTAATCCATAGCACACATTTTTATTCTGGTTGTCTCAATTGCTTATGCATTTTCATGCTCAAATGTCCTTGGACAACAATTGTTATAAAATATTAATGACATGTTTTCAGAACAACTGAATCTTATCCATTTATTTCGGTACTCTAGAGCACTCACTAGCAAATGCAACTAAGGCAGGTATCCAGTTTGAATGTCAATGAGTCTGGTATCTCTGTAATTGGCATAATTATGGAGGAAAGGATTTATAATGTAGAATATATATTCTTATAAACACCCAAAGGTGATTAGTTCCATTCCCCGAGTAATTAGCTATTGCTGAGACTTTACAACCTTAGCAAATTTAAGAAAGAATAATGTTCTAATAAACAAGTTGCTCACAAGTTGTTAGCTGATATCTTAGGGACTCTTGCACGTCATCCCTCATCCTTTGTAACTGTAATAAAATTTAAATAAAGAGAATTTGCAATAAGCTCAAGACTTGTCCTACTTAGAAATAGTAGCAATCAGAAATGAGGTAAATGTCACTGAAGGTATAAATGTTTTTTGCATGTTGTTAAAATATTCATTAATGTCCTATGGATAAAAACTAAACTTGGACTAATGTCCCTAGACTAGTAAAACTGAATTATCAGATTCCTTAAGCCAAAATTATGTTTTTAGATTTAGAAATAATAGCATTGAGTTATTTATTGTAGGCTGGCCATCACTGTTTAAAATGTGAACCATGGCCCTCTCAGGGTCAATGAACCAGTATTTATTTTTCCCAAATGATTATCGTATATTGTTACAAAATTATACATGGATTCAAAAGAACCCATGGATGTTGTGCCTAGCTGGCTCAGTTGGTGGAGTATTCGACTCTTGATTTCAGGGTTATGAGTATGAACCCCGTGTTTGGTATAGAAATTGCTTAAAAAATAAAATCTTAAAAAAAAGGAACCCATGCATAAAATATTTTAATATAACAAGAATATGAAAAGTTCATTGCTATGACTTCAGATTTCATGTTGGAGTAAATGTTTAAGAAACTACTACTTGTTGAGTTCTGGTGTATATTTAAGAAAAATGTCAACAATCATCAGAAAGGAAGATAAAATATCTCACACTTTACCAAGTACGTTATCGGTGTAAGGCTAGATTTTCTTCATATATTTAAGCAAAACAACTTTTGTGACAGACTGAATGTAGAAGTAGATTTGAGAATCCAGCTGCCTTCTATGAAGATATTAAAGAGATTTCCTATAATGTAAGAACAATGCCACCATCCTCATTATATTCAGTTTTGTTGATAAAATAGATGTTTATTTTAATACATACAATTATTTAAAATGGATTAATAAAGAATTATTTTAAATATTTCTCAGTTTTGATTTCTAATATGGAAAATATTCTTAGATATAATCCACGTGAACAAACGCATCTTAAAGTCTCCTATAATTTTTAAGAATGTAAAGGGATCCCAAGACCAGAAATTCTTAATAGCAGTTTATCTAGCTTGAATCCCTAATTTTACAAATGAGAAAACAGAGTGGCTCAGGGCCTGGCTAAATGTCACAGGGTTTAGGGTCCTATTTGTAACTCCAATGTGGAATATTACTTAGAAAAGTCAGGCTCAGTGCCTTTCTGCAGATTGCTTTCTTTAAAACATACTTGCCTAAGTCGGTTTCCTGAAGCTGAATCATTTACATTTCCTTAATAATTTATTGCTGTCACCTTCCTTTCTAGAGATTGTAGGAACTGTATCAAATGGTAATGTATCACTTTGCAAATTGTCGACTGCTCACTGATAGTAGAGCTTTACATACATCCGTGTCCCCCTTCAAAACTTTATTCATGTTCGTATCTTTAGCATGAATATATTTATTTTGTAAACACAGTTCTCTGAAATGCCATCTGGCTACTTCACTTGATGAGAGAGAAAGTCATCCGCCCAATTTTTAAGTTTTTCCTTTTTTTTCAACTTTTTAAAATGTTTATTTTTGAGAGAGAAAGACAGAGCACAAGCAGGGGAGGGCAGAGAGAGAACAGAATCCAAGCCAACTCCGGGCTCCGAGGTATTGGCACAGAGGTGGACTTGGGGTTCAAATCCATGAACCATAAGATCATGACCTGAGCCAAAATCTGATGCTTAACCAACTGACCCACCCAAGCGCCCCTTAAGTGTCTTGAAGGTTATCTAACTTGTCACACACTAACCAAGTTTTTCACAAGACCAGGAGTACTTGAATATGTAGAATCTATTTAAAAATACCACAATGTATTTTTATGGATGATTATTAGTGTTGAATTAGATAAAGGGAGAAAAAAGTAACCTCAGGATCCCAGTAATAATGAAAGGAAAACTTATAAATGGGAAATGACAAATAATAAACAAACCCAGGGAAAAATACTTACTAACAAAAGCAATAAGTAGAAATAAAAATAGAGCAGGTTATAATTACCTTTGTAAAATTAGCAAAAAATTTTATCATTTTTAAATGCTGGTGTTCATTTGGGACAAGGATGTTGGAAACTGCTGTATTCATATTTTGTCTATAATAAATGTCCTCTTGTGAAATGATGTCATCATTTATCCAGAGTAAATACTATTTGTGTCCATGCCTGGAAGTTTATCATAAGTCACTAATTCAGTAACAGAAAAATTTATATGCTTGAAGATATTTATGGAAGTATATGTTACCTGGAAACAGAAAAATGAAAAAAATGTCCAAAAATAAGAAAATTATCAAATAAGTGATGATAAAATAATGGAAATAAAGAATGTAAAAGTAGTAAATTAATTATAATGTCTTAGAACACTATAAATAAAAAAGCAATTGTCAAAATGATTGAACTAAATTAAAAAATATATATACACATCAAATAGACTAAATGCCAATAATTTAAAAATAGAGACTTTAAAGTTGTAATGATATGACTGTCTTTCTTCTGCTTTACAAATTGTTTCTTTATTCTGGGTTTAAATAAAATGAACATGTATGGCAACATGAAATGAAATGGTAGCAGTAAAGTGTATATATTCTTTAAAATTAAAGACATTTTGCATAATCTAATTAAAAATAGGTAGAAGACAAAGACATTTTTCCAAAGAAGAGATACATATGGCCAATAGACACATGAAAAGATGCTCAATATCACTAATCATCAGGGAAATGTAAATTAGACCACAGTGAGACATTACCTCACACCTGTCAGAATGGCTAAAATCGAAAACACAAGAAACAACAGATGTGGGCGAAGATGTGGAGAAAAAGGAACCTTCATACACTGTAGGTGGGAGAGCAAACTTGTGCAGCCACCATGGAAAATAGTGTGAAGGTTCCTCAAAAAAGTTAAAATAGAATTACCACATAATCCAGATATTCCACTACTTGATATTTACCCAAAGAATACAGAGACATGAATTTGAAAAGATATATACATCCCTGTGTTTATTGCAACATTATTTACAGTAGTCAAATTATGGAAGCACCCCAAGTATCCATTGATATAGATAGAAGAAATGATATAGATGAAGTGGTATGTGTATATATATATATATGTATATACGTAATGGAATATTACTCAACCATAAAAATGAACGAAATCTTGCCATTTGCAATAACATGGATAGATCTAGAGGGTATAGAGCTAAGTGAAAGAAGTCAGTCAGAGCATCTGGGTGGCTCAGTTCGTTGAGCATCCAACTTTGGCTCAGGCCATGATGTCATGGTTTGTGAGTTCCAGGCCCATATGGAGCTTGCTGAGCCCTCTTCCAATCCTTTGTCCCCCTCTCTCTCTGCCCCTTCCCCCACTCGTGCATGCACACATGCACTCTCTCTTTCAAAAATAAACATTAAAAAATAAAGACAATCAGAGAAGGACACATACCATATGATTTCAGTAATATGTGGAATTTAAGAAAAAAAAACAAATGAATAAAGGGAAAAAGGAGATAAACAGGCTCTTAACTATAGAGAACAAACTGATGGTTATCAGAAGGGAGATAAGAGAAGGGATGGGTATAATAGGTGATGAGGATACACTCATCACGATGAACGCTGAGTAATGCATAGAAGTGTTGATTTGCTGTATTGTACACCTGAATTAATATAACGTCATGTGTTAACTATACTGGAATTTGTAAGAAATGACCCAAGAGTACACACCTCAGAAAAATTAATTAAATACATTTTTCAAAGAGAAAGTCAATTTTGTTCTGTAATTTTCACTCTTATGGTTCTTTTACCTATCAATATAAAAAGCATGTTTTCTTTTAAAAAATTTATTTTTAAGTAATCTCTATACCCAATATAGGGAATGAACTCTCAACCCTGAGATCAAGAGTCATATGCTCTACTGACTGAACCAGCCAGCCTCCCTTACAAAGTATTTCAGTTGTTTCCGTTATAGCTAAATTAACCTCACCCAGTTTTGCAGACCATGTTCTTTACATACATATTTTGATATTTAGTTCAGCAGGTTCCAACAATCATAAAACAGTCAAAAGTGCAAGTTGCCTTTCCCTTTGATGAATATTTTCAAATTGAATGTGAAGCTAAAGGAAATCCAGAACCAACGTGAGTATTCCTTCAAACAAATCATTGTTTAAATGCATACAGTATTTTTGCTTTTTTGTATTCTGACCACTATAAGCTTGTTGGACTGTAAATCTACATATGACTAATGTAAGGGTTGACAAAAGAATGATAGCTATGTCTATGAAGATAAAGTTTGGCTATTTTATATATGTTCTTCTGCAAGTTGAAATTAGTTTTACTGTTAAATAAATTACCTTATGTTAAATACTTAACATGGACTTTGGCACCATGGAAATATTTGATCATTCCTTACGTTACAAGTGAAAAAGGTAGCTAAAACCGAGAAGATCCTTTATTCTACTTAGTGAAAGATAGCATTTGTTAAGTCTTACATGTTAAGTCTTAAATTCTGGGATCACTTTACATATACAGAAGTAAACACTTCCACTTGGCAATATGTTACATCTTTTCATTTCTTCAAATCTTTGTTTCCGATCCTAGGTAGAGTTTTGTAGTCACCATACCCAACAAAGCCTGCATAGGTCTTGTAATATACTATTTTATATTGTTTTAGTTGACGTCGCTACCACTAATGATAAGATTGCTAGATTTTTTCCTTTGCTAGTGTGATGGGATATTTTTCCCTTCTTGTTTCTCATTTATTTTCTAACTGCCTTGCATGGACATCTAATTGAGATTTTTAAAAAAGTATTATTTATAATTGGCCACTTATTGTAACCCTTTATATTTATAAAAGCTTGTTTTTGTCCAGGGAATGAATATTCTTGGGGTTTTAGGTACAATAACAAGTTAAATAATAATAATAATATATGTTAATAATCATATTTTCTCATATGTATACATTTTATTTTATTTTATTACATAATTATATTGGACTTGGCTAGAGGAAAATAATGTTACGAACAGACATTCTAATCATATTTCTGAATTTATTGTAAATACTAGTAATAAATAAAAAAAAAAAAAAATAAAATAAAAAAAAAAATAAATAAAATTAAAAATATAAAAAAATTAAGTAATAAAAAATGAAAAAATAATAAAAAAAAAAAAAAATATAAAAAAAAAAATAAATAGATAAATAATAATAAAAAAAAAAAAAAAAAAAAATAAAAAAACATTAAAAAAAAAACAAAAAAAATTTAAAAAAAAAAAAAAAATATATTAAAATTGAAAAAAAAAAGAAAAAAAAAATAAAAAAAAATATAAATAATAAAATAAGAAATAATAAAAAAAAAAAAAAAAATAAAAAAATAATAAAATGAATAAAAAAAAAAAATAAAATAAAAAAATAAAAATAAAAAAAAAAATAATTAATAAAAATAAAAAAATAAAACAAATAAATATAAAAAAAAAATTTAAAAAAAAAAAAAAAAAACATAAAAAAAAATAAAAAAATTAAAATAAAAATAATTACTAAAAAATAACAAAAAAAAAAAATTAAATTAAAAAATAAAAAAAAAAAAAGAAATATAAAAAAAGAAAAAAAAATAAATAAAAAAAATAAAATAAAAAAAATAAAACAAAAAAAAAAATAAAAAAAAATATAAAAAAAATAAAAAATTATATCAAAAAAAAAAACAAAATAATTAAAAAAAATAAATAAAAAATAATAAAAAAATAAAAAAAAAAAATATAAATAAAAAATAAAACTAGAATTTACAATAAAATCAGAAAAAAGATTAGAATGTCTGTTCGTAACATTATTTCTTATTTTCCTCTAGCCAAGTCCAATATAATTATGTAATAAAATAAAATAAAATGTATACATATGAGAAAATATGAATATTAACATATATTATTATTATTATTTAACTTGTTATTGTACCTAAAACCCCAAGAATATTCATTCCCTGGACAAAAACAAGCTTTTATAAATATAAAGGGTTACAATAAGTGGCCAATTATAAATAATACTTTTTTAAAAACCTCAATTAGATGTCCATGCAAGGCAGTTAGAAAATAAATGAGAAACAAGAAGGGAAAAATATCCCATCACACTAGCAATTAAAAAATCTAGCAATCTTACCATTAGTGGTAGCGACATCAACTAAAACAATATAAAATAGTATATTACAAGACCTATGCAGGCTTTGTTGGGTATGGTGACTACAAAACTCTACCTAGGATCAGAAACAAAGATTTGAAGAAATGAAAAGATGTAACATATTGCCAAGTGGAAGTGTTTAATTCTGTATATGTAAAGTGATCCCAGTCAACATACTAGAATTTAACAAGAATAGATTCTTTTTTTTTTAATAGTTTGTTGTCAAGTTGGTTTCCATATAACACCCAGTGCTCATCCGCACAAGTGCCCTCTTCCCTGCCCATCACCCCCCTTTACCTCCCCCCCACCCTCATCACTCCTCAGTTTGTTCTCAGCATTCAAAAGTCACTCATGGTTTGCCTCCCTCCCTCTCCCCCACTATTTTTCCCCTTCTTCTCACCCATGGTTGTCCGTTAAGTTCCTCCTAATCCTCCTATACGTGCAAACATATGATATTTGTCCTTCTCTGCCTGACTTATTTCCCTCAGCATAACACCCTCAAGGTCCATCCATGTTGCTACACATGGCCAGATTTCATACTTTCTCACTGCCATGTAGTATTAACAAGAATAGATTCTTTGTGTTCTTTGTAAGTAAAGCCCCTAAAATATAAATCACAGAGAGAAAGAAGTAAAAGGAGTGGAATGGGAGACAGGCATACTCCTGACAAAAATATGTGTCTCTTGAAGGTTTGTTATTTGTGTCGAGAGAATAATCAGATAAGTTAGTGTAAGAATATGGTGTCCTGAAACATTACCCAGTTTGCTTGGGTAATTTATATATGAAATGCTAACTAAGATCAAGTTGGGAAGTCATTATTAGATTGATAAGGTTGTTTTTAAAAAAGACTTTCTTTTTAGAGCCTCATCCATACAAATGATATGGTGGTCACATACTCTGGTGAGAATTTAACTGAGTAGGTTTTTTTCTGGAATACAATTCTGCAACATTTATCAACAACTATTAAAATTTTCTTATGTTATTTGTCTATCAATCTTGCTTTTAAGAGATTGTCCTAATGAATTATTAGATCAGTACCAAAAACTAAGTATGTTAAGGTTGTTTAGCACAATTAGTTTATAAAAGGGATAAAATGCAAATGATTGAGTAACGTAAACAGTAATCATATGACAGAAGATAATGTAGTCCTAGAACTGTCTTTAGTAGCATTGTACTAATTAGAAGCACTCATTTTTCAAAGTTATATATTCATTGTAGTGTCAAATATGTTACTAATATGTCTAAAAGTATTGTTAGGAAATATCACATTTAATAGTACTTCTTTTTAAAATTTTGGGTTAGCTTTTCACATACACACACAATGACACAATATATGTTTATACTGAGTAGTCTTTGAGATACTAGTAAAATACCTTTCCAATTGGAAAAGTTAAAATAACTTCAAAAAGAATAGAATAAAACCTGTCTTCAATTTCTGCTCTCTCGGCTGTCACAACTTTTTTATGGCTTGGTCTTGGTTCACCCTGCTATAACAAATTTGCTATAGACTGGGTAGCTTAAACAACAAGCACACATTTGTCACACAGTCCTGGAGGCTCGGCAGACCAATATTAAGGCCTTGGCTGATTTGGTGTCTGATGAGGACCCACTTTCTAGTTCATAAACAGCAGTTTTCTTGCTGTAAACTCGCATGGCATAAGAGAGCAAAAGTGCTCTCTGGAGTCTCCTTTATAAGGATGCTAATCCCATTCATGAGAACTACACCCTCATGACCTCATTATCTCCCAGATCCCCTACCTCCAAATACTCTTACATTAAGGGATTGGGCTTGAGTATATGAATTTGGGGGAGACATAAGCATTCAGTCTACTGCAACTTGTGAGATTTCTCAGACTCTTCTCAGACTTGTTTTGGTATTCTATTATATAGTCAAATAAAAATCTTTTTTTCTTAAACCATAAAATGTCTTGGTTTTGTCATTATTGTGCATTTGTTTATGACTACTTTAAAATTAAGAAATACATTTTGACTTTTCAGGATTATTTGCTTTTGTTTTATCTTATAGATTTATGTGGACTAAGGATGACAAGCTTTTTGATCTCTCTGACTCCCGGATCATTGTGTCTAACAACTCAGGAACATTTAAGATCCCGAATGAGGGGCACATATCTCATTTTCAAGGGAAATACCGCTGCTTTGCTTCTAATAAACTGGGAGTTGCTATGTCAGAAGAAATAGAATTTATAGTTCCAAGTAAGTATTACAATGGAGATTCCTTATTACAAATGTGTAGTGAGGATATGAGTAGAATAGCAACACATCTGTAACTTATTACCAGCTTATGTATGCCTTATATTTCATTATAACGGAAATTGTCTTCTAGGTCTTGATACTTTAAAGTATGGTCTTTGAAAAGCAGCATAATTTTGCTGTGTTACAATATTCTTATATCCAACATGGGAAAAAATAGAGTCTGCTTTGCCTCAGAAGATGAGAGAATTAAGCTAAATGCATGGGTTAGATGTGGCTTAATTCTGTTGCCGTAACAAGTATTCTCCAAGCCCCTGCGTTTATTTCCTGATTATGTGGTTGGCTGTGGGCCTGGCAGCTCTTCAGGCTAGTTGTTCTCCATGCAACCTCTCGGAGGTCCCAGCAGATGGAAATAGTATCATCCTGGAAGTGTACCATGTGAGCCTTATGTGATAAGTCATCGCCTTTCCAGGATATGGACACTTTATGCTGGAGGAAGTGAGAATGTACAAACCTCAGAAAAATAAATAATGAAAAGACTCATCCTAAAAAATTAGACAGGGAACTGGATTTCAATTATTCTAAAGTCCTTATATTATTCTAGAGGAGAATTTAGAGTCTTACAAGTTAAGTATGCATCTTAAGATTTATAAAGTAATTACATTAAAAGTATTGAGTAAAATATGAATGTTTAGCAGGCTCTGCTGTTTGAAGGAGAAGGTAAGAAATGTGAGAAAAAGAAAAAACTGTGCAAAAAATCCAAATATATGAATTATTGAAGATGAAACTTAATACACTAAATGCTTAAAGTTTTTTTTTTTTTTCTTTTTAAAGAAAGGTGTGGGTTGTTTACCTCATAACACATCTAAACCATAGGGTACAGAGTTGTTAAAACTAAAAGATGGAAATAATGTTCTAGATAAAAATGTTATTCAAAACAAAGTGGGAATATCTGAATTAATGTGTGTTTTTTATGTTTATTTTTGAGAGAGAGAGAGAGAGAGACAGAGCATGAGCAGAGTAGGGGCAGAGAAAGAGAGAGACACAGAATCTGAAGTAGGCTTTAGGCTCAGAGCTGTCAGCACAGAACCTGGCGCAGGGCTTGAACTCATGAACCATGATCATAGCCTGAGCTGAAGTTGGACACTTAACTAAGTCACCCAGGTGCCCCTAGAATTTATTTCTAAAAGGCTTCCCGAAGATTAATTCCCTAGGCATATGTAATATTAAAATATTTGAAGCAAAAATAGAACTGTAAGTGTTGAAATAGATAAATCCATCATAATAATGAAAGATATCAAAATCTCTGTTTTATTTTTTGGTAGTTCAAGCAGAGAAAACATCAGCAAGTACGTAGAAGATTTAAAGAACCCAGTTATAAGTTCCAACTAATGAACACGTATAGAACGTTGCACCTAGAACTGCAGAATCCATTTTTTTTTGAATATTTGATGACATATTAGCTGTGAAATAAATATGACCCAAATGCACTTGAGTTATAAATCAATAATAGCAACAAAATTAGAGAAGTTTATATCTCTGAAAAGTAATAAACAAATGTCTAAGAAATTCATAGGTCAAATAAGAAATGGCAAAAGAAGATGAAACATACTTTGAAGGGACGATAGTAGAAATTCTACATAACAAAACATGCTTGAGGCAGCCAAAGCATTATTTAAACAGATATTTTTCATCTTAGAAACACACGTTAGAAAAGAAGGGGTGAAAATTAGTGACTGAAGCTTTTTTATTTTTATTTTTTAATGTTTATTTATTTTTGAGACAGAGAGAGAGAGAGAACAATTGGGGGAGGGGCAGAGAAAGGGAGGGAGACACAGAATCTGAAGCAGGCTCCAGGATCATGACCTGAGCCAAAATCAGATGCTTAACCTACTGAGCCCCCCAGGTGCCCCAGTGATTTAAGGTTTTTAGGTAACATAGTTTTAAGATGAAAATGCGTGAGCTAACTTAAGGCAACAGAATATACTCTAAAATAATTGTTCGGATAAAATAATGTAGAAGCAGAAAATAAATCCAAGAAGGAGGTGTGAAACCTTTATAGTTGAAAAATATTTTTAAAAGATCTAGACAAATAGAAAAAATATACCTTTTTCATAGACTTGGAGACTTAGTAAAACTAAAATGTCAACTCTCCATGACTCAGTAAATGAGTGATTCAAATCCGGTCACTAGTTTGTTTTTTACATGTTTATGCAATGTGACCAGCTCATTCAATGTATTTTCAAAAATAAATTTGAAAAGCAAAAGGAAAAATTTTGTAGAAAATCTTGAAGAATAAGAACAAGTCAAGAGGACTTGGCCTTATCAGATAACAAGGTTCAATGTAAAACTTCAGTGACTAAACCAATATGGCTTTGCATAGGATTATATAAATGGAGCAGCACAGAGAACCCAGAAACAAACCCTTGTACATGTGAAAGCACTATGAAAACACTAGCATGTATTTTCTTCCTTTTTTTCTTCTCTTTTCCCCTTCCTTCCTTCCTTCCTTCTTTCCTTCTTTCCTTTCTTCTTTCCTTCTTTCCTTCCAACTGATTGTCCATGTAGAGATACATTTATTTAGAGTCTTATCTCAAATTATGTAAAAAATCCATCCCAGGTAGATTAAAACCTAAACTTTGAATAGAAAAAATATTTTTTAAAATTAGAAAATGACTCAAACAATGTATTTATGATTGCAGGGTAGGTATGTTTTCTTATACAAGACATACTAAAGCTCCATTAAATAAATCACTAAGGGCAATTTGACTACATTTGATTTTCAGAACCCCTTTTTATCAAAAGACCACAGGAAGAAAGTGAAAAGAAGCCACAACCAGGAAAAAAAATCAGTGTCAATGAATATAACTGAAAATAATATTATGTATTTATAAATAATTTAATAAACCTATAGGGGGAAAAAAAGTGAAGTGATAAAAGACATAGATTTGTACCTCCGACTGGAATGGCCAATCAAAATATGAGAATGTGCTCATCACCTTTAGTAATCAGAAATAGATTTACTGTAACTCACATAGTAAAAGCATTTGCTCCCACAAAGTTGGGAAATATTACAAAGTCTGAGAGTAACAATTTTAGGTGGGAATGTGCGGCTCCCATAATTCATACACGCTACTGTTGCAGGTGGACTTTCCTGCTCTGTGGAAAGTATTTGTCAGCCCCCTGCCCCCCCAAATGGAAGATGCTCTCACCTGTGACCTGGCTATTCCATTTCCTTCCTCATCTGTGTGCCACTCATCCGTGACTATTGGGCATATTTGTGGTACCATTGCTTGTATTAAAAATATACTGGAAAAAAAACATGAATGTACCCATGATTGGATGAATAAACTTGCTATGGTATAGTCATACAAAAAATACTACTCAGCAGTGAAAGTTGATGAATCTTAGGAATTTGTTGAATAATCAGAGCAAATCTTGGAATGATACATACAATATGATTTTATTATTAATAGAAGTGAAAAATATGGGCACATAAATTATTATTTAGGAGGATAACTGTATGTGGTAAAAGTATACTGAGAAACAAAATAATGTTGAAAACACAATTTTGGGACCCCCTGGGTGGCTCAGTTGGTTAAGCATCTGACTTCAGCTCAGGCCATGATTTCAGTATTCGTGAGTTTGAGCCCCTGCATCAGGCTCCATGCTGACAGAGCAGAGCCTGCTTAGGATTCTCTCTCTCCCTCTCTCTCTCTCTGACCCCTCCCTCATTCCTGCACTCTTTCTCTCTCTTCAAAAACAAATAATAAGCAAACTTAAAAAAAAGAATTGCAAGGAAAAAAAAGAAGAAAGAAAACACAATTTAGGATAGTAGTTACCTCTAATAGAATGGGGAGTGGATGGATTCAGCACCAAACAGAAAGGTAATGTGATACTATGATTTTTGTACAGTGGGTGGTAGATAAGAGTGTTAGCTGTATTTCTTTGTTTCCTTTTATTCTTTGCAAATGGCTTTTTTAATATATGCAATATTTATAAGTACCATATTTACTTGTCTAAATTAGATGCACTGGGTTATTAAGTAAGGTATTATAGTATAGTAATGGAAAAAATAGTGACATGTAAACTTGGAAACTGACCACAGGAATTTAGGTTTGAAATGACATTCACTAGTAGATGTTCATGAATTCTAAATCAGAAGGTCTTACCATGAAATTTGTGGTTGTGATCATAAAACTAGACAGATAAAATGATCTGTAAGTATGTAGCTATAGTCGTGTTATAGTTTATATTATAAAACCATATATTGTAGTCTAACTACAACCATGTAACCTATCTAATTAACTGAAATAAGTTAAATAAGGTATGTAAGAAAGAAGGATATTAAAATCTGTTGTAGACAGCAAGGCATTAGCACGATCCCCAACCTGAACTCTGATGGTTGCCATGGAGACACAAAGGAAAAGTCTAGACCTATTGCAGAGAACGAAATGGCACATGTTAGTATAAGATTCTGCAATTAAAGGGTTTTAAAAAATATTTTCTCTCATTATCGAAGCAGACCAGGTGAAGTCATGAGCATTGTGAGGATAATTCTGGCCAGAATCGGCTAGCATTGCAGTGAAGAGATGAGATTTGGATGTGAGCTATGCAATGGGTAATTGCTCTGTTTTTCTGCTGCTGTAGAAAAAAGCAAAATAAATTAGGTTTCTTATGCATCATTTCCAGCCTCTCCTGAAATTACTTCATCGTCTAACCGCTTTCTGCAATCATTTCTATGTTGAGGGGGATCGCCATCCCAATCCTTTGGGGTTTAAAATTCAGAGACCATTTCAAGTTTCCTACAACATTTATCAATTGATTCTTTTCTTAAGCTGTAGAGAATCAATTCTTTTTTTTTTTTTTTTTTATAGATAGAAGCTTTGTGATTTGAATTTTAGGGTTTCATCTCTGATTTCTTAAGGTTTTCATTAGACTAACCTTAAGGGCTTTTTAGCCCCCTAAGTTTTACACAAGGACAGAAACTGAAAATCCCATTATAATTTTTTACAAACAGAAACCTTTGTACAGGCTGTTCAGCTTTATTATGCTTTCAATAATACTGCAGTTGAGTTTGCTAGGGAACGAAAGAGTAAAACCAACCAAACAAACACAATATACTGTTTTCAAACATGGGAAAAATCACTTAACTAAATGGATTTTCCACAATATGGCATGGAGAGTTAGTCCGTGAATTATTCAACATGTCTTTATTAAGCTCCCCTCATGTGCCAGCCACTTTTTTAGTAATTTGAGAGATAGCAGTGAACAAAACAAAGACTGTCCTCAAGAAACTTCTATCCTGTGTATGTGGTGAGTAGTTCTGAGAAGAAGGTAAGGGTCTTTCTAGCCTTAATTTGACAACCACCAGTGGTTGATATGATGATATAAGTGATTCTGTTTGGGCTATTCAGTACTGGCCATCCTTCACAGAACAGATCAGCTTTCTCCACTGACCATTCCTACTCTGTCTCAGCCTATAGCAATTTTTCTTTCTGATTTTTTAAAACAACTTTTTGAGGTGTCATTTATATATCGTAAATTTTATTGGTTTTAAGTGCAAAATTGTTTAGTTTTTAAAATACATTTTTAGTACAATCATCATCATAATCTAGTATTAGGACATTTTTATCATCCCCCAGAGATTCCATATACTCATTTGTAGGTACTCTCTCTTCCCACCCCCAGCCCTAGGCAGTCAGTCACTAATCTGCTTTCTGCCTCAGTACATTTCTTTCCTGAACATTTCATATAAACAGAATCATACTATATATGATTTTCTCATCTAGTTCCTTCCACCTAGTGTCTTTTTACAGTTTACTCACCTTGTAGCATTTATCAGTAGTTTACTCCTTCTTATGGCTGAATAGTATTTACATTGTATGGATGTACCACAGTTTATCCATCCACCACTTGATGTCCCTTTGGATTGTTTCCAACTTTTGGTTATTACAGATAATTCTTTTAAGGAAATCCACTGGATTTCTCTGGAGTTTTTAAAACATTTAGTTATATACTGTTTGGAAGAGTCTTTTAGTTGTGTGTATACTAATTGAGATGCTTAAAAATGGGAAAGATGTCACGCTATGCTATTCTTCTTTTGTTGTATGCCTCCAGATGCTGCTTGAATGCATATTATCAGTGACTTATTTATCAATTCATAGGCTGAAGAATAAAAGAATGAATAAAAGCACGAAAGCAATTTCCACACACTATTAAAACAATATTGGAAATGGCCAGCTTAGGGATGCAATTCTTTATATACTATTTTAATGGAAACCAATTAGAATTTCTGGCCTGCTGCCTTCTACATTTGTGTAGCTTCCTCAGATTCCTCAGGACATTTCCCTTGTGGCATCCTTTGGCTATTTGTTGCTCAGATGTGGGAGGGGTAGAGTAGCAAAAGCAGGATCTGGTAGCATATGCTAATTTCTTTTCCTGGTATATGCAAACCAACTAAAGAAGATCAATTTGTTGAGAGTGCAACTTTGAGTTTTACAGGCTTAATTAAGACCGAGGATTTTCCTCTCATCTGTCATGTCGTGCAAATGACTGGAATGACATGGGCTGGATTGGGTGTTCTTCCTTAGCATGAATTCATTATGAGCTCATAGACTGAAAGGCAATGTGAATTCTCCGTAGCTCTAAATGGATTAATGGGGTACTCAACAGGAAATAGGAATCAATTAAATTTCTTTGCAAATGGAAACTAGACTTAGGGATGATATAGCATGCGAGCCCAGTGTGATGAATTCTTCATAATGATGTCAGACTGTACCAATTTGGCAAACCCATTGAATAGAAATGTAAGGCACTCAAAAACTCACCAGTCCAGTCCTGTAAACAAAGAGATAAGTCAAAATAGATAAAGTTCTATGGGGCATCTGGGTGGCTCAGTTGGTTAAGCATCTGACTCTTGATTTCAGCTCAGGTCATGATCTCACGGTGGTGACAGCACAGAGCGTGCTTGGGATTCTCTCCCTCCATCTCTTCTCCACCCATACCTCTCTCTCGGTCTCTCTGTGTCTCTCTAAAGAAAGAGAGAGAGAGAGAGAGAGAGAGAGAGAGAAAGAAAGAAAGGTTAAAAACAGACAATTTTGGGGTGCCTGGGTGGCTCAGGCAGTTAAGCATCTGACTTCAGCTCAGGTCATAATCTCATGGTTCATGAGTTTGAGCCCCATGTTGGGCTCTGGGTGCTGACAGCTCAGAGCCTGGAGCCTGCTTGGGATTCTGTGTGTGTCTCTCTCTCTGCCCCTCCCCTGCTTGTGCACTGTCTCTCTCAAAAATAACAAATAAACATTTTTTAAAAATAGACAAAATTTTATGGCATAGGAAGGGTTGCCCAGTTACAGGGAGGAGTATCACTAAATCATAGGTTCTACATGAAATACATACTGGTTCCCTCTCTGCCTCCTCTGTAAAAACTAATTCCAAATATTTGCATAGAATTACAGAAGTTGTTAAAATGTAGGCTACAGAGAAAATCAGAAGACACAGCAGAAGAAAGCTGTATGTCCCTTTGCCCATCTCATCTCTCTACAAAGGAGCTGGGTGAACCATGCAAAGTAAAATTACTTGAATAATAGCCAACATGTGTTGAATAATTTTTAAGTGCCCCATGCTATTTAATTGATTTATATGAAATGGTTTATTTAAACTTTGGCACAAATCAGTGAATTGGGTGTCTTTACAGTTTGAATGAGGAAACTGAAGTAACAGGTTCCGATCACAAAGTAAGCAATGAAGCTGGGATTCAGCCCCAGGCAGCTGGCCCCAGAGTTCATGTGTGTAACCCCAATCCTATACAGTGTTGCCTATGCTTTGATCATTCAGGTGACACATCTTGTAGATGAGCTGAAAAGTGTTGTACTTTTTTGTTGGAAATACCTTGGCAGCAGAGTATGAGACTCAGAGAGATAGTGTAAGAAGACTTGATGTGATTACTTGTGTGCCAGAGATTGTCTGCAGTTACATAATTTGATAGTGGTAAAGTCACCTTAATCACTTTCATTTAAGTGGTTTAGTTAGTATGGTTTGTAATAATTTAAACTATCCTTGGGCTATTTCATTACTACTCTTTATCATTAAGCATATTGGCATGGTGAGACTATACAGCTTAGATTTTATAATAGCCTTGCCCTTAAGAAACTTCTAACCCCGTGTGTCTTTCAAGGAGCCTAGAGAAATGAATTCAAAGGACTCTAGGATCCCAGAGAAAAGTAAAAGGGGGCACAAAAGGGTAAAATTACTGGTCTGAAGCTACATAGCCAGTTTGTTATAGTGCTTGGGCCAGAAACCAGTTTACACTTTTCTCTAAATACAAAATATTTTTTAGAAGTCATCTGCATTTCAAGTGCAAAGATGTTATTTTTTCAGTATCACAGGTTGAATGAATTGAAATGGTGAGTTTCAAAACTGATGGTCAGCATCTCAGCTTGCAGAGGTTTTAGAAATTTTGTATTTGCTAGTTTGCTTTATATTGATAGTTTCAGTAAGAAGACTGCTTGCTGTCCAGCTAACTAGTTTCTAGAAAAGCGTTTTCCTGCTAGATTCTGACTGGGTTTTCGGGAAACTGTACCATTGGAGTTGTTACTAGCAATTTGTCCGGAACACTGAATTGTAACTGCAAGCTTATTGGAGAGTAGTAAAATAGATGGGCGCTGTCAAATGCTTGATTTCCTAATGCAGATAGACTGGTAGGGACATTATATATAAAGGAAATTGGCTTCATGTAGACTTGGGTTATTATGGGATTTCCAAACATTCTTAAACTTCTGCTTAAATAGACACTAATATACAAGTAGATTCTGCTTCCTTTGCAGAGAGGCCATTCCATGGTTAAGTCCAGTGTTATTGCAACATAATTAAGTGGCTGTGTTTTTGCTGTTGATGGAACAGTCATTTAAAATATGTTGGCAAGCTAAAGCAATGAAGTTGCCTTACACAAAAGAAAAATAATTGTTTACAATTCACTTTAAAAAGTATTGCATCTGTCCAAACTCAACAATGCTCATGTTTATCACCAGAGAAACACAATTAGCAAAAGTCATTGGTTGAAGTTATTTTTAAATGGAGTCAAGTCATTTCTTTATTTGAATTAAGATAAGCTTCATGCCTGCTGTTGAGTTATAGTAATTAAATTCCACATTTATGTGTGGCCATTAAAATGTTCACTTTCTAGCATGGAATCAAACTTACTAAATAGTTTCAAAGTCAAAGAAGAGGACCATAAAAAAAATACTGACAAATTAATGTCTTTATAAAATCTATTCTCAGACCTTAAATTATTAAATATATAAATGTTCTTCACTTTTTCCTGATATTAATTTCATCTTTGGTCAAAAGCTCTTCCAAAGATTTATGGTATGTGCTAAAGGTTTTGATAGACTTAAAATATTACTTTATTTTTATTATTGATGCCTTGGAAGCCAGTTGAATTACATATGTACATCTTTGGAATTAGAATTTTATAATCTAGATTTAATTAATGCATGGCTGATAGTGCTTCACTGGCAGTACTATCTGTTTGAATCATTAGATTTTTCTGAATACTCTGAGGGGGCAGCTCCCTAATTAGGGCTTTATATATCTTATTAATTAGCTGCTTTACAATGGCTATTACCCAGAAAACTGTGTATTCCTGTAAGGCGTTGTAAAGTTTGCTTGTTATAAAACAGGATTGCAGGCACTTTCCATTTGCTAATCTGTGTTCCCCTTCCTCTATTGCCCCTTCTATCTGAGTATAAACAGATTCAGTAGATATCTAAAGGCACTGTTAACTTCAGTACCAATGAACATGGGGCTTCAGTTATTGCAAGTGACACTAAATAAGTGATTTGAATTTGGAGCTTTGAGCACCTAATAGTTTTGTAAGTGGCTACATATTATTTGCATAAGGTGTATACTTTCTACAAAATGACTTGTCTAGCGTTAGTTCTCAGTCAAAGCTAAAGCATTACCAAATAGATGGCATTGATATTTTATCTATAAGATTGTACCATAGTGAATGTCCTAAACATGCTTTCCTCTCTTTTGGTGGAAAATTCATGCTAGCTAGTTCCAAAGCACGATGCCAGGATAGTTGCCATTTCAGATACGTTTCCAGCCTTGCTGGGAGAAATCCGCCACAATGGTTGACCAAGAGGAATTGACTGAGGACAGTCACATGACCCAAGCCGGCTTCCAAGCTGGCACAGACACTGTATATAATCTACTGCCCTGCAGTGCTGAGCCATGAAGGGTCCTTGAATTTAGACAAAAAGCAATTCAGTGTAACCAGCTGGTGCACCAATAAGAGAAATGTCAGCAAATTCCTTCAGCCACTAAGGAGTTGGGGTCGGGGTTGAGGGTCAAGGGAATAAATACACAGAAAATGCACAAAGCTTCTCAAGAAGAAATGTTACAGTAAATGAGTATATCTCTAGACTTCCAAGAATAATGATTATCTTTTGTGAGCCCCCATTTAAGAATGAAATATAGAGATGAAACAACCCCTAACAAATTCCATCAAGCCAGCAATATTATAAATCCTTCGTAAAGTCCTTTCCTTCCATAAAAGCTTGATTAGTTCTATCATTCAAAGCCCCCTAATAAAATCTTAAGGTATCAACATAGTGTTCAGGCAGAATACATTTTAAATGTTCTGAAAACTATTTTATAAATAATTTCATAAAAATAATCAAACATTTCAAATTCTGCATAGTTGTGACTTCTATTCCCATTATAATTGTATTGCCCTCGCAGGAAACTGCCTCCTGCATGGGGGGAAAAAACCAAAATGTTATAATATTTCAAAGTCTCCTTTCCTACATCAATTCCATTTCCAATTCCATTTAAATTCCATTTAAATTTTTTATTTTCTGGGAGTGATTCCAATGTGGAAGATTCTCTTAGCCACTTAAAATGGTCATGTTTGGCTTTTTGTATTCATATCATTTGCCCCACATGGGTTTCAAATTTTTAACTTAGTTTGTTTATGCTTTGAATGGAATATTTGCCCATTACATTCAAGGGCTTCACAATAAAGCCAGAGAGAGAAAATATGTATCTGCCTAGAAAATAAATCACACTGTTTAAATAAAAAAAAAAAAAATACCTTATCTGTCAGATCTTAACTCAGTGAATCCTATGATGCAGAACTTGTACCTCAGTGCAGAGAAATAAGCACAAGTATATTGTTGCCAGTTGATGTCACATAGCAAAAAAATTATTTGTTGTCTTCACTTGCAAAATGTAGAAGCAATTTTAAAGTTCTGTAAGATTGTTAACAATACTTTCTTCTTCAGGGGAGATATGAGAACCAAGATCTGGGACACTGAATTTGTTGAACATGCTCTATTTTTTAAAAAGAAGCTGTTAATATATTATTGCATGTAACATTCAAAGTTAATTTTAAAATACTGTCTTAAATGTTTTTTAAACTAGATGTTCCAAAATTCCCAAAAGAAAAAATTGACCCTATTGAAGTGGAGGAGGGAGATCCAATTGTCCTCCCGTGCAACCCTCCCAAAGGCCTTCCACCTTTACACATTTATTGGATGAATATTGGTAAGTACCATTCTGTTCCATCCTTAGGAGACCTGTTAATTTCATGCATCATGTCAGATATGATAGTAGAAGAAATATTTTAAAATAATATAAGATCATCAATGTGGAAAAAAGAAAAAAAAGCACATTATCAATGTGGAATGAAATCGTTTTTAAGAAAATTATATCCATCTGTAGAGTGTGTTCCAAGTTTTAAATATTCTATTAAGGATATACATAAAAACACTAGAAAACTCTTAGCTGTATGTCTTGATTTTATCATATCTGAAAGAGTAGAGGCTATTGATATGGTAATGTATGTCTATGAAGAAAATGCTGTCTACATTCCAAACAAATTACTTATCTTTGGGATGTAATCCATGTCAAAGTTGAGAATGGCTTGGATCTGTGTTGCTAGCCTTATATTTCTATGTAATAATGTTCTACCTGCTACATAGAGTGACCCACAGAGAAATTAGTATGAACCTTTGTGTTTAATCCGCCAAAAATATTGTATTAACTCTCATGTTGAAACTCCAGCTTCTTTCAAAGTTCTTTGGCGTGTGCCTTCACATTGTGCCCTAAATGTTTTCACACTGTGGTGCATAGAGAAAAATGATATTTGTACAGTACTTGGAAGAAAGCGAAACAAACTATTTTTGGCTGCAGCCAAACATTTCAGACTCCCATCACTCTAGAAGTTTCCAGGCTGCATCCAGGAAAGACAGATTCATACCTTACACACAAGTTTTGGGGAGATCTGTTTGATTGGACCAATTGGACCAGTTTGCAGATAAGCCAGTAGAGAAGTAGCAGCCTAGACGGTAAGGAGTGGTAGACTGTCCAGAATGGTCGTCCACCAGTGAGTTTCTTCGGTTGATGGTGGAAAGCATGCTCCCGGGGAATATGTTGTCATTTTTTGTTTTTGTTTTCACTTACTTTTTACTTCTCACTCATTGCTCTTGCTTTAAGACCAGACTTGTAAGGAATAGGAAGAGCAAGCATGAGCAACGAAATGAAATGAAATGATATGAAGGAAAGGAAAATAAAGAAGGGGAGTGAAGCACAATAAAGGACAGTTGCCCCTGTTAACAACAAGATGTTTCTTTCCAGAATTAGAACACATCAAACAGGATGAAAGAGTATACATGAGTCAAAAGGGAGATCTGTACTTTGCAAATGTGGAAGAAAAAGACAGTCGAAATGATTACTGTTGCTTTGCCGCATTCCCAAGATTGAGGACTATTGTGCAGAAAATGCCAATGAAACTAACAGTGAACAGTTGTAAGTCCAAATAATTTATCGTTCCATCGTGAATGCTGAATACAAATGTGCCTGTAATTTCATTCTGGCTGAAACCGGTGAAAGCTGAGTTGATATTTTCGCCATTGTTTAGTTCAACTCCAGAGACTCCATCCAGATGAAAGACACATCTGCAGCTGCAGATCTACAGCAGCTCATCTCTCAGAGCCAGAAAATCAAGTCTCAATTCACAGTACAAGTATATTTCATTTGAGGTCTGCAGGATCTGGTCATTTGCAGTGGGTGAAATACACAATGACATTCTAAGGTCTCTGATGCAAGTCTCAGGCTTTGAGGCATCGTGATCTTGAGTAACTAGCAGGCTGAAATTGTAGGAAAAAAAGGAGAGTTAAAAATAAGAGGAATGAATATTATAATTTTTATCACATCGGGCTTTGTTGTTCTTCCCAAATTGGCGAAGTTATTTGAATTGCTTCTCTTCCCTGCTTGATTCTGCAGATGCCATTCTGGGTTCCCAAATGGGAAAAAGTCATTAGTGGGAGAAAGAACCATAAGATTCAAAGGACAGAGATAATCCCTGACAGTTCACTAACTGCATAATTGGCTCTGGGAGAGTCGGAAGTTGGCATTACCATTCCATTGTCTAATTTGGTTCATGGTTTTTTTTTCATTGTCATGTGTAGATACACTTTGCCAGGTCTTCACTACAGCGTCGCTTTTGGCAGCCGCAGTTCTCTGTAATAGAGCTGTAATTGTGTCCTCTCGACCTTGGACTCCTCTGTGGTAGTTCAAGATTAAGCTCATAATTTTTTGCAAATATATCCCCAAAGATGATGTTATAGTGAAGCATGGTTATATCTCACTTTGTAATTTTTCTTAGACAAAACTGTGGCTTTTCATTCATTATTGATATCCGCATCTACCATTGTGTTTGTGAGTTTTTTCTTTCATTTTTTTTTTTATTTCAGTAAGGCATGCTAATGACTCAAGTTCATCCACAGAAATTGGTTCCAAGGGTAAGTTGATCACGTGAAGAGTGTGGGCATTTATTTTTACCTTTTGTAGCTCATTGTCATCTCAAAACTTAAATATTTTCTGTTACTTTGTTCATGAATATATTAAAACACTAATATTTCTATAAAAGAAAACCTCTTGGCATAGAGGTTTCTAATAGTCCCTCCTTCCAAAAATATAAGCAAAGGGGTGATATTTATAAATTCATCACTATGCAAATGTATCTATATTTATATATAATATAATTCACATAGACAAATACACATACCATCACACACATATACATATTTTTGAGAGACAGGGAGAGAGGGAGAGAGAGAGAGAGAGAATGAGAATGTAGTGGAGGGGCTGAGAGAGGAAGAAAGAGAATCTCAACACAGGGCTCAATTCTACAACCCTGGGATGATAACCTAAGCCAAAATCAAGAGTCGGACACTCAATCAACTGAGCCACCCAGGCGCCCCAGTATGTATATATACATATACATATACATATACATATACATATACATATACATATACATATACATACTTTAAATGTTTATTTATAATTTTTGAGAGAGAAAACATGATCAGTGGGAGGGCAGAGAGAAAGGGAGACAGAGGATCCAAAGCAGGCTCCATACTGTCAGCAGTGAGCCCAATGTGGGGCTCAAACTCATGAACTGTGAGATAATGACCTGAGCTGAAGGGGGGGCTTAACTGACTGAGCCACCCAGGTGCCCCCAAATATTTACATTTGGGTTTCCCAAGATTTCTGTCATTGTTGAGTGACACTTTGGTTGATAGTTGTTACATGTAGATAGAAAAAAGAAATAGTTGACTTTCAACAGAAGTAGAGTTAACACTCAGTTTAAGAAAGTTAAATTGTCATTTTTCTCATAAGACTTCTCAGAATATTTAATATCGGGCTATAAATCTAAGTATATAGTTTGCAGCATTTTACAAACTCATTTGTCTGTGAAATATTACACTTTTCCCCCCACAGAACAGGTACTAGAACTAGTGTTGTATGGAAGATGACTGAGTGAACCTGAATTATGTACTTAGTTTTCCACAATAAGAATCATTTACAAATGTTCTTCCTGTCATCAGGGCCAGTGGCATCATCTGGATATCTTATACACTGTCAACATCAGAAGAGCGGAAAGAGGGCTCAGTGCCTTCTCAGTTTGAAGGTGGACTGATTAAATATACACCCCCCAACTTCATTATCATTGAGGTCAATAACCCAGACATGTACATTGTATCTTTACATCCCTCAGTAAAAATAATTGCATATAGTGTGTGTTCAACAATTATTTTTTGATAAACTGACACTTGTAAGGAAGCTATAATACGTGTACACTGCTATCAGGGCTTTTCATTTCTCTGCTCTGAATGTCAGCTGTTTACACTTTTCACATCATGTCAAGTCACATTGACATTGGATGGACAAAAAACAATTTGTGAGAACATTTGGGAATGATGTTAAAAATGACATTGAAAATGAAAGTCCTCATTTGCCGTTGTATTTGAAAAGCATTCTTGAGGATATAACAAGTGGAACATTTCAATACATAGTTAGTGAAACTGCTTGCTTATCATTCCCTAAAACAGTGTGTTCTTTGAGGGACTGAGATTGTAAATAGAATCACCTTAAAGAACCTGCTAACTTCATAGATCCATGGTGTCCTCCATAGACTTCCTGTATCAGAATTTCTGGGAGCAAGGCTAAGGAAGCTATATTATAACAAGAATCTTATAAAATACTTTGGCATACTACATTAAATTCAAATACATACACAGCCATTAGACATGGTAAGGTATGGTTAAACTGTAGAATATAAAATTCATAGGCTCTCAGTTAACTTCTAAGGACATTCATCAAGAAACTATCTTTAGGGTGCCTGGGTGGCTCAGTGGGTTAAGTGGTGGACTTCAGCTCAGGTCGTTTGTGAAGCAGCTCACCATTTGTGAGTTCAAGCCCCACATCGGGCTCTCTGCTATCAGCTCAGAGCCTGGAGCCTGCTTCAGATTCTGTGTGTGTGTGTGTGTGTGTGTGTCTTTGCTACTTCCCCACTTGTGCTCTCTCCCTTTCTCTCTCTCTAAATAAACTTTAAAAAAAATCTAATTATCTTGAACCATACTTGAACTTGCGAAATTTGAAGGTATGTGTTAAGTCATGACCTTAAAACTTGGTGCTACACTAAGTTAATGCATCTGAGGGACAGTCCATGCTTCATGCTAAGAATGGAGTCTATTTAAATGGCAATATATTAAATATATATCTATGTATATATACATAGGAGCATATAGGTACATATATTTTAAGTATGTTTTAAGAAAGATTTAGTGCCACAGGATTTTAACCATCTTCATTTGGAAAATAAATATATGATTTTTCTTTTCTGTATTATAGCAAATTCGATCAAGCAAAGAAAACCCAGACTGCTGTTGCCACCTCCTGAAAGTGGCAGTGAGTCCTCTATTACCATCCTCAAAGGGGACACCTTGCTGCTTGAGTGTTTTGCTGAAGGCCTGTGAGTAACTTGACCTCTGTTCATGACTTTGTCCATCCATTTCTACACAGAATAATGCTTTTGTTAAGCAGTTAATCCT
This sequence comes from Hyaena hyaena, assembly GCF_003009895.1. Taxonomy (NCBI): domain Eukaryota; kingdom Metazoa; phylum Chordata; class Mammalia; order Carnivora; family Hyaenidae; genus Hyaena; species Hyaena hyaena. The sequence goes on from NW_024081317.1 coordinate 391,082, forward strand.
ACATACACATTTTTAAATGATTTCTTTAAAAAAATTCTGTTACTACTTTTCTGGAGGAAGTAATTTGCACTTCACTCTACAGACTTCAGGCTGTGACTGAGATTGATTTCTAATTAGATTGCTCTGTCAGTTTGTGATAGTGTGAATGGAGGTGACAATGACAACATTCTCCTTACCTAAGTCAGTACGGGGATACCATCCTCAGAGCTTGAAGTTGTTAGTTGCCAGTCTCTTACTGAGGGTGCCAGGTTTTTGTGTCTGCTGTCATATTTTGCCCCACTCCTTGTATGTTATGGGTTCTTATTGCTTTCCAGGTTGCAAGGAGCTTTATTTATCTTTTATTTCACCCTGCTGCCCTTTGCATACAGGGAGGTCCAGATCATGTAATTTTAGAGAATGCACCTAAAAATATAATTAACTCAGTTTCTTCTCATTGGAAAAATCAGCGCATGTTTCCAAATCCTCCAAAAAACAGCTAAGGAAATTTCACTCGGTCATCTCTTGAAAATGTTACACTTATTGAGTAAATATCCTAAGTCTCTGTAAATAAGGACCATCTTATTTAATACTTAGTCAAAGGCCTCTTATAGCGGGGCACCTGGTTGGCGAACTAGGATTCGAAATTTTAAAAATTGGATTCATTCATAATTCAGCGTATATCCTGAATGGGTGATTTTAAATTGGTTTATGAAGAAAAAAACAATTTTAATAGCTTTGCAGCCCCTCAGCTTTGTACATGTGTCTTTCCATCTAGCAAAGATATATAGGTGGCATATGTGTTTGAAATTGCCAACGCGTAGTTGAGGTGAATGAGGTAGAGGTGCCTTGTGGCATGACCTCTGTTCGGGAAGTTTGGTCTCCGTATCATGTGCGAAGATGGCAGCCCAGGTTTAGATTGGATCACGACGGTAACCACCTGCTCTGTTGTTCTTCTTCGTGTGTGTTTCCAGTGGCAGCAGTTCAGTTCTTTCAGGGTTCAAGGGTGTTCGTGGTTGACCTTTGGACAGCGTGAGCACTTCAGTGATTATTTTTTCCTTATTTCCCATAAATGCCATAATTTACCTCTGGACTTGACTGGGAAATGCATGGATTTTCAAAATAATGGAAATGCTACTCAAGGGTTTTGTGGAAGAAAGAAGTTTTTAAATCATAATGTTCTGTAGTAACAGAAGTACTAGAACTAGGACATTGTTCATTATGTGGCAGGCCCGGGAGTTTGCACTTGACATGTGTTAGCGCCTTTCATGCTCAGCACATTTCAAGGCAGTCATTATTCCCATTTGCAGGTTAGGTAAATGAAGCCTAGAGGCTTGAATGAACTTCTTCAAGCTCAGTGTAAAGAGGAGCTGGAATTCCATCCTGTTGTCTCCTAAACTACCTCTAGATTTAATGTATTTCAGTTCAACCAAATGAACGGTTCTGTTCAATTTGGGTTGGAGGTGGAGGAAGGAGGAAACAAAGTATGGCATTGTTTCTGAAGCTGATGAGCTGAACTGTCCTGTAGTCTATATTTCAGTAAATGGTTAGTGATAATGAAAATGTTGATACTATTCATTAAAACAGGAAAACTTTCATAAAGAAACTGATGTGTGTGTGTGTGTGTGTGTGTGTGTGTGTGTCTGTGTGTGTGTGTGTGAGGGGGGTTAGAACCTATAGATCCTGTGAATAAGGCAGGAATTGTGAATAGTTAAAATGACACTGAATCTCATTCAAAAGTGTAGGCACTGAGTGGAAAGTGCACATGGAGGTGCCAGTTAATCTCGCTCACACCCTGTGGAAGCTTCATTAGGATTAGAGGGGGGTATTGTCGCTTCCCTCTGTTGATTATTGGTCTCAAACTGTTTCTTCACTTTCTTCCCTCTCTATCATGCAAATTCTTGAGTTTAAGGTAGGTGTGATTCTGTTGCAAGGTGCTACACTATAAAAATGTAGGAAGAACAAGGAAGTATACTAACAAAAATTTGCTGGACAAGGACCGGAACAAAATTTGAGAGTATGAGATAGTGTATGTTTGTATATAAAAAGGGATTAAGGGGTGCTTGGGTATCTCAGTCGGTTGAGCATCTGACACTTGGTTTTAGCTCAGGTCATGATCTCATGGTTGGTGAGATGGAGCGCCTCATTGGGCTCTGAGCTGCCAGTGCAGAGCCTGTGTGGGATTCTCTCTCCCTGCCTCTTTCTGCCCCTCGTGTTTCTCTTTCTCTCTCAAAATAAATACATAAACCTTTTTAAAAAGGTGATTAAGCAGTATATTTTCCCTCAAAATTTTATTGCTGAAATGCTGTTAGTAAATGTTCCTTAAATTTTAAAGGAAAGGAAAAATTTGACAAGAATATAGCTGGACATTCTTCGAATAGGAGAGCTATGTCTGTACAGATAAATTAGGTCTCACGTGTACCTGCTACTTGTAGATAATCATTTTTATTCTGTTCTTTCAAGGGATTGGTATAAAGGATTAGACTGGTTTTCAAGGACTGGCAAGGAAGAAAGGAAGGAAGGAAGGAAGGAAGGAAGGAAGGAAGGAAGGAAGGAAGGAAGGAAGGAAGGAAGAAGGGAGGGAGAGAGGGAGGGAAGGAGGGAGGATCCTGTAGAATCTTGCAGAAAGTGAGATGCTTGCACTATTAAAGCATGAACTCATGGAAAAAATGGTTTGAAGGAACTGAGGTCCGTAGCAGCCTATAATTTGGCGAATTGCCATTTTGACAGATGGCATGGAGAGTAAGCAGTTAGGAGACTTGAGTTTCTGCATCCTGTTAGGTGGTGTGCTCAGGAAGCCGCCAGCTAATATCCTCTCCCAGCCGCCTGTCTGCACATCATTACTGTTTCCCACAGAAGTGTGCCCTGTACTCAGACTGGTCAAATATAAAGTGTGGTTCCAGATCTGTAAGGCAGGTTAAAGGCTTGAGCCTTGAATGGAGGAGGGGAAGAGACTAAATGTGTGTAAATTAAGAGACTTACCTCTTTACCTTCTATATATTTTTTGCATAACAATGGAATTCTTTTAATGAAATAAATGACAGAAACACTATGAGGTCATTGTTCAGTTATTAACTACTATTTAGTTCAGCTAAAAGCATATATCCCAAGAATAGACAGTTAGTAAGCGAAAAGGGATACAAAAATCATAAATATAATAAAACACAGAGATGAAAAGAGCAAGTTTATTGTTAGACAAACTTAAGTTCTAACATGTCATTTATTACCCCAGTGACATGAAGTAAATTAATTAACTTCTTGGAGCTTTAGAATCTTCACTGATAAAAATAAATAAACAAAAAAAACAAATAAATAAATACATAGAATTTTCACAGATAAAGTGACGATAACAATGCCCATCTTTAGAACCTGTCAGTAACTTGTAGCTATTCATAATAAAAATAAATAGAGCAAGGAAAACCAGCATCAATAAACATAGCAAAATTAAGTTTATTCCAGTCATATAACCCAACCAGAGAGGAGAAATTTTAAAAAATCAGTTAATATCAGCCATCAGTGTTTTCTTCTGTTTTTTTAATTTTTTTAATGTTTGTTTATTTTTGAGAGAGAGAGACCGAGAGAATGTGAGCAGGGGAGGGGCAGAGAGAGAGGGAGACACAGAATCTGAAGCAGGCCCCAGGCTCTGAGCTGTCAGCACTGAGCCCGATGTAGGGCTCAAACTCATAAACCGTGAGATCATGACCTGAGCCGAAATCGGATGCTTAACATCAGGCTGAACCACCAAAGCGCTCCAGCCATTGGTGTTTTCCACATAATTTTTAAATCACAAAAGTCATAAAGGGCACCGATCCTCTGCTTCTCTGGTTTTCCTGAACTGGGATTTTTCTTAAACCCAGCTGCCTTGATTCCCACTACTGTTTTCTTCCGTAAGGTGGAGAGAGTTATCCTCTTAATCTATGACACATTATCAGTTTGGTTTTAGTTTAGTTTGATTTTTGAGTTTTTTGTTTTGTTTTGTTTTGCTTGGGTCATCTCATCTTTCTATGCAAGGGAGATGTGATTCATTCGCCCCATCCTCCTCATACACACTTTTCTCTATTCTCCAGTAAAGGAAGAAAGCCACCTGGGGGTAGGCATGTCTGTGCAAAGCCCACCTTGCCCTAAACCAGGCTGATTCTTGGTCCAGCCATCACCTATGGCTATCACATCTGAGCTATGTTCTCCACCATCAGTTTCATTTGGACTTAGAGGGTATCATTTTCCTCTGTTTACTGTTGGGTCCTACTTTATCTTGTTTTTTCAAACTCATACAGGGAGGAGGGCTATTATTTCTAGCCACTTCAAATCACCTACAAGGAGGTTTCACACCTGCAATATATCTTGCAAATATTAAAAACTTTAAAAAATCTTTTAATATTTCTGTGGATCCAATTACCCACCCTTTATTTCTACTTACTGGTTCAGCTATTATAGATAGTTAGCCCTCTTAATAAAAGAAACATGATTTCCATGGAAGTAGACCAGGAAAGGAGCTTGCAGTAAAAGAGACCTGATCCGATCTGATGTTCAGCATTGATGGTGGTGTGCAGGTCCGTGTACTGGGAAGGCTGATTGTCACTTACTGGAACTCTGAGAGCATGTAGAAAAGCCATATGTTAAGTGATGTATCCTATGAGTCTCTCTGAACTTAATTTTGCAGTTTAAAAAAAGTTTATCATTTATTTACTGTTTTGCAGGCCAACTCCAAAGGTCAGCTGGAACAAAATAGGTGGTGATTTACCCAAAGGAAGTGAAACAAAAGAAAATCATACCAACACTTTGAAGATAGAGAATGTTTCCTACTGGAACAGAGGGAATTATCGCTGCACAGCCAACAATTTCTTAGGATCAACCACTCATGATTTTCATGTTATAGTAGAAGGTACATTCCCCATGTTGATTTATTTTTCTTCTATTAAAAAAAAAAAAGATGAATTCCTATATGTAGTGGACCTGTATTTCCAAAGCATATATGTTAAAACAGGTAAGCTGTTTAAACTTTTATTTTTAAAGTGGGTTTTGGACTATATTATACTTCAGTTAACCAGATTTGACATTTACTCTGCAAAACCTTGTAAAAGGGACAAACAGCAAGAAAAGATCTCATGTTAGGGATTAAACACACGACTTCAACACAACTTTTATTATACATATGACACTGCATGATATTAAATCATAGAAGTAAGCAGTACAAAGACAGAAATTATTACGATGAGCTTGAGAAAAAGCTTGGAGTTTGTTTCCCAGTGCTGTGCTTAACTTGCTGTGTCCTTGATCAGTTTACTTTGCCTTTCTGTCCTCACTTTCTTCCTCAAAGAAAAGAGGGTGTTAGACAAATTATCTTAGTTCTTTCCTAAATACATTTTTTTGGGTCCATATCTTGAGTTCACATGATGTTCAATATGTTACTTATGGGGAAAGAGTAGACTGGGTGCTGTGAATATTAATTTTTTATCAAAAGTTGCAAAATACACATTATATTCAAGTCATCTTTGTAAACCCAAGCCTTTTGTTCAATAGAGGTTTCACTATTATTTCTTGTATTCATAGAAATAAGTAGGCCATGATGTCATCATTTAAAAAGGGGGGAAGCCACACAATGTGGATATTGGGGCTGTACCTGCCCTGCAAGTAAGGTTTATTTGGGCATCTTATGAAGCTAATTGATGCACCCTGTTTTCTATGGGTCTAATTACACTGAAGTCTCTTATCTATGGTTTGGTTGACTGAATTGATCAAATTAATGGATTGATTACTGAATTTGTACTCATTTAGTGCTGTGAAGGCTTAACTAGTAAAAGGAATTGTCTCTTTCAGGGTCCCATTTAGTGAACTGATGCTCTAGCATTTCCATTTATATTCCAATAATGTTTACCTCTTAAACCTTAAATTTGCACAAGGAACATCTAAGTAAAAAGCTACCTGTTTTAATTAATGAGAAAAAAATGAAGATTTAGACACAGATTCCATTTACAAGTAAACGTTAAGATAATTGTTTTAGTCTAGCTACTGTTTGGAATAACGCCATGTTTCCAAGACCTCACCCACAATGTATATGGCTAGTGAAGTTATGAAGCATGGAAAACCAAAGATGAGAATATCATTTTCTTTGAATCAACAGAAGCAAAACCTATATAAGTGAAATCTCAATATAATACATAAATATCAACATCTGCCATCAGTGATATATTCCTCTGATTTGAAATTATTCACAAAGAAATTCAGAAAGGAAGAGTTTGAGATGTTTATATGTATATATTTTTTAGTCATCATTTGCTGCTGCTGCTTTTCTTTTTTCTTCATTTGATGCTTCTACATAAATCGGCTACAGCACGCAACAGGGATGTTTTTCTGTAACCCCCTACCCCTGCCCCGGTGCAAACATATCTACAAACCAGACATGTCTAGTTGTTAAATGCTCCTACTCCAAATTGCTGACTATTAGAAATCCTTCCAGATGGCTGGAACATTGCTACAGTAGCTGAATATTTTAACAATCTGGCCATGGTTTTCTTGACTATAAGACTGAAGCTTTCAAAAGAATTGCAAGGGTTGCAAAGAAAAAAAAAATCAAGGATGTAAACTTAATTATGCAATTCAAAATGTTGACTATAGGACTCCAAAGGAATATAGGTTTCCTGAACGAATTGTCCTCACTATTCATAAAACAGCTATTAGCACTATTGAGATGTAAATTATGTTTTTATTAGGAACATTTAATCTTTTCTCCTTAATGAGAAGCTACTAAATGTGCCCTCTGTTGTATGTTTTAGGAGTTTCTTTTCACACATGCCAAGTGAAAAGCAAACTGGGCTCAAGAAGTCATTTTTTTCTTTTCTTTTTTAAGTGTGAAACCAAGAAATACAACCTTCATTAATCATACGCACGGATGAGCTTACTTTAATTCAGTTGTCTTCTACCTTCCTGTATCTTCTTTCCGTTTTTTTTTTTTTTTGGTCTCTTGTTTAGAAACTCAAATTAAGCAACAAGGATTACCATATGATCATGAAGCAATGCAACTGTGAATTTTGAAAATCAAGTCCATTCTGAAAGCACCCATTTGTGCTTAAGTAAAAGCATGTATTATAGTCTCTGTATATGTGGTATGTCTTCTTTATTACTATCCACAGTCAAATTCTGTAATTTAAGTTAAAACATCCTAAATATAAAGACTGTGCATTTTCAAATTCTCTAATACAAGTAAATAAAAACAACCAGGATGTCTTGATAAGGCACTGTTATCCTTTCTAGATATCTATGCTATAAATAGTATGCATTCAATAAAAAGAGATATATTAAAATGACATCTAAACATTCTAAATCCAGAAATCAGAATATGACCATAATCACATTTCAACTGATTATTTAAAAATAAACCCCCACCAACTTCCACCACTCTCATGTTGTAAACTTTTGAACTATTTAAAACTTTTAATTTTAGTGTAATAGGAAAATATTTATATATAATTATATACCCATAATTGTCTTGCATTTTAAAAAAGATACCATGAACTGGAATGCAATTCAGTCGTTGATATACTTAAGAAAGCCTTGTTTTCAAATGAACTATTTTTTCTGAGAAGTTACAATTAAATCCAAGGTTAACAAACCTCACAATTTTGGTTTAATAAAATATAGGTATTTAGTAGGAATCTGTTACTAAGAAAATAGCTCTGTGTTGTTTAATAGGAATCAAAGTTCCAATTTTACTGCATTTTCCTTCCAGTGATAAATGTTTCTCATTAACTTGCTTATTATATTCTAAATTTTCAGTCATTTGCATCTCACTTTTTATCAACATAGGTAAATTATCATCTTTTTTATATATAATTATGACAAAATGAGTAAAGTTGCAACATGAGTTGTTTTCATCAGTTACCACGTATCTTAAGATAATCGATAAAAGAATGGGATTCAGTGATGTTTTCCATTTTAAGTGGGGTTGTTTTTCCTTTCTCTTGAGGTTTTTTTTTTTTTTTTTTGCCTTTCAACTAAATCTTACCATTCAGGAATAGAGTTACATGTTCTAAGCTTTGGAAAACATCTGTTTGTTCTCTCTCCTTGGGTGTCCCTAGCCTAACTTCATTCACCAAAAATACCCTGATCCATAGCCAGTGTCCTCAGGCTCACTCTGCATTCTTTTGTGAACAAAGTAGCAACTAGCTAAATATGTTCAACCAAGACCCTGGTTGATGATGACCCTGATGAGACCCTGAATTACTAGAAGTCAGTGATTCCCTCCTATCCAATGTTCCTTCATTCCCCCCTATGCCTTTTTCACTGGAGTCTTTGGGGATCAATCATTTCAATTCACCTCGTAATTATTCCACGTGTGTCTGTTCTCTTCGTGCCAGCAGAGCAGACACAGGAAGGGTGAGATTCCACCGTGGCTCTGTATTTATCTGAGAAGGATCAAACAAATGCCTGAGCATTTATAAAGAAAGTTTGTTCAAAAGGGTTAAAGTAAAGTTTAGCGATGATTGAATGTATAAAACCTCTTGGTATCACCCTCCAGTGGATAGATGTTGGAGGAGCTTGGACTTGGAAGTACAGAGTGAAAGTTGGTAAAGCAATGTGGCCTTGGTTCCTATCAGTGGTCTAAATTAATAAAATAGTAATTAACTAGCAATAACATCCCTTTCTTGTGATGAGAACTTTTAAGATCTATTCTTTTAGCAGCTTTCAAATGTGCAAACAGTATTATTGACTACAGCATGCTATATATTTATTACATCCCTATGATTTATGTTTTTACATTTAAGTTTTGCTCTGAAAGCAATAATATTAGTTTGCTGTTTTAACATGGAAATTTTCATGTTCTTGGATTTTTTTTCCCGAATGTCTAATTTTATTGTGGTTGTGTGAAAAGACAAAAAAATAACAATAACATAAAAAACGTATGTATACACACACCTTAGAGAATCATATTCATAATCTACAATCTGTAAATATTAGTCGTTTAAGTCAAAATGCAATAGTCCAAATTATAAACTGTGAATCATATACAGTTTATACAGTTTATAATTTGGACTATTGCATTTTGACTTAAATGACTAATATTTACAGATTGTAGATTATGAATACACATATTTACTTTAAATAATTAAATACTTAATATTAAATTTAAATACTAAATATTTAAATAATTAAATATAATTAATAGGGTACACCCCTTTCTTGGATTTGAATTTGCAGGGTTATTTGTATATTTTTGTTTTTCTTCATGACTTTATAGGCTTTTCCTTTTGACATAATCCTTTTCTTTCCCCTTAAAAAAGGAAGTTTACGTAACTTTTTTTTTTCATTTCGCATATATATATCTTTAAGAGAGGTTCTGTTTTGACTAAAAATGGAAATCCAAAAATGTCTTGGGGGAAATAACCAAGCAACACTTGATGGAAATGACTACCTGCAGGTGTTGTGCAATTTTCTCTGGAATCAAATTATCCAAACCATCCACACTTTAATCTAAATCTTTTATTCACTCCTGACATACTAATATACTTAAGGTGACAAGACATGGCAGTAATATTTCCACTAAAGACAAATGTCTCATTCTGCACTGAAACACCACTTAGAATTACAATTTTGGAGCAATAGGACATGCCAAGATGCAAGTAATTTAAATACATTTTTCCTCCATTGTTTTCAGGACAAAAAGCTAAATGTTGCTTTTAGGCTTTCTTCTCCCTGTGTTACAAAAAAATAATCTCTAGGAAAATAATGTTTCTCACATTTCTAAGATAGATAGTTGATATCGGTATGGGTATATAAATGCTACAAAGTCATTAAGAAATATATAAAATAAATGCTGAACATTTCAAGTTCATTTAAAAATTCTCCAGATACATGTATCAAATATCAGCCTTTTTAGATGCCTTGCTGCAGCTTGAAAATAAGCCGTCGCCAGCACTAAATAAACTTAACCATCTGCTTATCCCTCCTTCACTTTCTGTTAATGAGGTAGGTACTTGTGATGCTGAACAAAGTGATGGTATACATGTTAATTTTATTATACATGCTAAGAGTCCATATTAGATTATGCACACACATCACACATGCACACACCCTCTAACACAGAAAACTGTGTCCACCTTGCCTGACAGAACATTTACAAAAAAGAGCTAGTGTGAAACACTTTATTGTGTCTGCCATCTGCTGGCGCATCATAGAAACACAGGACTTAACGTTTTCAGACCTTCTGGCATGGTTAAAATCACTTATGATCTCTTCACTTTACTTCCAGAGCCTCCTCGCTGGACAAAGAAACCTCAGAGTGGTGTGTATAGCACTGGGAGCAGCGGTATCTTGTTGTGTGAGGCAGAAGGAGAGCCTGAGCCCACAATCAAGTGGAGGGTCAATGGCTCCCCGATTGACAGTAAGTGAAAATACCAATTGTGATGCAGTGCTGGAGGCCATGGTGTGCTCTGACGGCTGATAGGCCCACACCCTGATTATGTGTAAGATGGGAGTTGGAAAGTGGCTGGACCATCAAGACAGATCTAGGCAGGAAATCCAAAGTTGAATCTTTCCCAGCATTTTGATTTATGCTTACATTTATGGAAAGGCAATAAATAACATTTGTACTCGTTGGGTCATTTTATTAACTATATATAAAAATAAGGTTAAAAAAGTAAAGTGACTGAAGGAGAATGAGAATTCAAGGAGAAAATCCCATTGCTCTCCTTCTCCCTGAGAAGTTAACGCAGCGACCTAGTGGTTGAGAACCTGGTAATAAAGTCAGGACTTCCCTTAGACCCAAGCAACAGTGACCCCCGGCCCTGGGTTCTGTTCTTCATAAGGACCTGCTCTGGCCATTCTTTGGTCATGTCTGCCAAAGACATTGAGAAATTCATGGGCCAAAGAGACCTGTACACATGCCTCCATCCCTGGCTCCCTTCATGTTCTTGACTGAGCTCCAGGAGTACAAAAGACCAGAAAAATCCCTGCCTAGTCAACTCTCAGCCATCCCAAATGAGCTGGGCATGGAAAGGCAGGGATGCACAAAGGCTACAGGCTGGTTCTCCCTATTCTCCCATCCATGTTCCAGCATAGAACTCTGAGAAGTCCAAAAATCTGCAATTTGCACCTACAGCTCTTGCCATTTTGAATGTCTTTGTTCAAATAGAATAAATCTTATTTGTCAACTGATTGGCTTAATTTTGAGCATTTATATCACTGAGATATATATATATGTTGCTTCTTTTTTTTTTTTTTTTTTTTGGTCCTGGACCCATCATATCAAGCGTAGACATCTGGTGGTTCATAGACCTGGGGTCGCATCTAGGCTGTGCACCTTCCCGTGAATATGATCTTGAGTTGTCTACTGACCCTCACAAAGCTTTAGTTTTTTGTTTTGTTTTGTTTTGTTTTGTTTTCACAGCACAACAGAGCTAATCGTGGTTGGTTGTGATGGAATGAAGTTATTGTGTTCAAGCACCCAGGACACTGGTTTATCTGAACAACATTATGAGAGTCTATAAACTCTGGGGCCAGAATGCCTGTGTTTGCATCTACACTCTATCATTTACTAGTTGTGTAATTGGGCCTGTTACACTCTTAAAATCTGCTTCCTCATCAGTAAAATGGGCATAAAAATTGTACCAACTCATGGGTTGTTACGTGGATTAAAGGAAACACCATGCAAAGAATGCTCAGGACAGGGACACTCCTAAAGTATTTTACTATTTACTTTACTAATATTGTTGTCACATAGCAAGAACTCGGGAAACCTTAGCCTTCATTATTGAAATCTTCAAATTTGAGATTTTTATTTCCTCATCTCTTTAGAGAACAGACTAACAAATGAATGATAAGGCTTCAGGTAGATCAGAGGGAAAGAAAAACAATTGTTTTTAAAGAATGGTAAGGATGCTAAAATAAGAAATAGGGATTATCTGGAACATAAATCATAAAACTATATATCTGAATGGCACTTGGCTGTTTCTGAAGGACATTCATATATTGCTTTGAATCCTCAAATGAATACTTTTAGTGGATGTATGATAATTCATATTTAACAGATCAATTCTTTCATTCAGTAATTTTTATTGAATGCCTTCTTTGTGCCAGGGCTGACTGGCCTTATGCTGGGAAGGTAGCAGTGAATAAAATGAACTGACCCTGTTCCTGTGGACCTGACATTCTAGTGGGGGGAGTCAATCAATAGACAAATAAGCGCATAAATCTGTGCTGTAAGTGTGGTAAATAAAAAATAGCTGAGTAAGGGATGGGTGTAATATAAGTTCAGGACCAAGAGTGGCCCTTTTATTTTAAGGTAATACTAGGAAGCTTCCCATGGTAATTTACCTTAAATAGAAGATCTGACAGAGTTGAGGGGGCATCCATCCATGTGTAGAAGAGCTTCCAGAGTAGAGGTCAGTGAGTGCAAAGACCCTCAGATATGTTTGGAGTGTAGATGTAAAGCAAGGAGTCCAGTGTAGCTGAAGCTGAGTGAGTGGTCTGTGCTCAGACCAGGATCAATTGGCAGATGCAGGGGCCAGGCCACATCATACCTAAACTTGAAAGCCCATCTGGGGACTTGGATTCTATTGTAAATAAGATGGGCAACTCTTGGAGGATTTTGAGCAGAAGAATGACATGATCTAATCTATTGACAAAGGGCTTTTCTGACCTCTGAATGGAGAATCAGTGGTATGACTACACCAGTTAGAAGCTGCCTGGAAGACCCTGGGACCTAGGGCTAGGTTGGTAGTGGTAATGATTAGGTTCTGGATGTATTTCCAAAGGAGAGCCAGTAGGTTTGTTCATGGTTGAGGAGGTCAAGGCTGAAAATAAACAGCTGAATAATGGCAGGTGTAGAAACCAAAGCCTCGTCCTTGAGTCCAAGCTCAGTGTTCCTTCCACAGCTGTCAACCACCACTCTCCTTGCTCCCCTGCAAATGAGTTATAGCCATTTATAGGTTGGGATGCTCGATGACAGTGGGCTAACTGAATGAACTTAAATCTCTCTGAGCTTATAATTCTAGCAATTCCATATCCTTTATATGTAGTGTTTCAAAATTACATGAAAACAATTACCCTTAGGGCACCTGAGTGGCTCAATCAGATAAGTGTCCAACTCTTGGTTTTGGTTCAGGTTATGATATCACAGTTTCATGAGCTCAAGCCCCGTGTCAGGCTCTGCCCTGGCAGCCTGGAGCCTGCTTGGGATTCTGTGTCCCTCCCTCTCACTCTGTCCTTCCCCCACTCATGCTGTCTCTGTCTCTCTCAAACTAAATAAATTATCTTTTAAAAAAGTGATTACTTTTATTGAAAACAGGCTTAACCTTTTTCAGATGCTTTGCCTCCAATATTTGTGAGCCTCCTAATAAGCCCTGCAGAAGAGATTTTTTTTTAATTCTCCCGTTTGCACATGTGGCAACTGGGGCTCAGGGAGGTCACATTACTTAATTAAGGACACAACCGCAGTAAATTTATAGGTTTTAAAAAATTTTTTAATGTTTTTATTTATTTTTGAGAGAGAGAAAAGGAGCATGAATGGGGGAGGGGCATAGAGAGGGAGACATAGAATCTGAGGCAGGCTCCAGGCTCTGAGCTATCAGCACAGAGCCCGATGTGGGGCCCAAACTTGTAAACTATGAGATCATGACATGAGCAGAAGTTGGACACTTAACTAACTGAGCCACCCAGGTGCCCCAACCCTAGTAAATTTAGAGCTAAACGTGGAACCCAGAAATGATTAAAGTCTCAAGGCTGAGGTTGCTCCCAGTGTATTGCATTATCACCCACTGAGCTGACCAAAGACAACTTACGGCCCACTTAGTGTTGACACTGATAGAGACCTGACTTTCTTGAATCCTGGGAGCTCCTGTTAGCCTTGGCTTGTATGCAGCAACACCCTGCAGCTTCTGTACCCATCCCAGAGGGTGGTGTAAAGCCAAGCTCAGCTGTTAGTCATCTCAAACCTGAGGCTACAGTTTCATTTCTTCTTTTTGTAAAGCTATGTTTGCTTCAGGGCTTAACCATGGACAGATGGTACAAGGAATCTAAAGAGAGTGATGGGGTTAGCTCTGAAAGATGTAGAGCTGGGTATCAGGTATAGGGATGCAGAATCAGTTCAGAGACTCAGGCCTTTGCAGCCTTAAAGAACTTCGGAGAGCTCTTCTCCATGTCAGCCCTCAAGGGAGAAACGGCCCTGCAGGACTATCAATTTTCTACTGTTGCTCTACAAATAATCACTAATTTAGGGGCTTAAAATAGTGTATTTGTATTGTTTTACAATTCTGTAGGTTAGAAGTCCAACAAAGCCTCACGAGGCTGAAATCAAGGTGTCAGCCATGCTGTGTTCCTTTCTGGAAGAACTAGGAGAGAATCCCTTTCCTCATCTTTTCCAGCTCCTAGAGAGAGCCCACATTCCTTGGCAAATACTCTCTATTTTCAAAGTCAGCATCATTGCATATCTGACCACTCTTTGATAGGCATCTCCTTTTGTCTGGCCACAGCCAGGGAAGGTTCTCTGATTTTAAAGAGCCTTGTAATTACATTGGGCCCACTTGGATAATCCAGGGTAATCCCTCCATCTCAAGGTCCTTAACCTTAATTACCTCTGAAAAGTCCCTTTTGCTATATAAGGTTAAATATTTTTTTAGTGATGGAGATTAGAATGTGGGGATCTCTCGGGGACTATTATTCTGCCTACCACAGGGACCTTCTAAGAATGAAATGCCACCCAACATAAATGGTTTTGAGTCCTTTCAGGAAATATTTACTGACTGCCTCCTCTGTGATAGCTACTGTTCAGGCACTGGAGACACAGTGCATAATGCAGTCAAGGTCCTGCCTACAGACAGTCATAGTCCAGTGTAAAAAAATATTTATTTCTGACTGTCAGAGGGAAAAATGTATATGGAAAGTCTTCTATTTTAATAAACAAATACTCAACATTTTCGACAAACCAAAACTATTTTATAAAATAGAGACACAATAAGAAAAAATTTAGGTTTACTGGTAATCTTGTCGTGTCATTTAAGCTAAAAAAACCTTAACATCTGTGCCCCTCACTCAACATTCCTAGGTAATATGTTTCCTTTACATTGCTTGTTTGTACTGTCACAGTGAGACTGTGAGATTTGGCATGTGGCCAAATATTGTGGGAGGTGGGATTCACTTCTCCAAAATCCAGTACCTCCTTCCACAATGATGATACTAGTGCTGATCCCATAGGGTCCGAGCAGAGTTAATGAGACAATGCATATGCCACTTCTAGCAGAGTTCTTTGGCCCTTCAGAAATCTACTAGAAATGTTAGATATTCTTATTTCCCAAAGATATTTCCAGAATTAGACATGGATCAGGAGTGAGGTAGGATTTATTGCCAAAAAGTAGAAAATCTAGCCCCTGATCCCAAGAGGGGTTTAGTCTTACTGTGAAAAGGAAATATATAAGCTGTGTATACAAAGTGGCTGAATAGCAAAGCAAGACAATTGAAATGAACAGTGCACATAAGAAAATTGTACAGGGGCAGAGAAGTCAAATAGAGGAATAAAAGTGTCAAAGGGGGAACACAGGAGCCAATGTTGGTGGCTTGGGGAGATCACTCTATGTTGATCATGTGATATGTGCTGGGCAGTATTAGGACCTAAATTTACAAGTATGAATAAGGTTTAGTTATAGTGGGACTTGAATGCCAAATGGAAATTTTATTTATGGGTATGGATATGGAGAGGTACTGAGCTTGAGATCAACATATATTTTAGCAATAAATATTAATTTGGTGGAAGATTGAAATTGGAGAAGGGACAGGAAAGAAAAGATCCATGGTTGTTGCTAAGAAATTCTGAAACTTGGCTTCAGTGAACTATTATTCACCCTAAACTGGTCTTAAAATATAAATACTGTGTGACACATTTAATAAATGGTGTATAAATATTTTATGGCCCATTTTTTATCAAACTGACATTCTTTAATCTCTTGTAGAAAATCCATTTGCTGGTGATGTTGTCTCCCCTGGGGAAATCAGTTTTACCAACCTACAACCAAATCATACTGCTGTGTACCAGTGTGAAGCCTCGAATGCCCATGGAACGATCCTTGCCAATGCCAATATTGATGTTGTAGGTATGTAACAGTCTGGGAGCATACCGTTTACCTGCTATTTCCTAAAGGAAGATGCTCAAGATCATACACACAAGTGGACTGAATTCCCAACACACAAAACATGGGGGGAAACATCAAAGTACCTTTCATCTAACATATGAACATTAGCCTTCCTACTAAAATAATACTTTCAAAACATATTGAATTTGGATATTTTTCTTATTCAAGACCATATACCATATTATTCAGTTTCCAATTTTTATTAATGTGACTAGGATATAGAACTTTTTAATTTGTGTGTATTATTTCTTACACGAGCATTTACAACTGTATTTATGTTATTTTCAAATAGATGTCCGTCCCCTGATACAAACTGAAGATGAAGAAAACTATGCCACAGTGGTTGGGTACAGTGCTTTCTTACACTGCGAGTACTTTGCTTCACCTGAGGCCATAGTGTCCTGGTAAGCTGGTACAAGGTTTTCTTAAGAGACTGTCCGTGGCAGATTTCATGCATTGTGTCTTCATCCATCACTTGACATGCTCTTGTTCCGTGTATCCAGTGCCGCTGAGAAATAAGATAGTAAACTTAATTACCTACCTCTCCTGGAATCATTGACTAGATGTGTAGGATTTTGTCAGGTGGGGAGATTAGGGAGAGCCATTTCTGCTTACAAAGGAAAGTGAAGAACTGAATGATTACTGAGATAATTTTATAGAGATAGACTTGGTTTTTCATTTTGGGTATCTCAGAAGTCATGTATTATAGCTGACTCTTGGACATTGTGGAGGTTAGGGGCCAATCCCCATGCATTTGAAAATCTGTATATAACTTTTGTCTCCCCCAAAACTCAGCTATTAATATCCTGCTGTTGACTGGAAGCCTCATGCATAACATAAACAGTTGATTAACACACATTTTGTACATTATATGTATTACATACTACATACTTACACTAATAGCTAACATTTTCTTAAATGTTTTTTCCATATTTCTGGGGTACACAGTTTGTGAGATTTTTTTAATTGTTGCATATTTCCAAAAATTTGTCCAATAGAGTTACTGAAAAAAAATCTATATATAAGTAGACACACACAGTTCAAACCCATGTTGTCTGGAGTTGTCTGTGCTTTTGTGTCATATTTGGGTATTTTCTAAATAATTATCTAAGCCTACATTTGATTCCAAACACATACCCTAAAAACTCTTCCAACATGTATTTTAAATTCAATTTCAGGGGCACCTGGGTGGCTCATTCGGTTAAGCCTCTGACTTTGGCTCAGGTCATGATTTCACGGTTCATGGGTTCAAGCCCTGTGTGGGGCTCTGTGCTGACAGCTAGCTCAGAGCCTGGAAGCTTGTCTTCAGATTCTGTAACTCCCTCTCTCTCTCTGACCCTCCTCTGCTCACGCTGTCTCTCTCTCTCTCTCTCAAAAAAAAAAAAAAAAAAAGAATAAGTCCAAACATCTGTGTGAATCTGCCATATTTATTACTTCACCAGAAAAAAAACTTGTATTAACTGTTCTCAAATAAGTCTGTCATTGCTCTGCAAGGCCAAGACTAAAGTGAAGATGGGGAGGCAGGGTCATGCAATTGCAGGGTCAGATCCTTCTTTAAAAATTGAGTATTTTGGGGCACCTGGGTGACTTAGTCAATTAAGCATCTGACTCTTGATTTTGGGTCAGGTCATGATTTTGTGGTTTGTGAGATCGAGCCCTGCATCGGACTCCACACTATCAGTGTGCTTGGGATTCTCTCTCTCTTTCCCTCTACTCTCTGCCCTTCCCCCATCCCCCCTCACGAAACAAATAAATAAACTTAAAATAATTAAACATTGTATTTTTTGCATTATTTTTATTTTTAAAAATAATCCATTAAAACATGATTTATCTTGAGTGCTGAGTTTTTGGAAACCCTTACATTTTGCCTCTGTCCCTCACTGGCTTTCCCCTATTCTTAGCTCTGAACAGTCTTTTGTGAACAGCAGGCAGAGTTTACCCTTTGAATGTTTTTGCTTCAGCAGCCTCTGATAGTGAAATGTACTGGATAAATCAAGTTTTGGCAGCAAATGCTTAGAAAATGGATGAACGAAGGAGAAAATGGCTCTGGGATGATAAGGGTAAATGTAATCCATGTCCACAGGATAGGAACTACTTCGTGGCCTATAATATTTCTGAATGACCAATGCCCCCCCCCCCCCATGGCAGGAGGTTCAGAAGGTTCATTATCTCCTTCAATTACTAGCTTTCCCATTTTGTACCCTAAAGCAATCATTAACTAAAGAGTTCGCCATCAATAAGCCAGAAAATCTTTATTAAGCTGTGAAGACAGATGCAAAACAGTCCTTACAGCTTTGAGAAATATAGCAGAAGCCTAGAACCTGGACCAGGATTTCCTCTAGACTATTTGGCT
Source organism: Hyaena hyaena (assembly GCF_003009895.1). Lineage (NCBI taxonomy): Eukaryota > Metazoa > Chordata > Mammalia > Carnivora > Hyaenidae > Hyaena > Hyaena hyaena. Next base: position 409,529 of record NW_024081317.1, read on the forward strand.
GTTTGGACAGGTATGATATACACCCAGGATAGGACCCATTTTGGGGAAAATATAAATCCCAATGGAACATAAGGTCTGCTGAGCTCCTGGAAGGGCTAAGCTTAAATAACATCAGCAACTCATTTCAAAAAAGGGTTTACAGTACTGTCACATCTCAAATCATTTATGCGAAAAAGAGTTTACAGTACTGTCACATCTCAAATGATTTATGTTTCTCTGTTCTTAGGCAGAAGGTGGAAGAAGCAAAACCTCTTGAAGGTAGACGGTACCATATCCATGAAAATGGTACATTGCAGATTAACAAAACCACAGAAGATGATGCTGGCTCATACTCTTGTTGGGTGGAAAATGCTAAAGGAAAAACTGCAGTGACAGCCACTTTGGATATCAGAAGTACTTTTATTTTGTTTTTGCTTTGCATGTGTTCTCAAATGGGTTCAGTTTGTCTTCATTTTCCCAAATGAGACAATATAAGTTTGAGTGCCTATTAATGTTTTTAGACTGTATTTCGAAACTCCCAGGATGTGTTTCATCTAAAAGACCACCACTAAAATCATAGGAAATGCTGATAACATGTCCGTATCTTTTTTTAATTTTAAGAGGGACTTAAGTGTTTGGGGGATGATGGCAAGATTTTTAAATGCCCTACTTGGGGATATTTCTAGAACCATTTTATTTCAATAACCAACTCAACAGCATCAGCAATCAACACCTTGAGCTAAAACTTTCATGCACTCCTAAAAGTTCAGCGTCATAAAGACTGGAGCATGATAGAATGGGAAGGGTTTGACAAAATCTTCTTTTTGCATCATAAATACCTTTGTGTTTATTGTCTCTTCAAAACAACATCCAGGGTTTCACTAATATTTTGATTTTAAAATTGCTCAGAAAATTCTTTTCAGGAAAACATAATAGGAAGATCCTACAGTAATTGTAGGGCGGATCTGTTTCTTGTGGCGCACCATCAAAACCTACCATTACTGCTGCTTGGATGACAGGGTGTAGTTGTTCAATCATCTGTTTTTAATGATCTCTTTATAGTTCTCTCTCTCTGCTCCCACATACCCTTCCTTCGTTGTTTTTCTTCTGTCTTATATTCTCTCACAGTATCTGTTTCTTTTTGCACCCTAAGTTATCCAACATTCCAACCCCGTGGATTGTATTTTTAAAGCATGTAAATATTGTTCTACTATGTCTGCTTCACTCTGAGTCTTCCCACATATTTAAGTATCATATACAATTCTCAAAATGCCCTTGTGAAGTCAGTGAAGATGAGTTTTTTAGACTTCATAAAACCAGCCTGTATCAGAATTTAACAACTCAGCCAAATTCAAAGTCAAGGAGAGGGAAGCCTGAAATCCAAATGAACCTTCACATTCCTCTTGCCCAACATAGCACTTGGCGCAAAGTGGACCTCAGAACTGCTCATTGACAAAAGGATGGATGAGGTCATGAACTTTTTGTCTGCTCTGAACATCCACTCTATATGTAAGGAATATATAGGAATCTTGTCAGTGGTATATAAGAACACAATTTTGCATATAAAAAAGAAATGTTGAGAGTAGAATTGAGTAAGAGGCCGTCTAACATACTGATTGAAACAAGAGCTTTGGTCTCTGCCCAATAGAGGTTCAAATTCCAGCTCAAAGCCCTTACGAGTTAGTAAACTTTGTTGCTGCTTAATTTCATTTTAGCCTTATGTTCCCTGTAAGGTGAAAATATTGATACCTTTACAATTATTATAATTATAAAGTGTTGTGTGAACTTTATTGCAGAGTTCCGGTAAACAGAATAAGTGCTTATAAGGTAGTATCTGTTATTATTCACTGGATTTCTGACTTTTAATTTAAAAATAGGAGTAGGTGTTTAATAATTAATTTTTAATTAAATTCCATTGAATAATCTCTTCAAGTTTCCTGTCAGATACCAAATAATCAAATTGTTTTATCACTTTCAGTTTTTAATCAGCTCCTGGAGTATCATGTAGATAGCAAATGTTAAAACATAATTGTGGAATTGGGGATCAGCTCATGAGATTTGGCCTCTGAGAGGGTCACCAAATGCCACAGCAGCATAAAGAACCTTTAGTATGGCCTCTAAGAGTAAGGATCATATATGTATATATATTTTTTTAATTGAGTGGGCTTTTATTTATTTATGTTTGTTTTTTCTTTTTAACAGAAAGAGAGAGTGCAATTAGGGGCAGAGGGAGAGGGAGAATCCTAAGCAGGCTCCACGCCCAGTGCTAAGCCCAAATGGGGTTTGACCTCACCACGGTGAGATCATGACCTGAGCCAAAATCAAGAGTCAGACATATAACCAACTAAACCACCCAGATGCCTCTGGGATCACATGCTTTGAAACAGTCATAATGAGCAAATGTTTTCAAGACATCCAAATAGGATTATTTTTAATTTATTTGATTTCAATTTGAATTTAATTTAGTTGATATATTTGATTTTGAAGCTACATTTTTGAGCTTCATATTGCTGATACCATTAATACTTTAAAATCACTCAACAAAAAATTCAACAAATATATGTTGAGTGCCTGCTGTGTACAGCATTGCTTCTGGGCTGTGGGGATATTTCTTGTAACAAAACAGACACACCCCCTTCTTCACAAGGCTCTGTTCTAATTTCTCACCTTCATGCTGATACATCACCCATGTATGGGCTTTACCATTTAACCTCTGGTTTCTGAATTATTCATAAACACATTAATAGAAAATCAACTAATTTCCTTTTTTTCCCCTTACAGTGGTTTGATCACATGTCCAAAAGCACTAGAAAGAGAAATCATATTTTTTCAACATCTAGAGACATTTATTTGCTCACATTCTTCTTACTCCTTTTGCCCAAGAAGTCATAAGGGGAATTTATAAGATATTAATTAGTACTTCCACTGTAATTTCTCAGATGTCCAGGCCTGATGGAAAGAAAATAGTAATGAAATATGATGTTAAGAAATTATAGTGTGAGGAATCATTGCACGAAGATGTGACTATTACATTGACAATTTTGGTTGATTAAATTGCAGGCACTTGATTACGAAGTAAGCTGTGATTTATGGTTCTAACTAGTGTCTTTGTTCGGTAAAAACAGATGCTACAAAACTTCAAGTTTCTCCTAAGAACCCTCGTGTCCCCAAACTGCATACACTTGAATTACATTGTGAGAGCAAGTGTGACCCGCATTTAAAGCACAGTTTGAAGTTGTCCTGGAGTAAAAATGGAGAAGCCTTTGAAATTAATGCCACAGAGGACGGCAGGTAGGTACATACTTTTATAGCACTTGAAAAACAATAGTTGAAAAATTATTTACACCAAATTAAAATACAAAAACTGATCAATACATTTCAGTCTTCAAGGCAGTATTTATTTATTTATTTATTTATTTATTTATTTATTTATTTATTTTTAATGTTTTTTTTTGAGAGAGAGAGCATGCGCTCATGTGGGTGGAGGAGGGGCAGAGAGAGAGGGAGACAAAGGCCCCGAAGCAGGCTGTGTGCTGACAGCAGAAGCCATGCTGGCTCGAACTCATGCACGTGAGATCATGACATGAGCTGAAGCTGGACACTTAGTTGACTGCACCACCCAGGGTCCCCAAAGTCTTTGCATCAAGGCAGTATTTAAAAGGGGATATGGTGCACTGTTTGATTTTTCTCTCACATAGTTATCTTCTTTTTGCTACTGACTTTTAATAGAATGTGTACCTTGCTGTTAGTGCATGAGATAGACCCCATGCCAGATTTGTGAGACAGATGTACCACATGAGTATGGGTGCTTACCAGACCACTGGGAAGACTGGAGGAGATGGGCCTAACAGGAACTGCTTACTAAACTCGGGTTCTTCGTCACATAGAAGTGCGGCTGTAAGCCAGATGTCTGAAAACTGCTGCTCCTCCCAGCTGCCTCATCCCACCCCACTGGTGCTGGCAGTGACATCAACCACTGCCAGCTTCCGGCTCGGCCAGAGTCCCTGGATGTTCACAGGGGCCCAGAGGAGGCACTACCCATCAACCCCTTTCCATCCCAAACTCAGATGTGTCTACCTCATTGACAGAACCTAAATCTTGCCTACAATCCTTCTAGTTATAAAGTATCGACAGTGGCACTTCTAAACATTTTAATCTCTGTGTAGACAATACAGAAAAAAATATATAGAAGAGAGACTCTAGAAAGAGATGTGAATAGATGCTGAACAGCATCCGACAATATTGAGTACATCAGAGAAGAGAATCAGTATCTACTGAACGCCTACACTAGCTTTCGAAAGCATATAGAGGTTAACTGTCCAACTTTTGCATTGTGACTAATTAGGGGTTTAAAATAGACCACTTTTAGCCAAACCTCCCCTGCAGTTTTATGTTGTTATTTGTCATTCTGAAAAAGTAAATCTGAAGACAGGACATGCATTCCTTTGGCGAGACTGCGGCAGTGTGGTGATTAAAAGCGTGGACTCTGGAGTCCAGCAGCCTGGATTTAAATCCCCTCTCGGTCCCTTATTGTGTCTGTGACTTTAGACAAGCTCTCTAACTTCACCGTGCCTTAACTTTATATTCTAAGTTACCTCCATGGGGTTATTAGGAGTTAACATTCCAAGCACTTAGTAAATACTCAGTCCAATTTAGCGATCATGATTTGTACTAATTTCTCCAGACATTTAGCTTATCTCATTTCTCTGACCTGCTTGGCCCCTATTGGGGTGTGTGTGTGTGTGTGTGTGTGTGTGTGTGTGTGCACGTGCACGCGTGCACGCTTATGTATGTGCTTACAACTACCTGCATGCGGGGACATTGGTCTCAGCTAGGTACGTAATTAATTCTGTCTCATCCTTCCCATAAACATAAGAGTTCATAGAAAGGAGCATATGTATTGCAACTGTTGTCACTGTAACCTGAGGAGATTAATTATTGACCTAGGAGACTACACATTGAGACAGAGATCTTCACCCTTAGGTTCAGTCTTAGTCGATCTATCAACTGCTCAGATCTCCCCATATGTTCCTTCTTTCGTCACCTCTGCCTAGTTTCCTGGGATCTTCCATATGCCCACCGGGCTACAACAATGAAGGGAGTCAGAGACTCGTGTCTTGTGGGTGATGGGCCCTGCATATTTAGGCCCTGATCCCAGAATCTCCAGCCATCCTCTGTGCAGCCCAATTTACTTGGTTCTGCGGGATGCTGGGGCTGACACTCAAATGACCCTCTGGCCGTCTTAGTAAACTAACCCAGTGACACAGAGGTTCTACTAGTTTTCCCTAGGGGAGGGGTGAGCAACAGTAACCTCAGCTAGGATTTCTTAGAAGAGATCCCTGGAGTGGAGAAGGCTGGGAATAACTCTTGCTGTTGGGGGTGACTGGGGCCAGGGGCACACATGGACATCTAGCAGGGAGCAGAGATCACAGGTCTCTGCCAAATTTCTAGAGAACCATTAGTAAGCTTCTGTCTCTCACCTTCTGCTGGGCTACCTTCTCCTTACTGGTAGGCTGGGGGCCAGAGGCTTTTATCTAGAAAGAGGTTAAATGAGTTTTATATCAGAAACGTTTAATTAGCCCTGCTTTGGGTGAACACAAACTCCGCTTCTGATGAGCCCCACTTCTCTCTCCCTCTCTTTCTGCTCCTCCCTCACTTGTGCCCCCTTTTCTCAAAAAGAAAAAAGAAATGTCAATTATATAAGAGTTTCTCTCCTTCTGTGCCAACACATCATTTATCTCAACTAAGTAGCAAACTGCTTTAAATATATTCCAGACTTAGTGGAACTCGATTTTTCTAAAAGTGCTTAAACAGTTGACAGTACATAGGTATAGGGTAAATGGTGTAATTTATAGTAAGGAAATTTCAGTGTAGTAAACGGGATTACAAATTGGCAAAACAGGGCGAATGATAAAAAGCTAGCTGCAAACGACATGCAAAAAGAAGCGCTCGTCTGCCCTCTACTGTTCAAATAGATTACCTACTTTACTTGTTTTCTGATCTATCAGATGTGCATCTTGCCAGTGAAGTGGAGGGGTGGAGAGAAGGCAACTTGGTCAGACTCTGTGTCAGAGGGTCTGACTCCGTAGATCTGGGGTGTGATTCAGGAATGTCCCTTTGGAAGAAGCACTCCAGTTGATCCTGTGGAGGTGATTCCCTTAACAAACCTTAAGAATTATTCAGATGTATCTTAACTATTATAATGAATACTACCCTCTTCAGAAACACCAGGCAACACAATTCTGTTGCTGACCTATGCATCACAGATGGTTCGAGTTGGTAACTAAAGCAAAAGAAAAATAACTGATCCCTTTCATGGCTGTGTAGACAGTTGTGCATGCTCTTCAACTCTTCAACTGTGGTACTCTCTAATAAAACCTGCATTATGTGAAGGGGTGTGTGTGTGTGTGTGTGTGTGTGTGTGTGTTTTAATTCCTCCTTGGATTTTTTTCCTATATATTTTTGAATATATATTTCTGCTGTTTCTGTTGTTCTCATCCTCGTCATATATTCATTTTTTTTTTTTTCCTGGTAGGATAATTATCGATGGAGCTAATTTGACCGTATCTAATGTCACCTCAGAGGACCAAGGTATTTACTCCTGTTCAGCTCAAACTGCACTGGATAGTGTTGCTGATGTAACTCAAGTAACCATCCTCGGTAAGTGCACTACTAATGAGAAATGTCTGTTCATTTCTTTCCTATTACACTTCAAATTCCATTGTTCTTAGACCATTAAATCCACAATTACTGGAACCTCTGTACATATACTGTTAGTTTGAAGTTTTCATTTAAATAGTACCTCCACTTTCAAATGGCTTTCTTGTGGCTTTGAAGAAGTTAATTAATGCTTAATTTCTTTTCCCTGCATGGGTAATGTTGCCGATAGCAGTGGGAGGTCGGCGATGCTATCAGCAGAAAGAAAACTGAAGCATGCTTGAGTTGTCAGGGCATTTGAGCTGCCCTTTCATAGCATGCAGAGAAATACAGCTGAGGAACGGATGGGTTTTGTGGAGGGATCATGCTGGGGGTCCCCTGGTGGTGGCTCCGTGGTCATGCCCTAAACCAAGGGCATTGACTAAGCTCTCAGGGTTCGAGGAAGCCTGTTGGGGAACTTGAAGAGTTCCGTAAAGGAATGCTTTTGATTATTTTTTTTTATGATAATACTAATTGGAAAAGAATGTACATACTTCACTAGTGTAATCACCACAATTACTCGGCAATCACCAGTTGTTAAAGCTCTTAGAACATTCAAGTGCATTTCTTAAACCACCATTAGCTCTTGAACCATCTTTTAGACCTTTTCTCTTCCAGTTTCCTTGCCAGATTCACTCCCCACAATCTATCGGATATGGAAACCTAACTTATATGGATAACATCAGCAAGCCATTTACCCCCAAACTTCCATTTTTTTTCAGTCAATGGGAAGCCCTGACAATAGCCGAGGGTGGGTGTGTTTAGTCTCCGTATTCCCTCCCTGCAGGCTGTGTCTAGCGTCATTGATTCCTCCCAGGGAGGCTCTCTCCACAAAATCCTCTCTGATAAGATTCTATTAACTGCTTCCTCCACTGCCCACCCCAGATATTCTGCCTGTATCTTTTGAAAGAGTTTTTTTTCTAAAAACTCTTGGCACTATCCAAACTGTGTAAACTATTGAATTTCTGCTGGGACCCTGACTGATAGAGACCGCCCCCCCCCTTTTTTTAAATAGTTTTCTCTAATAATTTTTTCCCTCTCTGGGCTCCATTTAGTCTTTCTTTCAGTTTGCTGTTATTCCTTTAAAGTGTTTGATTTTGCCTAAACTCCTTTATTAGATGTGTAGATTAATCATTATTAGTAACAGACATTTGTATCTTTAGCTCTGTGTTATTGGGATCCACAGGTAGATTGCTAACAGAGGGTACAGAGTGAGAGGAAATAAGTCTGTTTCTTTGGAGGTAGGATGTGAAAAATGACTAAATAGGCTGGATCTTTTAAAGTCAAGCAAACGGCCACTATATTTCAAGGGAAATTAATGACAACCACGTTCAAACGAAGCAAATGGTCACTGAACTGGGTTCTATACACGCGCGCGCACACACACACACACACACACACCCACACCCACAGGAGTTTCTAGGTGGTAGAGGGTATGGACTTGGTTCAGTAGAATGTACCTTTAGGTGAGATGTTTGGTCATAGGAATTTAGCTACTTCAGGGGATTAGAAACAGAAAGGTTCAACCCTCTCGTAACTACTCCACTAGTGAGTCATCAGATAAAATAGTTGAGTATCAGGTAAAGTGGAGTTTATCCCAGGCACCACAAGTGTAGGAGAAAGTCTTAGAATCCCTGGACTTTGTCCCTACGTGTCTTCAGCAATGGAGCCAGCTAAGGGGTTGGGATGCCGTCCACACTGCACACTGTCCAAAGTTCCTTGTAAAATATAAGTCATGTGACTAGGCTACTGTGTTCCCAAACCATTAGATTTTGATCTTTTGAGTTGCTGTGATCACATGTAATACTTACATAGGAAGTTTTTACCAATTTTCCAAGAATAAAAATAATTTAAAAATATTCTCTGACACACATTACATTTTCTTAACCACTTCTTGGAATTCACCTTCTAATTTTTGAAGCCAGTCCCTGGTCTAAAGAAGCATATCTCACTACCTGATAGTAAGGAAGAGATCCCTGTGTAATTTAAAGAAACCTCTTTTCCCCAGAAAATAATTTTTGAAAACATATGCTTGACCTGTTTCAATTAAAAGTAACTGTTCTTGGCATCACTGTCCTTTAAGTGTATCAGTCTTTTTAAGTATCAACTGCACTCCATCATTTCTAGTTCCATATAATTCTTGGAAAGAGCAGATTTTAATGTCAGATTCTACAATCTGTATTGGTTGCTTTAGGTAACTGAAAAATGAGTGAGCTTTTAATAAGTGCTGAAGATAAATGTAAATTCTCTGAGCTCACAGATCAGAAGCCTGTTGAGGAAATCATTTCTTATTTAAGTCCTTGAAGTTTGTGCAGAGTCACCAACCATGTTTTTAAAATAAAAGTATCTTTTGAATCAAAGCCAATGTTTTTCTTTGCCAGTGTAAATTTCCAGCAGTTGGTGAATACTCAGCAGTGGCAACAGATTGTTGCTTCCCAATTGGGGAATAAGGAGCCCATGGGAAGGTCCTATGAGATATTACTTAATCATCTCCTCTGAGAAAAACCAAATGTCCCTGGGTACAAGAGAGAATTAAACCAAATTTTGAAAGTAAAAACTATTAGGGATAAGTTCAGTTTTTTGTTTTGTTTTACTGTTTTCTTATTTTGATAAACATTTCCATGGCCTCTAAGTCATGGAAATGACTTAGACTCAAAGTCATCGCCTACTCTTGGTACCAAAATCTCTAAAGAACTTATAAAACTCAACAACCAAAAAATGAATACTCTAATGAAAAATGGGCAGAAGACACAAATAGACATTTTTCTAAAGAAGACATCCAGGTGGCCAATAGACATATGAAATGATGCTCAACATCTCTTATCATTCGAGAAATGCAAATCAAAACTACAATGAGATGTCACCTCACACCTGTTGGAATGGCTAAAATTAATAACACAGGACATGACAGGTACTGGTGAAGATGTGGAAAAAGGGGAACTCTCTTACACTGTTGGTGGGAATGCAAACTGGTACAGCCACTGTGGAAAACAGTATGGAGATCCTTCACAAAGCTAAAAGTAGAACTACCCTATAATCCAGCAGTTACACTACTACCTATTTACCACCAAAATACAAAATACAATCCCATCCAAAGGGATACATGCACTCCAATATTTATAGCAGCATTATCTGTAATAGTCAAATTACAGAAAAAGTCCAAGTATCCATTGATTGATGAATGGATAAAGTAGATGTGGGATGTGTGTGTGTGTGTGTGTGTGTGTACACAATGGAATATTACCAGCAATAAAAAGGAATGAAATCTTGCCTTTTGGAATGACATAGGTGGAGCCAGAGAGTATTAAGCTGAGCAAAATCAGTCAGAGAAAGACAAGTATCATATGATTTCACTCGCATATGGAATTTAAGAAACAAAACAAATGAGCAAAGAGGGAAAAAAGCGAGAGAGGCAAACCAAGAAACAGACGTTTAACTATAGAGGGCAAACTGATGGTTACTAGAAGGGAGGTGGGGAGGAAGAGGGGTGGAATAGGTGAGGAACTAAGGAGTGCATTTTGTGATGAGCACTGGGTGATGTGTGGCAGTGCGGGGTCACTAAATAATACACCTGTAGCTACTTTTACACTGTATGTTAACTAACTGGAATTTAAATGAATTTTAAAAGTTAAAAAAAAGTCATCACCTACTCAATTTTCTAGTTTCTGACACATTTATCGCTGCCAAATTTTTCTCTTCCAATAAAAACAGTCTTCCTACTCTTTTTCAGAACTTTAGGCCAAAAGACTATAAAACTTGTTGTTATGTACTGATAATTCATTGTTAGAAATTACAGTAAAAATCCAGAGCATGCAGAAAAGAAAGCCTGAGTTCATGTTTTTTTATCTTATTTTCCTCTCGTCATAGGACCTAATTTTATTGCTCTAATATGGTAATTACATGCATGATTGAAGTGATAATATACTTTCACTTATTCCTTTAGTCACAAAGCATTTATGTGCAAAGCACTGTGGGTGATGCAAATATTAATAAAATACAGTCCCTACTACTCTTGAAGATCTGTCATAAGAAGGAAATCAATCAGACACCTAAAAAGTGTATGAGCGGGAAGATACTGATCCACTTGAGAAAGATTATGTTTCTCAAAATTGTGCATAACTGTAACCCAGGGCAACTGTTTAGAAATGCAGATTCCTGGGCCCAGCTCCGTCAGTAAGCCAGAGGGACGGCCTAGAAATAAATCCTCATTGTTAATAACTACTCCTGAAAGAATGTTGATGCCCATGGTCAAAGATGCCCTTTGAGAAGTGGCATCAGAGGGAAGGGAGAGAGCACTTACACTAGGGAATACACGTGCAGGAAGCTGCGTTTGAAGCGGAACCAGAAGAGCTGCTGAGATGTGGACAATTGGGTGTGGAGACCTGGGCCCGGAGAGAAACACACGTGGCTGGCAGTATGCCTCAGGGAGGGAACTGGGTAGACAGAGCCACCGTCTGCATTCTCCTTACCTTTATTTTTTTGTTGTTAATTAGATGTTCCGGATCCACCAGAAAACCTACACTTGTCTGAAAGACAGAACCGGAGTGTTCGGCTGACGTGGGACGCCGGAAACGATCACAATAGCCATATTAGTGGTAGGGAGCTCTTGGGATAACTATGTGCCTGACGCTCCTGAGCCACAATTCATATTAAGGCCATTTTTTTTCTCCCACAGTTCTAGATTATCCTTCTTAAAATATCCTTTCAAACATTTTTTATGTTTATTTACTTATTTATTTTGAGAGAGAGGGAGTTCACACACATGTGCACAAGCTGAGGAGGGGCAGAGGGAGAGAGAGGAAGAGAGAGCATCCTAAACAGGGTTGTCACTGTCAGTGTAGGGCTCCACCCAGGACTCTAACCCATGAACCGTGAAATCATGACCTGAGCCCAAATCAAGTGTCAGGTGCTCAAGAGACTGAGCCACTCAGGCTCCCCATCCTTTCAGACTTTTTATATTATATGTAAGTGTTAGTATAACTTGAACATACTAACTCCATTCTCACATTTTATTTTTTCTTGTGCTTCTACTGCCAGAGTACATTGTTGAATTTGAAGGAAACAAGGAGGAACCTGGAAGATGGGAGGAACTGGCTAGAGTCCAAGGAAAAGAAACAACAGTCATATTATCTTTGGCTCCATATGTGAGGTATCAGTTCAGGGTCATCGCAGTGAATGAAGTAGGGAGAAGCCAACCTAGCCAGCCATCAGACCACCATGAAACACCTCCAGCAGGTATGTGGGTTCTCACACTAGGTTTCACAATATTTTGAAGATATTTTGAATATTACAAAATATCATCAATTTCAAAATATTTAAGTTTTGACCCATCTCTCAACATCTAAAAAAACAAATGGATTCTATGGTGTAGGGTTTTAGATTTCTCCCAATACAGAACTTGAAAAGTTTCTGTGAACTAACAGCACACAAATATTCAATGTACGTCAGATTCAAAATTAGTATATAAATGTTTGATAGAGAACAGGGAATTACACGGACATATATGAGCAAAAATTATCTATAATAGGTAAGTATCATGTCACAATCAGATATCAAGTATGTTATAAAACTGAAGTTCAATATACAGAACTGTCTCCGTTTATTTTTCCTTTTAATTTTCAGAAATAAAAGAGTCGACTCATTGTAGTTCCCTTGTTAACACTATTTTTAATGTTTATTTTTGTGAAAGAGTGAGCACAAGCACAAGTGGGTGAAGAGCAGAGGGAGAGAGGGGAACAAAGGATCCGAACCGGGATCTGAGCTGCCAGCACAGAACCCGATGCGGGGCTCAAACCCGCAAACCATGAGATCTTGACCTGAGCCAAATTCAGACGCTTAACCGACTAAGCCACCCAGGCGCCCCAACACTTTAAAATATCTAGGAGTGTTTGAGTGGTCAGAGCATTGGTATTATTATTTTCCCCCAGGCAAAATAAATACATTAGGGTATAACTTCCTTTTTAGATTGAGGAAAAGCGAGAAGAGATAGTAACTGAATAACATACTTGTGTGATTTAAGTACAAGTTGCATTTGGCACTAAAACTGCCCTTGTCCCTTACTTATTAAGTGAACCATCTGAATGTATTTCATGGGCAGATTTCCTGTTCTTTCCTATTTTTTGTCTCTAATACTTGGCTGTTGAAATTAAGACATAGTGTTTTCTTGTTAAGATGGAAACACACATTTCTACCAATAATTCTAATAGAAAAAGGAAGCATATTTAAAATTAAAATGTATATTTAAAAAGTATATTTAGCATTTGGAGCATGTCTGGGTGGCTCAGTCAGTTGAGCATCTGACTCTTGATTTTGGCCCAGGTCATGATGTGACAGTTGTGGTATTGAGGCCGTGTCAGGCTCTGTGCTGAGCATGGAGCCAACTTAATATTCTCTCTCTCTCTCTCTCTCTCTCTCTCAAATAAAAATTAAAAAAAAATAGGTTTAGGATTTTTAAAAGCAAGTTAAAAATTTAAAGAGCAGGTTTAAAATGAAGATATCTAAGATGAACTTCCTACATTCCTTGAATAATAATTATATCACTTCAAGAATATGATTTTACTCCTTTAAATAAAATATATATTTAAAAGCTGCCTTGTGTTTGGTCAAGGATAGGTTAACTAATCTTATGGTGGTAATCTCACAATATATACATAAAATATAAATTGCATACCTCTGCGTTTGATACATATATACATACACATACATGAAATCATTACATTGTACACCTTAAACTTACACAATGTTATATGTCAGTTATATCTCAAGAAAGCTGGAGGAAAAAACTGCCTTAAGTAATTTTACAAACTGGGCCAGATAGAAATAAACAAATATAATCAAAGTTATTTAAAATTGTTTTTAGCTGGAGGAGGGGTGATAGGCTGGTTTACTTATGAGCCATAAAATTGGAAAGAGTAATTTTATTACTTAAAAATTTTCAGCTCCAGACAAGAATCCACAAAACATAAGAGTTCAAGCTTCTCAACCCAAGGAAATGATTATAAGATGGGAGGTGCGTATTCCTTAATGTGTTATACACTTCTTTGTGTTCTTTTTTTCTCTTAGATCTGCATGCTACATGTAAGGTTAGAAAAATATTGTTTTTAAGAACAAAGATATACAATTAGTATATTTTATAAATATATTCACTTTGGATATTTTATAGATCTTTGTGATTAGAATATTATTAGAATGTTAAACAGGGCTAAATAATATAAAGGTTATAAAGGTTGATTTAATTGTAATCCATTATCAAAAGTTTCAGATTTCCTAGTATCTTTATAACTAATATTCTCAATCCTCTCGTTCAAAAAATTACTAAAATTTTTTCATTATATTTTAGTACATGGTTGAGTAAATATGCATATCAAGAGTCTAACAAATAATAGCCACAACTTATTAAGCACGATCAAGCTTTTTGTATACTGTTTTTTAATTTTGAGAACAGCCTTGTCATTAATATCTTTTTCTAGATATGGAAACTGAGGTCAAGGTGATTGGCAGTCTTGCTCTCAATCTCTCACTAGACATCGACAAACCTAGAATATAAACATAGGTATCTTTGGACTTCAAACTGCACTTTTTGCCCCTTTATATTTCTCTATTAAAGGTTATGAAGTAGATTCTCGTCTTTGAATTTGGTGTGAAGTTTCACATCTGCTCAGATGACTTTAATTTTTTGGAGTGTTATTTCTAAATTTTTTCTTAGTGGGTAACTTCCTCCCGCCCTGCCCCATTTGGACAAATTCATGAACAAGTAATTTAACCTACTTGAAAGTAGATTGCCAAACATTCTGATTTTAGTGATAGACTTCCAACATTAAATTCATTGAATTTCATGTAAATGTAGGACATTCTTGCATGTATGCTGAAACATACTAATTTATTTCTAAACATCTTTCCAGATGCGATTTTGTAAAGAATTTTAGGATGCATGAACTTTAGGTGGATTTTTTTAGTCAATATTCTTATATCGACACTAACCTATTATTCCCATTTCAATGAAATTAAGCTCTGCAGATTTAAAATTTGAAAAAAATGGTAATACACAGAGTATAAATATATCCAAGAGTATTATTTCTTTCCTTGAATTTGTGGTCATACATATTTGCGACTACATTGTCTTGATAATCTCTTAAATTGTAATCTGAAATTATGTTAATATATTATTCTCATAGAATCTCTTTTCCTCTCTTAAGTTCCATGCAAATTTCTATCAGACAGATGATATAAGCAGTTAGATGAGAATAATAGTATGTAATTATCAGGTCGGTTCCTCAGAGAAGCACACTTTGTTGCACCAGAATCAGATCGTTAATCCTCTCCACTCCTGAAGGCCACAGCAGCCTGGTGCTATCAGCTGTACATTTCATACAGAGAAGCTGGGACTCTCATTTTAATGACCTTGCCCAGATGCCCTGCGCTGAGTCAGTGATGAAGAGAGGGCCCTGACCCGCACCCATGATTTTGCCCTTCTGGTCTGCTGTCTTTGTTGGAGGCCTACTTAAGAATTTGCTGTGATTTTGTTGCCAGTTGTCTGAAAGCCAAATACAAAATATTCCCACTGCTTCTTCCAGAGTCCAAGCACCCAGGAGCCTGGTGATTTAGATAAGATTTTTCTTAAAAGTGTTACTGATGGTGACAGTTTATTTTAAAATTTGCCATAGAGCTTTATCAAACGTAACAATTTTCCTTGGAGCAAAACATGTGTAAATTGAATACTTTTACTTGTGCACATGTATTGTTGGTAGAGGCTAAAGGAATTGTAATTCTGTATTGCAGTATGAAACTGAAAGCTTGTGGCCTGATTCATCTGGGCAATGCTAGAGCCCCTGGTGAATTTATATCCACATGGTAGTAAAAATTACCTCGGTGCAAAATGTTGAATGTGAAGTATAAACCATGACTAAAATCTCAGAAGGGTTTCAGTTTGTTTTGATTTTTTTCTCATAGCTAAGTTAAGGATTCACTTTGGAGGCAGCGTAGACTTGAAATTACTTTGCCAATATAGCAGTACTTTCAACCTAATTCCAACCAATGAGTCTAAAGGGTTATTTTTAGTAAATTGGACTGAGTCAAGAGCCATTGTATATTCTGTAGGAAAACACTATATATGACATCATTGAATCACTCGTATATACACACAAAATTACCGTTTATTTAAGTGAACCTTACATTCTAGGACTAAAGTCACATTTTTTATGTATTCTATATAACTGATTCATTTAGATGCATATTCCCATTTTTGAAATGAAACAGATGATTTAAATCACATTAATGTTTTTTTAATTAAAGTATTGTTTGATTAAAAACCAGAGTGGAAATAACCAATTTCCTATACTAGAAATTCCTCCACTAAATTTTCCTGTACAGCAAAATATAGTGGAAGCTGAAGATGGGAGGGGGGCACTTTGTCTTAAAGAAATAGTCAAGAAGCTGGAGAATAATATTATTATAGAGAGGAGCTATATCTTCTAGGCACTAATGTATAAACATGCATATTATCCAGATATAAGAATTTACTCAATCTCTCTCTTCTCTTGGAAGGCAGATGGAGAAGGATGGATGGAGTCAGGTGGAAGAGTTCTGACAGGAAAGTCATGGGAAGTCCCTTTCACAGCCATGCAATTCATGATCATGCCTTTTTTTATATCTTCTACTTCTTTGGTAATGAAATAGTAGAGGAAAGTTTAGACAGAGGCAAAAATCCTCTGTGGAATTTCTTAGTAAATCCTTTCAAAAATGAATAGTGAGACTTAATCACAAGGGCATAATCAAGGCATCTAAATTGTGGGCTTCTTACAAGTTAGGTAGGTGAAGGACTAACTTCCAAACTTAAACTTACAGAAAGACAAAAATTTTCATAAGTGTTTCTTTTTTTTTTTTTTATTTTTTAAAATATATTTTTTTAATGTTTTATTTATTTCTAGGAGAGAGAGAGAGAGAGACAGCGTGAGCAGGGGAGGGTCAGAGAGAGAGGGAGTCACAGACTGAAACAGGCTCCAGGCTCCGAGCTGGCAGCCAGCACAGAGCCCGACGCGGGGCTCGAACCCACGAACCGCGAGATCATGACCTAAGCGAAAGTCGGACGCTTAACCGACTAAGCCACCCAGGCGCCCCTCATAAGTGTTTCTAAACCAGAGGGAGATGGAAGACTTTCCAAGACACGATCCTTCTGTTGCAATGCTTCTTTTGCCGTTTAGGGTGGCTTGCCACCGTCTCTGACTCAGGATATCCCTGATCACACTAGATGAACCTTGCCTTTTATCTTAGCCTTTGAAATCCATGGAGCAGAATGGACCAGGACTAGAGTACAGAGTGATGTGGAAGCCACAGGGAGCCCCCGTGGAGTGGGAAGAAGAAACAGTCACAAACCACACCCTGCGCGTGATGACACCTACTGTCTATGCTCCTTATGATGTCCAAGTACAAGCCATCAATCACCTTGGCTCTGGCCCTGAGCCTCAGTCAGTGATTCTCTACTCTGGGGAAGACTGTAAGTGATACACTGGAAACCAGCAAGCACTTTAAGAGCAGTTTCTTTCATGTATATTGCATTTTTGTTGATGGAGATTTTTGAGCACCTGCTGCACGCAAAGAGGATGTAATAGCTGTGGGAGATAGAAAGAAATATAACAATTGGTTCCTCCTTTAGGGCTGATTGCAGGATAGGTGATCACTATAGAGTGGCTGGGAATATGTTAAAAGTTTTAATTTGATTGAGCTTCTGAGTAAACTTATTTCTATATTAAAATCAGATAACAGTAATAATCACTGCAATTAGTCAATCAGTATAACTGTCATAAGGTTCCCAGTGACATTTGTCCTTACCTGTCAAAGACATCCTAACAGCCATTTGCTGCCATGCCCTGGCCTCACTCACTTGTACGTCTGGAACCTTCCTAATGCAGATGACTTATAAACTGAGATTTAAGTAGAGAACTAAATACACACACACACACACACACACACACACACACAGTTTTGAGGTACTACTCATATGCTCATATTTGTACCATAATAACAGATTATAAAACAAAGGGAAGATGCTGTATTTCATATGACTAAAGGAGTTATTCTCATTGTTTATCCAGTGTCCAGAGTAATATTTTGATCCAAGAATGGACGAAGGTTGAGAATGTGAAATGACTTAACTCCTTATTTGCTTGCTATCTAAATTCTACCCAGATACACCAGACATATCACTGTGAACTAAGATATTATTAGTCTTTACTACTCTGCATTTGGCTTATTCCTCCATACTTAATTCTCTGTAGAATGTGGATAATAATACCACTTTATAACATTGTTCTAAAGATTATGTGAGACAATCCATTGTCCAGTTTTTTAGAACATTGCCTACACTTAGCATAGTTAGCTATTGTTGTCAATAGATTGATCAAATTGTTAAGTAATTTTAGTTCTATTGTTTAGTTCACTTGCCTCTAAAGGCCAGATACCTACAGAGTATTTCACTGGTCACTGTTTCCAGTAACATTGGCCCTGCCTGGAGAGCTGCATTTCTCAGTGTGGTTGTCTCTTTTCCTAGAAACCTATTAGAGCTCTGAAACTTCTCTGAGATGAGAAACTCTCTTGGTTCCATTTGGAATTGATTTCCTACGAGTGCTTTGCTCAGATTAAGCAATATGAAAAATCCCCTTTTGAAAAGGGGATATAATTACAGTTGAAGGTTATTGAAAACTCATGATCCTTATGTGCTTAACAGATCCTGATACAGCTCCAGTGATCCACGGGGTGGACATTATAAACAGCACATTAGTTAAAGTTACGTGGTCGACAATTCCAAAGGACAGAGTACATGGACATCTAAAAGGATATCAGGTTTTTATCATAGATTTTCTTCCTGTTGCTGAATAAATATCTTAAATGCAAATAAGAACTGATCTCAGAAGAAGGTCAAAGAAAATCTGCCACCATGGCCAATATGCTAAAGTGTTCCTGTTTCCATTACAGGTAAATTGGTGGAAGACAAAAAGTCTGTTGGATGGAAGAACACATGCCAAAGAAGTTAACATTCTGAGGTTTTCAGGACAAAGAAACTATGGAATGGTTCCTTCTCTAGATGCCTTTAGTGAATTTCATTTAACAGTCTTAGCCTATAATTCCAAAGGTGCTGGTCCAGAGAGTGAGCCTTATATATTTCAAACACCAGAAGGAGGTAAGAATAACAGTGGAGAATAATGCCAACAATGGGAATTATCCAGTGACCAAATTAAACATATCCCTCCTTGTTAGTAGTTAATTAATATGTACTTCATATGACTTAGCTTCTCAAACTCTATGAAAAACTATAATCTAATGGAGATTTTTTTTAAAAAAGAAATTTTCCAGTTTATAAATGTCTCTTTTTGATCTTATGTTTTCTAGTACCTGAACAACCAGATTTTTTGAAGATCATCAAAGTTGATAAAGACACTGCCACTCTAACCTGGGGTCTACCTAAGAAATTGAATGGAAACTTGACTGGCTACCTATTACAGTATCAGATAAGTAAGCAGAAATTTGAATTGGGTCCACCTGGAAATATTTCATTATTTGGTTGAGTATTTGGTTTGTGTGCTAAGAATCTAATGATCATGGTTTGTAAGCTGGCATAACTACCTTAACAACAAAAGGGTTTGTAAATTGGCCTGCAGACCAAATCCAGCCTGCTGCCTGTTTTCATAAACAGTCCATACATGTCCACTCATTTACATTTGTGTATAGCTGCTTTCTCATTAGAGTGGCCAAGTTGAGTACCTGTGACAGAGATTACATGGCTCACAAAGCCTGCAATATTTATAGTCTAGTCCTTTTCAGAAAGGTTTCCCAATCCCTGATTCAGAAGAAAAATCAGTAGGTACCAGAAGACATGTGTTTAATATTTATATATAAGAGGCATTGAAAATTAAGAAACATGTGAAGAAAAAGCATAGTAAGTGATGTAATGGAGATTCAAAGCACACGTAACTTCCACCCTGCACTTCTTTGGTCTCCAACACATGCTTCCAGCCTCAACCTTCAACATACTTCTGTTTGTAGAAACCTCTATGCGTAGAGGTTTAAAGAGTTGTTTTGCCCTATTACTCAGAATGGGCTCTGTCCTTGTGCTGCTGTGACATTTGGTTGAAAACATGCTTAGATGAAATCAGGTCATTTTTAATCGTAGTGCCTTCTATGTCTAACAGTCTTCACATCAAACCATCATCTCATAGTGGAAACTAGGGAACTGAGATCATAGAAAATTTTAGACTTTGAGGACATGAATTCCTGACAGCCAAAACCCTAGAACCGTGCTAATTACAAAAGGCATTGATGTTGGACTTGGTGAGCTATTCTGCCTCCACGTAGTTCAAAGCTTGTAGCAATATAGGTCACATATGAGTTTTAGCTCCCGATGGCCTGTTCTGAGTTGAGCCATATAATTAAATAGATACAGGCATAATCCCAATAGAAGTAGCATGTTAGCATTTTTCTGAGTGTTTGCTAAGTAGCAGGATCAGTACCAGGTGCTTTCCCTGTATTTTTCATTAAAGTAGAAAATATATGAGGAATGTATTTTCACTATTCTGTGGGTGTCAGAATGGAGGCATAAAGAGTTCACCTAACTGGAGCCATGTAGTAAAATAAATATTAAGCAGGATTCAAACCTAAATCTGTCTGATTCTTCATGCTGAGCTCTTAAGCCTACAGTATTCTATGAACTGTTTTCCATATATGTAGACAGCACTGAAGAAATATTTGAAGACTTTTTAAATGTTAATTTGTTTGATAAAGGTTTATCAAGGTTTGTTTACTCTATCCTAAGAGTAAAGAAACTCAACATTAATAAAGTTTCAACCTTTGTGTTGATTTGTTTGTAAGATCTAAATTTATTTTAAGAACAAGTTCTTAGAATAGATAGAGAAAAGGCTAGAATGTTAACAACTGCAGTGATTATCGTACTCCTTGAGACATGGATTTTTAATCAAATGATGTAATTGTACACTTAACTTTGCTTTCTGTTAAGTGATTGAAATATTTTTAGATAACTTCTCTCTTTCTGTTGCTTTATGTGTTCTAAATAGTTGTCGATTGTGTGTATACGAGCTCTCTATGCACTTCTCTAAATTTGTAGATTGGTTATTGTAGTTTATCAGTGGACTTTGTGGTATTTTATAGGAATTCTCTCAACTCTGTAAAGAGTGATATTTTTTTCTAATTTCCAAAATTTGGATCTCTGTTTTTCTTGTTCATTGATCTAATTGCATTATATAAACCAAGGAAGGCATTTTTATGTTGTTTGTGTGTGCATGTAGTGTGTGTGTGTGTGTGTGTGTGTTTAACCTTTGTGATATCTTGAACTGAGCATCAAGAGGATTTATTCTAGCCCTTCCCTTGCTGCTAATGGCTGCACTATTTTGGGATGTTTCATTTCTTGGACTGTTTTTACAGTAATCTTAAAATTCTTTGTGCTCTTGCACAAATCCCATGATCTTGCTGGTTGCAAATTCTTTGAAAGATGCTATCTATTTCATCATTTTCTGACTAGCACTTGGCATAGTGCTTAGCATATAGTAGGTATCTTAAAATATGTAATTTATTAACCAGTTTATTGATTCTGAATATAACGAGTACTTACTTAGTGCCTCATATTAAACCAGAAGCCATAGAAGACACAAATCATTGTCCAAATTGTTACACTAAAAGATTAAAAGCACTTAAAAGTGAAAGATTCAATGAGAATATGATATGGGGGGAAAGTCCATCATTTTTAATAGGTATGATGAAGGCGGAGCGATTGGCTCCTGTGTGGCATAGTGATTAAGAACATGTGCTCTGGAGTGGAAAGACTGTGGTTTGGATTCAAATCTTGGTTTGCCAGTTACTAGCTCTGGATCTAGGCAAGATCTTTATTCTTACTAGACCTCAATTTTCCCATGTATGATATTGTAATAATAATTATGTCCACATCGTAGAATTGAGTAAGTTGCTGGTCATCAATAATTAAGACAGTGCCTTGCATACCACAAGCGTATACAGAATAAAAAATAAGGGACAGCATAAATTGAATTGTTAAGCATATGAAATCTAAGGCATTACTGTTTATGTTTATTTCTTTAGTAAATGACACCTATGAACTTGGAGAACTAAATGATATCAACATTACCACTCCATCAAAGCCCAGCTGGCGTCTCTCAAACCTCAATTCAACTACCAAGTACAAATTCTACTTGAGAGCTTGTACTTCAAAGGGCTGTGGAAAACCAATCACAGAGGAAGGCTCCACGTTAGGAGAAGGCAGTAAGTGCAAGAGGCTTCTCTGTGCGGTTTTTTAAACCGCTCTGAAGGGAACGAACCATGCTAGCCCTGTGAATTAGAAATGATTGTGATCTCAATCTGGCTGACCTTTGTTTTCCACTGATACAAATACAGAATTTATTTCTCTTTCTTGTGTGTAAAGTTCACACTGACTCAATTTATGGATTTCTACACAGCAGCAATGAAACTACAGCCTCAATGTATATAAGGTCAGGAACTATAATTTTACTTAATTAAAATAAGAGTATGTAAGGTCATAAAGTTATTCATAAGGTTAGTACAGGGATATTTTCTTTTGGAAATGTTTTCATACTGAAAAATATTTGCCCCTCACCCTGGTAGATGTTTTGTAACAATGATCTAATACATTTAACTTCCATGCCTTGACTCATATATACATATATATACACATATATATATATACACATATATATGAGTGTATATATGAGTGCTTAGTATATAGTAGGTATCTTAAAATATGTAATTTATTAACCAGTTTATTGAGTCTGAATATAATGAGTACTTACTTGGTGCCTCATATTAAACCAGAAGCCATAGAAGACACAAATCATTGTCCAAATTGTTACACTAAAAGATTAAAAGTGCTTAAGTGAAAGATTCAATGAGAATATAATATGCGGGGAAATGTCCATGATTTTTAATAGGTATGACCTTATTTCTCAGGAGTTCAAACTGGCATCAAATGTTCCATACAAAGAAAAGAAGTTAGAATAGTAGTGATCTAAGTTTGCAACCTCCATATTTTTCAAAACAGAGTTTAAGACACGGAGAAGGTTGCTATTTTGTTAGAACCAAGACCGTAATATGCAGGAGAAATGCTAATTCCATCATTGCTAATTTACAGTAGGTAAGAAAAAAATTACAAAATCCTCTTCTAGGAGTTATAGTTCCCATATGCATATATGTAAATATTTAGAGAATTTGGGTTTGGTCACTTTCATGTTTGAAAATGTGTTAAGCTGATGGAAAATGCTGTTTGTATAATTTTATAAGTGATGTAGCATCTTCTTTGTAAATTAAAGATGCAGCTAATATGCTTGAGTATCTTATAGCATATTTCTTCACTACCCTATGTCTCAGTAAATTGAAAATGTTCCTTACTAGTATGTTTGTGTTCTTTTTCAGGACTCTGCATTTTCAACCACTGCCCCTTCCCTAGTTGACACTGATTTCTCTTCTATAGGCGTAATTTGCCATATTTACAGGAAAGAAACTATCATCTCTTTTTGCCACTGGATTTCAGCATGATCTTTGAAAAAGGAAACATACATATATATTTCCATGGAGGATATAAATCTTGATATCAGAAGCACTCTAAAAAGAACTTTTGTGCAAATTGGAATCTATTTCTGTGTATCTTTCTTCTTGCTCTGCCTAGATAGCACATTTTCAGGTCATCTGGCATTTACTCAGAGAATGGATTTGATACACATGCTCTTTTTCCCTGATTACTTTCTGGTTGTCACTCTGATTTTCAGGTGGCCCCCATTCCATAGTCTGAGAGGAGAAAGATGATGGAGCTATTCAGAAATATTTGTGTCATTATTAATTTGAACAAAACACTTACTTTGCTCTATTTTTCAAAAGCTTGCATTACTTAATGTTATACTAATATTTCTGTTTTTCAAAGTCAAAATTAATTGTGTTCTATTTCAGTGGTGATCAATCTTAAAGGCTTTGCTCAACTAATATAATTGGCCTTCCTTCTGCCATGGTGACCTTTTTTAATGAAGCCCTTTTGTTACCAACAACTATATCATCAATTTCTATTCTATGGTTAAGAGCTATAACCAAATTTAATGTGTGACATATACCCATTTGAAACAGAATACCAGAACTTATAATATTCTCAAAATGGAATATAGTATTTTATTTTCAGTGTAAATTATTAACAGTTTCTGGTTTACATTTATTATGTTGAGTTGATTCTTAGCACAATTGCAGATCATATATAAAATATTTTACATATTTTGTTGCAACATCAAAAATCAAATGTATATTTAATTACACTTGACTCCTATTTTATCTGCTGCTGTAAGATTCTACAATTAATATAATGACATACTCATGTTTCTTTTTTGTCAGTATTAATGCCTTACAGCATTTTAAAAATCACTGCATTTCATTTAAATGTACCTGTAAACCTGTGCTTTATGTACGTATAAAACTGCTGTGTCTACAGATTTTAAGTATTTAGTATATGGCCACCTTATGATGCTTTTGCATCAGTATTTATAGAGAGGACCAAGGCCTAAAAAAATTAGAATTATAATGACGCTTGTTTTCAAAAATAAGCCAAAATGGCCGGTTCAGTTTCCTGCTAGGTTGTGTAAGTCCATATTGCACAAAATGACATTATATAATTTTCTGAAATCTGTGTTTGGTTTATAACCATTCATATAGTGTCATTTCATCAACAAGTACATCATCTTTAAAGGACATGAATTAAGTTCATTTCATTTACTCAATTTCAGTACCTTTAGAAAGAAAATCTTGAAATGTTGATTTTCTTGATCTCCTGATAATTCAAAAACTATCTGAGAAAAAAGTGCTACAAATGGCTCTCCTCCCAAATAACAGTATTTTTTTTCTTTTCATGTCCTGTTTTTCAAAGATTACAATTTATATGATTTAACTGTGTGCATTTCTTAGGTAAAAGTATCGGGAAGATATCAGAAGGAGTAAATCTTACTCAAAAGACTCACCCAGTAGAGGTATTTGAGCCTGGAGCTGAACATATAGTTCGCCTATTGACTAAGAATTGGGTTGATAATAATAGCATTTTTGAAGATGTAATTGAGACAAGAGGGAGAGGTGAGACATGAGATTATATTTGGGGTGATCTTAGACAATGAATCTATGTTGTGTAGATTTTTAAATTTTATATACTTCCTGTATTAAAGATAAAAATGTGGGGTGCATTAGCTGTAAAGATAATAGTTTCAGTTTGTTTTGGCATACCAGTTTTAAATTATCAAAATGAAAAACGTTCCACAAAGTTCCAACATATTCCTTATCATTTTTACCAGAGTAGTCGACTAAAAATATCTCCTGCCAATTAACACATGTTAATAACAAAAACTAAAAAGAAAAACAAAGCCAAATAACCCCACCCCCGCCCCACCCTGAAGCCCCCTGGCAATCTGCATATAACCAAGCCAGCTTATGCTTTTGCTTGCTTGTGCTGCTGTGCATTTCACTCCCTCTGCCTCCACTATCTCTTTTCGGTTTTCATCCTCAGAGTCCAGTGCAGCTTGAGAGGTTTCCTTCTAAATAGAGGCTGAATGATTTATCAGTATTCTTCCAATGAAATGTCCTTTAAGTCACATTCCCTCGAGGGTCACTGAAGGGAAAAATAAAATGGATGCTATTTTGTATGCTTAAAAAAATACGTTTCATTTTCCCACAAAGGGCTTAATTCCAAACACTGTTTCTAGTATCCAATGTGTGACTTCTCTTTGTACAACAGAATATGCTGGTTTGTATGATGACATCTCCACTCAAGGCTGGTTTATTGGATTGATGTGTGCGATTGCTCTTCTCACACTAATCCTATTAACTGTCTGCTTTGTGAAGAGGAACAGAGGTGGAAAGTACTCAGGTAAAGCTGTTTCTTAACACACTTTGAATGTATGCAATAGTATTTTCTAGGAGGCATTCTTCAGAGACATCTTTTATTTTTTGAATTACGCATTTAGGTCAAATTTATGTTAGCACGTTAGACACGCAGTACACTAAGAGGGGAAAAAATCCTAAATTAAGTAACCAAAGAAGGTATGGTCTGGAATATTAATTTCAGATTGTTACTTGTTTTTTACTTTCTGGTACTTAAGTAGTCTCTAAGAAGGCTTATCATATTTCCAAACTTCTACTTTCTGTCTATAAAGTATCGGAGATGTTGACAACACTCATGACTAAGCCACACACATATAGTTGAATGTCTTCAGAAGAAGGGACCATTTTATAGCATGCCTTGCCCCGTATTTATGATGCAAAGAATGTAGGCACTAGCCTATTCTAACAGCAGTGGCTCCATTAGCCAGCATTGTTAGTGTTAGTCATTGTTGGGAATGCATTTCTTATGACTGTGACATATACTGGATACACTGCCTCCTGAATTAATGTACATAAATTAAAAACCATCATAATTAATAAAATGATTGGCTTTAGTTCAACTTCCAAATTTATTTGATCTTTTTCAGATATACATATTGTGTTGTTGCTATTATTAGTGTTCAAGATGCTTATACATAAGGAGAAAGATTAGTTTGGTGGTGTTCAGATTAGTGAGAAGTTCTTTTATTGGCTTATGATTCATCTAGCAAATATTTATTGGGAATCTATATGTATATTTAACATTCAAACAAACAAAAGCATAATTTCTAAATTTTTATAAAATGTATGCATGGAAATTTATGCAATTATACATCTCATTTTTTCCCTGTGAACCCTGAATTATTATGAAGTAGATTTTCAATAATGGATGACTGTTCTAGTTAATTAATTGGAAAATTTAAAGAGATATAGCATTCTTTTCTGAGTATCCCCAACAAATAGTCACTTGTGAAGTGTGGCCCTATCCAAATTTTAAAGAATGATGGAAAAGAAAAAAAAAGGTGAACATTTCACATTGTAGGACAGGTAAAAGAATCTCTTCGGTCTCTGCAAGTAATAGTAAAAGATGCCATGAAGGATTTTTGTTTGTGTTTTTCTAGTTGTCCTGTGTCCCACTACTTAGAATAAATCAAATTTAAAATGTCACTATAGACCTGAATATTCTGGTTATTGAGGCGATTATGAATACGAATGAGAACAGAACAGTCAAACAAATGGTTGACTATTAACTCACTTTAGTGACATAGATCTGGTAGGATCCTATGGTGTCTTCAAAAAGTTTTGGATAGTAAAATGAGTATCCAGTAATTTGGTCTTCAGCGAGAAACCATAACTAAGCTTGACTCTTCCAGTAAGACTCATTGCCCACATGATATTGATTAGCCACATGAGCATCTCCAACAGGCTCTAATTCTGATGACAAATCAGGAGAATCTAGGAGCTCCTTTTCCTTTTTTTTTTTTTTTTTTTTTTTGGCTTTAACAAAGAGGTAACTGATAGGTTAGAGATACAACCACAAAAAGCCACTTGACTCACTCGTATCTAAGAACTGGAGCTGTGCTTCTTACTGATTATCCATCTTTAGCCACACTATTAATATGTCTTTAAAAATTACTTGTATTACTTCCCCCTCTATTTGTTTGTTAGTGAAAGAAAAAGAAGATCTGCATCCAGATCCAGAAGTTCAGTCAGTAAAAGATGAAACTTTTGGTGAATACAGGTAAACAGTGTTCTGTCTCAAAATGTGTTAAAACATACACTCATCAGGTTATAAGCTTAAAAATACAAAAACAAACAAGTATTTCTTCTTAAAGTTTATACTACTATATTGTAATACCTTTTTAAAGAGTGGTTTGTAGGGGCACCTAGGTGGCTCAGTTAGTTAAGCATCCATCTCTTGATTTCCGCTCAAGTCATTATTTCACAGTTTGTGAAATCAAGCCCTGTGTTGGGCTCTGTGCTGACAGTGTGGAGTCTGCTTGGGGTTCTCTCTCTCTCTGACTTCCCTGCATACACGTGTTCTCTCTCTCTCAAAATAAATAAACACTTAAAAAAATAAAGAATGGTTTGTAAAAATAGGATCTACTTGAGTGATAGTAACCAACCTTCTGGGTGTAGGGGTGGATGTTACTGAGATCCAGGTAAATGTGTGTGCTAGGAGACTTTTTTTTTTTTTTTTTTTTTTAAGCTCTGTGTGCAATACAAAGGATACTGTTTTCATTTAGAGTGAATATCTGATTGGATTTTCTAAAACATCTTGAAGTCTCCAGCGTGGCCATTATGAACCCAGGTTTTATTCAGTTTGTGTCCATTAACATGTATTCTGTATGCCTTTGTATACTTACAAAGGTGAGTGAGTTTCAAATCCTGTCCTCATGATGAACCCAGTCTGCAGAGGAAAAGACTTACCTATACGCAAATCACTATAATTAAGTAAAGAAAATAAGAGAGCACAAAGAACAAGCTCTTTCAGCCCTGGAGGGATGCTGATAAAGCAAACTATCATCCAGAAGAGAGAAGATAGTTTTGAAAGATGAAATGGGCTCTGCTACTGTTAAGTACTGGTCAGAGCATGGCCAAACAAGAGAAAAAAAGCATATGGGGCGCCTCTGTAACTCAGTTGGTTGAGTTCAACATCTGATTCAGCTCAGGTCACGATCCCAGGGTTGTCAGATCTACCCTACCCCTGACTCCCTGCTGAACATAGAGCCTGCTTAAGATTCTTTTTCCCTCTGTCCCTCTCTCCTTCTTGTGTTCTCTCTCTCTCTCTCTCTCTCTAAAAACAAAAACAAAACCAAAACCAGTGTGCCCCAACGTGAGAATTGTAGGGTATCTTAATGGAGGATGTGTTAGACTTCTCATTCTACTATTGTGGGTCACCATCTTCCTCTTTGTACCACCCTCCCCGTTTCTTCGCCATTTGTGTTTGAGATGGCATTGTTTGCCATCACGTCCTCTGTATATTGCAGCCAAGGGGGCCCAGGCTTATACAGTCTTTATTACACAGGAGGCCAGAATTCATATGGAAAAGAGACTTGAACTGGCCCAGTTAGACTTGACTCTAACTGGCCCATCCCTGGATCCATTTCGGTGAAATGGAGCATTCTGACTAGCTGTCCTGGGTTAACCGATGTACATTTGAACCTCATTATAGGCTCTACTTTGCTCTATACTAATTTTTCTTTTTTGCACCTATTAAAAGCTCTTTTTTATAGTTTTACATTTCTTGATTAATCATTTTAAGTTCTTTCCAGAATAAGGATCATTAAAGGGAGAAGAAGGAAGGAAAGAGGGAAGAGAGGAAAGTAGAGAGGGATGGAGGGAAGGAGGGAGACCGAGAGAGAAAGGGAAACTTGAAACTTTACAGATTTACAAATTGTGGCTCAGATTCCATGTGGCAGGAATCATTAGGGGCCTATTGTTTAAAATTTTAAACACAGATATTTTAAATACAGATATTACTCATTTAGTTTTATAGGGAAGAGAAAAGCTATGATAATGCCTTGTTCAAAGACTCATTCCTGCTTACTCTGCTGCCTGATAAAGCCATCCACTGTTTAACCTGGCATCCCATTAACAAAAGTATTTATTAATATTTTAATTTAAATCTATTTAATCTCTTAATGTTTTCCATCATCTTTTCCCAAAACTACATGTTCATCTGGAAAATTACCTAGTCTCCAAGTTACCCCAGGAGACAGTTTTACTGGATGCTGTTCTTGCTCATGACAGGAGTTGTCATTCTTCCGGTTTCTGGTAATAGTTTCTTCACTACTTGTTACCTGGTCCCTAAGCTAATGCCACATTTTTGTTTTTGTTTTTTGTATTTTTGTTTTTCTAACTGTAAGCATCTTGATTCTGCAGCCAGTTACTGCCTGAGTCAGGATAGCTTGGGCAATGCTGCTGTCAAAGGCAACTCCAAAATCTTCTTTCTCAAGTTATGTGTCCAATACAGTTGGCTCTGGTCATCTTGACCACTTAGGAGTGGTGCCTGGTAGATGAGAATCCAGGATCACCACAGCGGTGGAAATAGAACATAGCAAATTGAGCACTGGCTCTGAAGTGACACAGGCCAACTTTGCTCACTTTTCTTGGGCCAGCTCAAGTCCCCTGGAAATGTATAGCTCAGAAACGTCAGGGAAATATCACCCTGCCTGGCTCCAATACAGCTGACAGATGGACCTATTTGATGAACAACACTGATTATCAAAAATTATAAAGTGCTAATCATATTCCAATTATATATTTTTCCAAATATATAATTCCTTTTTTAAAATGTTATAAAATATTTAACTTAGCATACAGCTTTACAGTGTGATAGTAGTTAGTACTTAAACAAGATCTTGATCCAGAAACTTAGAATACGTATCATTTTATAGACACTTTAGTAACTCAGTAATTTTTATTGAAGAATAAAACCTAAATAATAAATTTAGGATACTATAAATATTTATGTTCTAAAAATGCCAGCCATGTGAAAAAAAAAAATCTACCAACCTGAGTTTATCAACTGTATTAAAGAAAGTTCTTTGTTTACCAGAAACAGACTTTGATTGATTAACCTAATCAAAAGAGCAAATTTTGGGAGGATGTAGGGGTATGTACAGGATAAAAGATAAACACAAGAGATCAAGATTTGATGACTGGAAGTTCGAAAAGTTCATGAAATCAAAGGGAATAACATCATCGTCTCTATATATCAACAGATTAAATGTCTGCCTGTCTCAAAACTCCCATTTTTAAAGGGAAGCAGAAGTGTTGTGTATAATAGCAAATAGTTTCTCAGTTACTCAGAAGGACACAAATAGGTTATGATTTTGTAAACATTTATTTGCGAAGGAGTAATTTATAGTTTATGCGTCTGCAATGCTGATGTGAATGTCTTAAAACTTAAGACCTATTAGAACATACGCATGAGTTTTGCTTTATGTGAATATCTCATATTAGATTTTGTTGAATTGTTCTTTATTTTGTAGTGACAGTGATGAGAAACCTCTCAAAGGAAGCCTTCGATCCCTTAACAGGGATATGCAGGCCACAGAAAGTGCTGACAGCTTAGTCCAGTACGGAGAAGGCGACCACGGTCTGTTCAGCGAAGATGGATCCTTTATCGGCGCGTACGCTGGATCTAAGGAGAAAGGATCTGTTGAAAGCAATGGCAGTTCTACAGCAACATTTCCACTCCGAGCGTAAATGTATCACATGTAAACATCAGTGGTTTCACACCAACCTTCCATATTTATCTGTTCGAGGGAGCAAGAACTTTCACATAGGAATAGAAACGTGTTGGCATAAGATTTCATCCAGAATTTGAACATCTTGTAATTATGTTGAGAGAATAGCACTGCCTTGAAAAAATAAAATACCAAGCACTACAGGCCTATATTGTTTGTTTTGTTTTGTTTTGTTTTTCAGGTGCTGAAAATTCAGAACATAAAACAGATCCTGTATTTAGATTCACCTCAACTGAATCCAAAGTATCCCTTCAGTGTACTCCATTTTTGCCTGGTTTTACTGTTCACTGTGTTCGCATTGTTGTTGCTACCTTGTGGTTTTTCCTCTGTGTGCACATTTGTATTCAGTCTCTGAGAACTGTCTTAGTGACTTTGCTTCACGACAGGTAAAAAGATGGGAGGCAAACTGGTTATTTAAAATGTAAAGAGGAATTTGAATGTCTTATTAAAACAGTTCATTGAATATATACAGTCTAAATCTATTATTTAATTTTTTTTGTAGCAGGAGTCCTAGGTAAACTATCAACTCGTATTTATTGAGCGCCTAACTGTTTGCCCAGAGATGGTCATGTTTAAACAGAATTCTGACTTTTTCAGTTTTAACATGAATCTTTTGGTTATATCACTTATGACATCTAGAACCATCTTTGGTTTTTGTTCTTTTATTGGACTAAATTCAGCTGCAAAGGATGCAGTTATCTGATGAAAGAACAGGCCAAGGGATCCGGGATGCTGGAGTCTCCTAGCTACATCTATTTAATATCTTCATTTCTAAATTGACCACTTTTACCTTTTTTTCTATGTTTATATAATGGTATGCTTGCATATATTTCATGAATGCATTGTACATATTATGTTAATATTTACACAATTTAAAATACAGATGTGTTTTATTTTGAAGTGAGAAAAAGAACATGAACAGGCATGTTTGTACAGCTAAAGTATATAGTAAGATAACATTTTTCATCATTCCAGAGCTACAGCCAACAACACGAGGTTCCAAAACTGAAGACTTTGTATAAAGCGTTTGGATTTTGTTCTTATATTGCTTTTTCCAACAGTCTCAAAATAAAATATCATATAAATATTGAGGGAAATGTTTTCATATTTTTCAAAATAAGGTTTCATTGTGAGTATATTCCTACCCCAGCCCCCAAAAGAAAAACTGTTTACAGTAGACATTTCTATAAAGGGTTTGCCTTTCACATTTTAAACATCTTCACGGTGGGATCTCTGTTCTTTTGTCAAAGTCAGCACAAATTCAGGGAATTCATTTTCTGGCATGTGGGCTACTAGTCCTTCTAAAATTGTACATGAAAATGGTTTAAAAATATTATGAAGGACTGTGCATGCATGCCAGTAAAATCCAGTGTTCAACTTCTCACTTTATGGAAAGATTTTTTAACCCTACCATGAAATTCTTGATTATGTTTAAGTGAAAGTGAAATCACAGATTTTCCTTTAGTTTTTGAACTGTAGCTATGGCTATACATTGTTAAACCCTGACTTTGATTTATGCAGCCCACCGTATTTCTTGTGGACCGAAATTAGGGATGTTTGTAATGGTCAGTGCAGTAATCCACATGGAGCATCTAATGGTCATTTTTTACCTAGTGCGTCCTCCAAAATGCATGGGCAGCAAAAGAATGTCTTATTTAAAACAATACGTCATGGGCTCAGGATTTGACCAAACTCCCAGAAATCAGAGTTTCCAAAAGGAAGGGCATCTTGGTCCTCCTTGTGTACAAGGGGCCACACTTCCATCAGTGCACCTTGAGTTTCATCCCCGTCAGATTTCTAAAGCATTTTCTGGAGGAAGAATTCTCATGTTTTGACATACCCGGGAAGAATTTCTGGCCCTCAGCCACCGATGAGGCCAAGGCTGGCACTTCCGAGTACAGTTCTGCTATTAGTCTAGTTCCTTTTCTTTGTCATCAGCCAAGACGGTTTTAAGAGAATCATGCAGGTTGGAAACACTATCCAGAAAGCATTAGAAGTAGATTTATTTTGAATTTAATAATCTTTAAATTAGAACTTAACACGACTACTGCAGTGTTTGATTTTCCTAGACCTCAGTGTTTCCCTTTAGCAGTCTGAGTAACAGGGATGTTCCTTTTCCTATTTTCTCAAAGACCAAAACTTACTTACAGACATGAAGCATGAGGTTATGTTATGACTGCCTCTTGCTGTTATTCTCTATACGTTTTCTTAATACCATTTGGCTTCTACTAAGAATCTTCAGTGCAGAAGAATTGGTTCAGAACTAACTTTCTCTGTTAACTGTCAATATTATTTTAATGTAATAGATTGTATATAATCTCAAGGATTGTTGGTGGGGATGAGTTCCTAGAGAACTGTCCAAAGGTTGGAAAAATCCAAGTTCTCTTCCTGGTTCCAGCGCTGATCTTGTACATAAACCTTAGGCACGTTGCTTGACCCCTTTGCTTCGTACTGTCTCAACTATGAAGTGCTAATGATGATCTCAGTTACCTTATCTTTGTCACAGGGTGTTCTTTTTTATGAAGAAAAATCTGAAAATGATCAAAGCTAAGATGCCTTGTAACTTCATAAACCGTTAATCCAACGATGTATCAAAAGTCACCCCACACATACCAACTCAACTTTTTTCCTGTGAGCACATAAATATATTTTTATAGAAAGACAAATCTACAGGAAATAAAATCTGCTGTTCAGTGAGCAGTATGATTTGCACATGCCATCAAAAATTATTAATCAGAAAACAAGTAAGCAGGGTCTTTGCTATACAAAAGTGTTTTTCACTAATTTTGCATGTGTATTTATAAGAAAATGTGAATTTGGTGGATTATTCTATCGGTGTAAAGGCATCTGATATTTTAGATGTACCCATGTTTATAAAGGTGTAAAGCACAATGAAATTATGCTGGAAGTCTCAAATAATATTTTTTCCTATTTTATATTCATGGAAGAGATGAGATAGAGAGAGAACAATAATGAGAAATGTTGGTGTGTTTTTCTAAGCATTTAAAACATAGTTGCCAATCGAAGCCCTAAATATGTTTACATGCCATTAAGATATGATTCTTGTAACAATTTTAAATTGATTATAACGGGGTTGGGTTTGTAATTTGTGGTAGTATATATCCTAGTGTTCCCATAGTAAAATAAATAGGGTTGAGCCAAAGCTTACTTTGTTTTGTGTCTTAAATTGTTTGATTACATCTTCAAAAGCGATGAAAGGTATGTAGAACTGGTTTACCTGATTACTTTTTTTGGCTTAGATTAATATTCATAGTAGAACTTTATTAAAATGTGTTTGTATCGTAGGTGGTGTTTGTATTATGCTTATGAATATGTATGGTTTAAAAATATTTTCATTATACAAGAAATTCAACTTTCCAAATAAAAGTTCAACTTCATGTACTCTAAAAATGTTTGTATTCTTTTCTGTCTAGATAAGAAGAATCAGAATTTCTATATCCACCTTACCTTCAGGTGCCTCTGATCCTGGAATGTCAATAAATGAAGTATAAATTAATAAAGCACAAGTGACATATAAGTAAAAGTATTTTGATCCGAATGACTATACATACAAATAGACCATATAATAACAACATCTGCAAAATGTAATAAGCCAATAAATTCTGTACTTAATGATAAATGTAAAATTAAGACGAATATATATATTCATTTGATTATTTTTAGAACAATGTAGACCTGTCAGTTTTCAAGAAAATGTTCAATATTCTATACTTTCAAATAAGGTTAGCGAGTAATTGGGACACCCAATCTACTAAAAATTATAATTTTTGAAAAGTGTTTTACGTGTACTAAGCATGTTATATACATTATCACATTTAACCTCTAAAACAATATTCTGTTTGTAGAATTAAGGCACAACATGATTAAAAAATGTGGTAAATGTAACCAGCATGGGCTCGAGGTGGAAATTAAACCCAGTGCGGTTTGACTCTAAAACCCAGGCTCAGAATCATTATTCCAGTATGTATCCTTTTATCTCTCACTCCATCACTTTATCTTAGAAATGATAAAGAAAGCTAAGTTTGAGTTTAATGTTAACCTAGTGATCATGTTTAGAAACTTCTCAGTTTAAGA
Source organism: Hyaena hyaena (assembly GCF_003009895.1). Lineage (NCBI taxonomy): Eukaryota > Metazoa > Chordata > Mammalia > Carnivora > Hyaenidae > Hyaena > Hyaena hyaena. The sequence continues at coordinate 444,466 of NW_024081317.1, forward strand.
TTTGTGATCAAAACGTACAATGGGGAAAACAATATTTTATATATATATATATACAATTGAACGTTTGAAACCGAAAAAGCAGTAATTGAAATAAATTGATATATTGGCTGCCTGACAACTCTTCCAAGAGGAAAATATGGCATCCAAACTTGTCGGACTCTGGAGTTCTTTGAAGACTCAGCGTTAGGTTTCTGTTATTTTCCTAACAGATGTCTTACCCTTCAGGCTTTGATTGTCATGTGCAGACACATGACTTCAGGGTATTTTTAGCCTAGGATTCTCCATATATTTGAGGCTTTTTATTTATGACTTCCTGCTTGACATCTCTTTTCCTAATGGTTGTAGAATATTTCAAACTCAGCATGTCAAAAGTGAATGAATAACTTTCCCCTTCCAAACCTATCCAACATCTCTCAACTGTACATACAATTAAGTGATTTTTTAAAAATATTTTTATTTATTTCTAGGGGAGAGAGAGAGAGAGACAGCATGAGCAGGGGAGGGTCAGAGAGAGAGGGAGATACAGACTCTGAAATAGGCTCCTGGCTCTGAGCTGGCAGTCAGCACAGAGCCCAACACGGGGCTCGAACCCACAAACCGCGAGATCATGACCTAAGCGAAAGTCGGATGCTTAACCGACTAAGCCACCCAGGCACCCCTACAATTAAGTGCTTTTAAGCAATAGTATCCATCCAAGTACTCTCAAGCCATAAACCTATCCTTACCAAGCTTTCTCCCTTTCACCATTCTCAATCCATGACAAAATTCTGTTGATAACTATGGCCTAGGTATTTCCTGGATCTACTCACTGCTCTGTACTGTGGTCATTTGGCTGCGCCACTTTCATGCTAACTGGTCTGTGTCCATTGGCTTCCACTCCAACCTTGTGACCAGAATACAGACAGCGTAATGTTTGAAGTACATGCCTCTTCATGCTGTTTCCTTATGGCTTTCCATTGTTCCTAAGATAATGACAAAAATCTTTAGTAAGTCTTTAGCAATCTGCATGGTCGGACCCCTACTAAACCCCACTCCCACCATGCACCATTCTATCCTTCCTCTCTTCATTCCTGACATTATGATTGTATCAAATACCTCAGGTTCCCCAGACCTAATCTGTATGGTACTAGCCACTGTAGCATGAGCCCCTCCGTGTGGACTACAACAGACTAACTGCAGAAGGAGATTAACAGAAATGCTCATGATGTGCCTCTTGCTGGGAGGCTTGTCCCTTGAACACTATGGCATGAGGGGCTAGGAGACCCTGCCTGATGCCTATTCATACTCAGTGTGGAAACATGGAGGAATTCATAACCTATGGAGCAAATGTGTATTCAGTGAGATAAGGGAGCGTGGGTAAATTCCAACCTTCTTTCATGGCCCCTCCCCACTCTCTTATACTGGATGGTCCCATGGATTAGAGCAATTATTTGCAATTTACCAGTGGCCAATCCAATAATGTACCTTCTTTTGGTTCTTCTTTGCTTTACTCTCTTTTCTTCATGCCTAATCCTAACCTATTAGGATTGTACTCCCTACTAAATTAGTAGCCCATATATTGATTGCTACAGGTTCTTTTGGTAAGGAATCCAGGCTGACTCTTTATCAGCTCCAGGCACTTGGCAAATTCCTTCCTGTGATGAGTCCCTTAAGTTTATTACTTCTTCTTCACAGAATCGCTGATTTACTATCAAGTTTAAGGTTTCCTTAGGGGAAAATTCTAAGTCTTCCGTAACTATGTCCAATCACTGTATCTTAGTGTAGCATCATTTTAGGTACCTCTCATTTTTTGTGCTACACAGTTGCAATTTTACTTTTTTGTATGGCTTTTTTGATTTCTGCCTTTATTTCTTCTATTAGTGTAAAAAGTTCTATAGGCACAATAGATACATGGTCATTTTTACTGGAAAAACCAGTCATCTAGCATAGTGTCTGGCTTCCACTGAATATTTATTAAATATTTGTTAAAGAATGAGAGTCACAAATAATTCCAAATAATGAATGCATTTGAGAAAAATTCGAGTGTAGATACTGAAAGAGGTCTCCATTTGTACCCCAAAGCAATTCTTACCCAGGGCTTTATCTTAATAAATGACCCACTATCCACTTAGTTACTCCAGCCAAAGCACTTAGAATCATTTTTGGATACATTCTTTCCCTTACTGTTCTACATCACCTCCTATTAGGTCTAACTCCAAAATATATATTTAAATGTATTTATGTTCTCCTTTTTTGCTCTCTTCTCCAATGTATGAAACAATCACAGGGAGCTTTGTAACATATAAACCAGATTGTACTAATGGTTATTCAATAAATGTAGCCAAAATCCCTAATTCCTAACCCTATGACCTTGCTACCTTACCAGCCTTATCTCATACAGCGTTTCCTCCAAAGTTATGCTTTGGTCATTCTGCCCATCTCTGTGTTTCTAGAGCCCACTAAAATTCTTTTATGTGCCTAATGACATTTGCAGTTGCTATTCTGTCTGGAATGTTTTCCTGAATTTCGGATAAACCAGTTTCCATTCTATTTAAATGTCACTTGTTCAGGGAAGATGTCTGTGATTATCAGCTGTAAAGTAGTCAGGTGCTGTTTATGTTATTCCTTTATATCAATCATTACTGTATTAATTTATATTCTTATGTGATTTTTCACCCATTCCTGTTCCCACTACGATGTAAGCTCCATGAGAACAGCAACTTCTCTGGTCTTGTTCAGTGCTCTGATAACTGGAATCAGCCCCAGCCTGTAATAGATCCTAAATAAATATTTGTTCGGTGACTGAGTGAGCTAAAGCACCAAACAGGAAACAATGCAACAAATATTAAGAAGAGAAAATAATTAATCTGCTTACCAAAACATAGTGGCCTGAGTTTTACATTTTAAAAACATATATTTAGAATACACTAGAGTTATTAGACTAATGATCTTGAAGTATATAGAAATATCAACTCATTATGTTGTACACCTGAAACTAATAGAATATTATGTCCATTACATCTAATATAGATAGATATACAGATAGACATAGAGATAGGTTCAAAAACACAAAATTGTGCACAGCAGGTCTGATCACAGAAGAAAAAAATTTTTTCTTCTGCTTTCAGGAAAAGAAGTTTTTAATGTTTTGTAAAAACAATTATGTAACTCAGTAATTAACTCAGTACTTCCACTCATAAGAATCGGTACAAATTTCCTTTTGGGTAAATTTCAATAAGGTACATACAAAGTAGTTAACTGCAGTACAATAAATATTAGAGTAATTATGATAATTAAAATGTCTATAATGTATGTTTGTAATTCCGCAGAGAAAATATTATATTATGAGCCATAAATTCCTATGTAGAGTACGAAAGTTAGCTATGTTTTAAAATGAATTTTTAAAAATCCACACGTGGTTTTTTGATGAAGTTAAACAGTGGAAAACATCTTACAATAATTGCACTGCTCTAATAAAATATGTAATTAAAAGACTCAACCACTAGGTGGAAGTGTTTCAAAGTAATATAAGACACAGAAAGCACTCTTTCATCAAGGTGGTTTTTTATCTTGGCAGTTTTCAAGATTAAGCATGTATTATGTGTCGATTACTTAGGGATTTTACACTCCATCTTTTACTTCTAACTTGTGGTCTCATTATAATTATTATTGGCCTTCATTAATTCAAGTTTTGTGAATTACATAGGTCTTTTCTAATTTTGGAGGGATTGGCATTTTTCAAATCTTGAAGTGTGATCAATTATAATACTTAGGACATTAAAAAATTAGTTTCCTAGTTTAACCTTTTTCTTTCTGGTAGAAACAGATAAAAGTGATCACTAATTTCTATTATTTTTTAAAACAAATTTCATGTTTCACAGTTCTTTAATATATGAATAACTCAAGTACAATGAATGATAAAGTAATTTCTGATGACTATATGTGTAGCTAAATAGTAATAGTAGTAGCCATATCATGGGACTGTTGTAAAGATAAAAATGAGTTCAAATATGCAAGTAACTCAGCTCTGTGAAAAGTGCTAATTACACATTATGATGTAATAATTAAATACTTTTATAGAACTGTATGTTACCGTACATAACTGGCATCTTTCAAATTAATAGTCCCAAACTTCAAGAGGCATCACCCTAAGGGCTTGTTAAAACCTGAGTGCTCTAGTTCATCCCCAAAGTTTGTGGTTCTGTAGATTTGGGATGGGGCCCAAAGTGGGGCCCAGAGTTCCCATGAGCCATTACCCTTGCTGGTTCAGATAACACATTGAGAACCACTGACCTACAACAATGCATAGATTTGAAAACGGTCAGGTACAGGTGCCTGGGTGGCTCCTTCTGTTAAGTGCCCGACTATTGCTTTGGGCTCAAATCATGATCTCATGGTCCTTGGGATTGAACCCCATGTTGGGCTCTGCACTAACCATTTTGAGCCTGCTTAGGATTATTTCTCTCTCCCTCTCTCTCTGCCCCCACCCTCCGAAAAATAAACTAAACAAACAAACAAAAAAAGAATCTGCTAAACTTGAGAAGAGTTCAAAGAGAATGAAATCATGTTCCATCAGCTTTCTGGATATTTTCATAGACATAGCAAGCTGACTTTCAGAATGAAAAGTAATAGCACATTCCCTTCATGATTTATGGGCTAAAATCCACAAGTAGTATCTATATTCAATGTTTTGTAGTATCTGATAGGTGTTTTATTTTTTTTACCCCAAGAAATGATGGTCTAGGAAAAATTGTTTAACTCCCATTGTATTAGATTTTTTTTAATTAAGTGAATAAAACCACTTATATTGATGGACTATGAGAAGTTTTACAATGGTTGGGAAATTGCTTCAGCATCCATTTTTGTTCTGTGGCAGAGCAATCTCACATTTGCTCATGGTTCTCTCCCAATCTGAGCAGAAAGTCCTTCTGCACTTAGATAAGCATCTTAGAACTTTCTTAAATCCTGCAATACCCCTACTCAGTTCCTACCCCACTCCATCTATTACTTTCCAGCAGCTCTTAAAGTGCATGCTTATAAGAGATTAATGTAAACTCCTTCTAAATTATCCTACTTCCCAGGATTTTCCAAGCTTCTCTGTCTCACAAATCTTTAAGATGTTTTTGTGTTAATGGAGACACCTAGTGCATGGTAAGAGAAAGGAAACATGCAGATTACTATGCAGAATGAGGTACCACTACAGAACTATGTTCTCCAGAGAGAAAGCATCTACATCATATTTCTGCCTGAAATTCTAGCTTATTGGAGAGGTAATATTCACCATTCTCTGAGTTTTCCGTGATGTTAGAAAAACATACAACCTAACTTGTAGCTGTGGCAAGTTCAAACTTGAAACATCTCAACCCAGTACAATCATAAAGTAGTAAAACTAAAATTTAAAGAAACAGAACACTATTAGAACACGATTTTGACACAGATCAAGAATGATCAGAATGTTTAGGGTTGGCAGAGGGAGTGGTAAACTTCCAACTGGTAACACCAACTGGTAAAAAAATAAAATATAGTAATTTGGCAATATGTATTAAAATGTATAGGAAGCCCCCAAATATATTCTAGGAATATAATTATGAATACTGCATTTTCCTACAATGTATATTAAATTCTAAGGGGAAAAATATCAATATAATGCGAATTTGAAAAACGGTCATTTTGAAATAAAACCTGTTATAAAAATAGCATTTTATAGTGACAGAATGTCATAATGGAAACCTCCAGAGTTCATAATCAGGGAGTCAGTACCCTGGTGAATATAGAAATGGTACCTCCATGTGCATATGTATATTTTCTGGGAAAATCCATAAGAACTTTAATCAGATTCCCAAAGCTGCTCATATGCACAGTTTGGCATTTAAAAGAGGGGTCTGGGAAATTCTGTGAAGCCCCATTGATTCACCATCCTTAGCTTGGTGATCTAGTTGATCCCACATTTACTAAAAGAGGAAACTGATACCTAAAAAAGCAAGTTTCTCAACGGCCCTGCTCTAGTTACACTGCATGGTAAGGTGCACACTGGAGTTCCCTATTTTATCTTGATAGCCATATATCTGTATATCTCTCTATATTAAAAACCTCTGTAACACATTTTATGTTTGTGCTGTCACTGTTTGAATTCAAATCCCTTCATAGAAAAAAATAGGATATCTAGCTTAATATTATTTTATAGAATGAGCCTAGTAAAATGGATGTAGCAAAGGTCAGATTACTTATCTGTGGTGATGAAAGCCAAAAGGTAGCTTCTGCTTTTTTAGGTACGTGTGCATCGAATGTTTCATGTTTCAAAGGCTGGCTGCCCCACTTTCTCGTTGTCTGACCTAGCAAGCTTCTCAAAATGCAGTTTTCTTATCTGTAATAATAGCTAACTTTCAGATTTGTGGGAAGGGATGAATGAGAAAATCAGAACTAAAATAACAAGATACAAAACAGTCTCTTACCGAACGGTTCATGGACACTGTAAAACAAATATAAACACTTGTAAAATATAATGATCGTCATGTGTGAAAGCACCTAAGATAATGACTGTGATAGTTAAAACGGAGCTTTCCACAACTAGTTATAAAAATATAAATCCCTCATAGTTTATGTTATGGTTATTTATAAAACATCTTAACATCTTAACCACTGTAAGTGCCATGAGTCACAGGAAAACAGTTTTTCGGTGGGAACTATTGTCTTTAACCCCACCAGAAGTCACACATCTTTCTACTCCACTGCTAAGTCTTCTCTGATAGCCCTCCCCCGTACAGCCCCTCCTTATCCACAGGGGGTATGTTCCCACACCATCAAGTGGGTGCTTGAAACTACAGACAGTACCCAACCCTACTGTACTGTGCTTTTTTTCTATATACACCTATGATAAAGTTTAATTTATAAATTAGGCTCACTAAGAGATTAACAACAATAACTAATAACAAAATAGAATTGGAACATTATACTGCAATGAGAGTTATGTGGTCTCTCTCTCTCCCTCCCCCCCAACACCTTATTAATACTGTACTTACCTTTCTTCTTGTTGTAATAATGTGATCTGATAAAACACCTACATGGCGAGATGAAGCGAGGTGAATGACTGTAGGCATTGTGACAAAGCATGAGGCTGCTCCTGACCTTTGGATGATCCCTTGGGAGGAGGATCATCTGCTTCGGGCCCGCAGTTGATTGACAGTAACAAACCTGGAAGAGCAAAACCACGGGGGATTGTACTCCATTTGAAATCTTTATGTCAAAAATGATCATTACCTGCAGCCTTTCTCAGACAACTCTCTGGAAGTCATTTTAACAGAAAGAAGTGATAGAGGATGGGCTTCTTCTAGTAGCCCACTTCTGGGCTTCCCCTTGAGTGAGTAGTTCTCCATCTTTACAGTTTAAGTGAGGATTTTCAGAGACTAATGAAACACAGGAGATCTCCACTTCTTCAAGGACTTCAAGACCTTTATACTTTCTTTGGGACTGTGGGCACATCGTCACAACATTTATGATCCCACCCATTAAAGGTATAGATTTTTCTTTATATTTTTCCCTACAAAATCGTTTCTTTCTTTGCCAGCTGTGGTGAGATCAGAGGACACATAGAATGCAACTAATTGCTTGTACAACTCCCTACTGTACAGTCAAGTTCATTGGGAGACATATTATGCTGGAATACTGCAGATGGTTAGACACATGGTACCTAAAATGTTATTTATACTTTGGAACTAGTTATAGTGACGACACTTGCCTAAATAATTAAAAATGCAGACTCTATAGCAAACAAAGTATGTGATCATCACTCTCATGCCACATGGGCTTCAGTACCAAATTAGGGATCATTCACTTCATTTCCTACTTGTCAACAACTAAAAAATATATATAAATGGCATTACATGATATTGATAGTGACAGGGTGGTAATAATCACTGATAAAACATTAGCTGTGGTTTTTTTTCCCTCAAAGTATGTCTTAATGGCTTAGAATGTGAACTGTGACATCTGTATACTTCGTAAAACAATGGAACTCATTTAACACACCATCTCCAATCACATAGTCATGGCTGTCCGGAAGGGAAAGAACACTGAGGTAGGCCAACAAACAGTGCCACGATTAGCAACATCTGCTGTGGAAATAGGAATAGGGAGTGGCAGCAGGTATGCAGTATATGTGCCTTTCCCAGGTTTGTGGTTACTAACCATAGGTTTTAAGAGTCAGAGATTCCTGGATCCAATTCCTGGCCTCACCACTTACTAGCTAAATAACCAAATGACCTTAAGGGAGTTCTGATCTCTCAGAACTCTAGCACTCAGTTTCATCAACAGTAATTGAGAAAACTCTCTCTCTCTCATTCTCTGTCTTTATGGCTATGATTATTGAATGCCTGTAAAGTGGCGCTGGCACACAGGTGAATATTCAGTAAAGTGAGGGAGTACTGTTAGTACTGCTACCAAGAATATTATAAAGAAAGGATAGTCACTCGGGCTCATCACACATGGAAGAATTAACTAGTCAGTGGAGACATGAAGAATTCTTAGCAATCCCTTATCATCGTTACCTGCCAAAGTCATCTCTTTCAATTAGATCCAAAAATAAATACCTAAAAGTGTAACCTTAGCAGGAGATGTTGTGGCACAGTGGAAGGCGTGGTGGCCTTTGAAACATGTGGCCTTAAGAGGAACACAGACTCTGTCATTTCATTCAGCCACTGCTCTTGGGCTATTCACGTGGCTGGGTTTCAAATACCTACCCTCCCTTCCCTGGCAACTTCTCTTAAGATTTACTTGTCATCCAAGTAAGCAAAGGTAATTTGTAACTTAAAAAGTACTATATGTATATAAAAGTAAAGAGTTCTGATGTCATTAAACATTTCAGAGTGTGCAAATACTACACACCCATTTATACACTATCTGAGATTACTCATATTAACCGCTTGCCACATTTGTTGAAGATTATTTTATTACTTATTAAAAGGGAACTTCTTCAGGAGTTAATTCTTTGGTTTGAAATCACTTAGATTCAGTGGGAAACAACTCATGTTCTCAAGAGATCTCGGCAACTATTTCCATGTAGAATTAAGAACAAATTTGAAAGTTGATGGTTGCAGTGTTCGTGGCAATTGTGGGGTCATCACCAAAGAGCTGGAATGGCCAAGTGACTTCAGAATTAGCTTATAAGGGTCGTAGCATAAGGTTGTTTGGTCTCTGAGCTGTCAGCCTGAGCCTTAGATGGGTGACAGTTTTGTTGGGTTCAGTCATGTTGAAGGAGTGTCTAAGAGTAAAGTGAGTCTGAGAATCCAGGAAAGTCTGCTTCTGTGAAAGGGATCATAACTGCACCATTTTCCGCAGTAACATGGGTAGCTTCCTCCCACCAGAAGAGCTTATCTTCTGTTCCTTTAATGCAAAATGAGATTAATATCACTCCTTTAACACTTCAGGATGCAAAATAATAAATAAATGAGAAAGCACTGTAACATTCTCCTTGCTAACATCTGCTCTTCTCTGGGTTTTACTGAAAGAAGCTGCATATTGTAGCCACGGTGCCCTCCTACTGTTTATGCTCCATTTACAGATGGCAGAAGGAAGTTTATCTGTAGTGTACAGTCTGTGCATATCATTATGATGAGTTATTTCAGCTGGGAAATCAGTATCTAAAAAAGACCGTGACTTTTGGTGCCAAAAATAAGCATTTATCACTTAAAATTTCAAAGAGAAGCCAGAGTCTTGCCATCCGTCTCAGGGCACACACATCAGATGGTTAGGTTGAATGTGAAAGCTCATTATGCAGTGTTCCTACTGGTGAAACATCTGACTTGGACACTTTCCTTCTCACCAGAAAACCGTTTTGACTTTTCTTTAGACAAAAAGACCTGTGCAAGTCTGATTCTAATCCTTTCCCAAAAATCACCCTTCACATTGATTTACTAGCACGGTGGCTTCCTTCCCATGACCACCTAGATTACTGTTTTTCAAAGACACTTCCCTAGAGCACTGGCAGCTCACTCTGTAACACGTGTTCCTTCTGAGTGGTGGATGGATGGGGAGAACAAAAGCCTGTGATCAAAGGAGCGTGAATCCACTATAAACTTTATCCCTTCTTTGAGAATCAAAATGAATGTTAAAGAATGAGGAAGTAATAGCATGGAAGTCCTTTAATCCAGTGTATCACAGACTTGATTTTTTTTTAAGTTTATTTATTTATCTTGAGAGGGTGAGAGACAGAGGGAGAGAAAGGCAGATAGAGGCAAAGAGAGAGGGGGAGAGAGAATCCCATCAGTGCAGAGCCTGATGCCGGGCTTGAACCCACAAACCACCATGAGATCATAGCCTGAACAGAGTTTAGGAGTCAGATGCTTAACTGACTGAGCCACCCAGGAGACCCAGACTTTTTTGTTCTTACAGTTATTTTTCATAGACTCTCTATTAATATCATGCAGGACATTGTAGAAATCAGTCATTTCCTCTCCAGCTCTTCAGTGTACTCCTTGCTTGCTTTCCCTCCATAAATTTAGATCTAATTATTTTGGCATTTATAAACCATATACTGCATAATCTCTAATACTCTAGTTAACAGGAGGTTATCTGCTTCTCTCCAAAGAAGTAAAAAATTATTTTCTATTGTTTATATTTACAACATATACCTTTTGAATATGTTACCAAATCACTGATTTTGATTTTGGTTGTATCCCTGGTGGACCATGTGGAAAACTTAAAAGAGAATTTTGATCCATAAACTGGTAAATGACTTCATACTTCTCCAGCCAAACTAAAAAAATATGAATAAAGTCTCAGGACATGTTTGTCTCCTCACACTCTGAGTACATCGATGGTGCGAAAAAGACACCAGACCCTGAACAAGTTGACTACAAAACCTAAGGAAGGGTCCAGAATAACATTAACCAGCACAGTGTTTAAGAGCTCAGGCTATAGATCCAGATAGACCGTTTATCAATTCAGTACTTCTGTTTGTTAATCATGTATTCTTAGACAGATTATTAAATTCTTTTTGGCATTCTGAACAACACAGGATTAAATGAGGTAATGAATTTAAAAGTGTTTAGCACAATGCTTGCTAATAAATCGTATTCTAATAGCTGCTACTATTTTTATTCTATCAGGAAGGATATACATTGAGAAGGAAGCTAAAATGTCCACTGTAGGAGCACCTGGGTGGCTCAGTAAGGTGAGCGGCTGACTCTTAATTTCGGCTCAGGTCATGGTTCCAGTGTGGTGGGATTGAGCCCTGTGTCAGGCTCCTCGTTAGGCATGGAGACTGCTTAAGCTTCTCTCTCTCAATGTCTCTCTCCCTCTCTCAGTCTCTCTCTCTCTCTCTCTCTCCTCATGATCTGTCTCTCTTGCTCTCTCTCTAAAATCAGAAGTAAAAAAAAAAAACGTCCACTGTAATGCTTGTACCACCCACTTGACTGATGGCCATGCTGCTGATGTTCATCTGAAATTTATGCTGAGCATTAAAACTCATCCTTATGCTTTCTTTTTCATTTATTTCCTTTCTCTTCTGGTCCTTTTGGGAGTTTCCTGCATTCCCTGACAGAATCCTTCCTGATGCTGAGCTAATGTTAACTGTGCAAAAACCTATGTATTACTATAAAGTGGGCTTTTTATTTAATAACTTTAATAAACCAATAATAATGGAAAAGAATATTAAATAAACTCAAATCTCTCAGTTATCTGATGCTAACATTTAAAAGTATTGTAAAAGAGCCTTCGTGATAGAACTTGCAAGCTTTAGGTGGTCAGGAACTACCTAAAGTTAAGGGTTGGGGGTGCCTGGGTGGCTCAGTCACTTAAGCATCCGACTTTGGCTCTGGTCGTGATCTCACAGTTTGTGACTTCCAGCCTTGCATTGGGCTTTGTGCTGATAGCTCAGAGCCTGGAGCCTGCTTCAGATTCTGTGTCTCCCTATCTCTGCTCCCCACCTCTCTCAAAAATAAACATAAAAAAAAAAAAAAGAACCAGTTAGATGTGTCTGAAGCAGTTCACCAACACTGAGGGTAAGAATTGTGGAGCATCTTGTATGCCCAGAGTCCTACCTCAACTATTCTTCCTCAAGAGGAAGGGCTGGAAGTGCTTCACCATTTGCTTCTAGAGGAAATAACTTCAATATCTTCAACAGAACCTTAAAGAGACCTTGAAAAGGTCACTTTAGTTTGGAAAAACACAAGAGCCTAGCTTCTATCTGAAAAATCTAAAAAGTGAGAGATGAATAATTTAGGGCAGATAAGCTGAAAGCAATCTGTTTTGGAATCTCGTTCCTCTCCCACTCTGTTGAGGCCACAAGATGGGCAAATGTTCACTGAGGTCTTCATGAGATGCATGAGGGAGGAGAAGCAGCATGGGATGGAAGGTCGCTAATGGTCAAACCTTGCCCAAGAACACTCTCCTGGAGGAGAAATAACACCAGCAGTTAAAAGCCGGCAGTGGACTGCTGGGTTCTAAAGGAACTACGCAGGAATAAGTGATCAGAAGTGAAATCTATTTGCTATAGTCAATGCAGCTGGTGGGGAGAGTTGCTCAGCAATCAAAGGCAGCTGGTCTCCCAAGAACTGATAAAACCCTCCAGGAGAGGAAGAATCCGCAACACCTGCCAGACTTAGAGATGAAGAAACGGATGATCAAGGTTTTCCACACACACTCCCACACGCCATCCAGATCCCATATGTTGGTGTCGGGGAGGAATAATCTTACTCTACCCTTCAAAAGTATTCTAGCTGGTATAAGAATTAAACTGACTTGAGACAGATTCATGGGAAAAAATGAAATTAAGTGCACATGGAGACCCCATAATGAAGCTAAGGTCTAAAGAGATGACCAAGGTGTCTTGCTTTTACACATTTCACACAAAGAAACTGTATCTGTGAGAAGTTGACAGGACAAAGCAAACTTATGTTTGGGAGGTTCAATTAGTAAGAAATTCTAACCAGAATCTGACCTGGAGTAGTATATTAATGAAAACAAAGTTATTTTATGCAGCCTTTCCAGCATACAATCCCTTATATCTGATGATTAGAATGTCTCTTTCATTCCTGGTACAGGGACTATACCTTTCACGTCAGAGATTAATTTCCTGCTTTCTGAAGACAAAAGAGGGGGGTCAGAGTGTTCTTTTTTCACTGGTTGCTTTCTTGAGTAACTTTTAATTCAAAATAATCAATTTGCCAAAGTGGCACATTTTTCGGCGGCCTGCCCTTGGCCCCTACATTGCTTATTTTAAAATCAATATTATCTGAATCTAGACATTCTAGTTTCCAAACCGAGGATGGGTTTTGTAACTTAAACTGACAAAGCACTTTGAAATTGTTTAAATTGACTAGAAAAGTCCTAGAACTGCTTGCCTTTTCCCCCAAAGACAGGGAGAAACCTTCTTCCAATGAGTAAAAGGACAGAAGAAAACTGAATAAAGTTACTTGTTAATAATAATAGTATTTATTTATTAAGCCTGTTTGAGGCTCTGTGCTAAGTGATTTGTCCACACTCGATGCTCCCCAAACCATGAGAGGTAAGTGATGCTCTTTTGACACAGACAAGTCCCTAAAACACTCAGTGGCTAAGAAATAGCAAAACTGAAATTGGGGGACAAACCAACATGACTGTAAACCACAGTTCTCCCCAGGTCATGACAAACACAAGCCCAGCTTATTTCCAAGTAGAACATACTGCTCTAGAGAGAATCCCAACCATTTTAATATGCAAACCTTCCATCAGAGCACAATGGGACTATTTGATCGCATCCACTGCTCTTTAGAGTAAACATGGTTTAAATCGTTTCATGTATCTTATTGAATCACCCCAAAACCGATTTGGTAAAATAGCTCAGTTTTCAGCTCTATACACGACGCTGAATAACAGGAAGCTTTATTGACATACTTGGAATTGGGTTAGATAGTAAAAACTCAGATGGCGATCTTTCTAAATGGAAGCCAAAACTCCCTCGCTTGATCATACATTACCGTACCCATCCATCAATTTGCAACTTCAGTAGCAGAAACCACAACAGTGGCAATCCGTAGGAAAGAGGCGAGAACAGTCTGAGGAGCCAATTAATCCAAGACTCTCAGACGATCTTGACAAATGTTTAGTTCATTCAGATTTCCTTCGTCAAATTAAAAATAAACCTGGACTTAGGTGAAAAGAGACTATTCTGAAAGATCATTAAAAGTGGTGAATTAGACCACTGCGAGAGGGAGAGATTTTTCTGGATGTAGACGAGCAAGAGTTCCAAAGCTGAGGGAAAAGTGGTTTTTCTTTTTCCTTTGAGGAGGAGGAGTGAACCCGGCTGGGAGCACCTAGGGTGCAACCAGGAGAAAGATTTGCACTAACGAGACGCCTCATTGAGGCCCGCTGAGTACTGGCCCCATCCGGGGGCGGGTCTCAATTCAGTGGCCTCAGGAAGGAAGGGAGATTGACGAGTGTGGTCAAGAAATATTTCCTCACAGGGTTGGTGGAGACAAAGCATTAAGGAGGTAAAGAATGGGCTGCGGGGGCGGTGTCCAGCCTTGGCACAGGTGGGCCAGGCGGTGCCTGCGTCTTACTTCAGTTGCATGGGGAGAGGAGTTTCTTTGCTCTAAGCCTTTTCTCAGAACATAAAAAGGGTGAGAGGGTGTCTCATTCCTGGCTGCTTTCCTGACACAGGGCTCAGGTACAGTCCAGCACGTCCCTTAAATGTCTGTGTGTCATTAAGCGCCCACCTGCATTACAGAATCAAGAACTATTTTACTTTAGAAAACATCTAAGAATAATTTTCAAAAACCATCGCGTTATCGGTTTTATTTAATGCTACATTTTCAACGGTACTAACGTGGGGCCTCACCTATATTAAGTGGTTTACTCATCCTTTCTGAGTATTAATGGATACAATACTAATAATAGTTTTCATTTACTGATTTCTTCATGCGAAACTCTGTTTATCTTCTTTAGTCTTCACAGGCTCACTAAGTTTCGGTTACTTTTATAAGAACTATTTTCCAATACGGAAAATTACACTTGGAGAAGCCCAAGGTCTCACAGCCAATTTTGTTTTATTAAATTTATTAAATAAACCAATTTTGGTTTATTAAAAATTTTTTAACATTTTATTTATTTTCAGGAGGCGGAGCATGAGTGGGGGAGGGGCACAGAGAGAGAGGGAGATGCAGAATCTGAAGGAGACTATAGGGTCTGGGCTGTCAGCACAGAGCCTGATGAGGAGCTCAAGCCCGAGAAGTACGAGATCCTGACCTGAGCAAAGTTGGATGGTTAACCTACAGAGCGCCCCAGGAGCCCTGCAGCCAGTTTTGTATCCCAGGGCTAAGTCCCTAGGATCCCTAGTCCTGAGGGAGAGTGTCAGGCCTTTGTCCCTCGGATCCTCTGGCCTAGGAAATAGCACTGTGTCAAGTTTTTGACAATGGGTATGTCTCAGTTGGCGTGGGCTGCTCCAACAAAAATACAGCAGAGCGAGTGACTTAAACAACACATCTGTGTTTCTCATGGTTCTGGAGGTTGGGAAGTCCATAGTCAGGGCGCTACCTGATTTGGCTCCTGGTGAGAAGTGCCTTCCTGGCTTACAGATAGCTTCCTTCTAGCTCTGTCCACACATGGTGGAGAAAGAGAAACAGCAAGCTCTTTGATGTCTCTCTTTTTAAAAACACTAATGTTATAGAATCAGGGCCCTGCTGTTATGACTTCACTTCTTGTTTTCCTTCTTAGAGACTCTGTCTCTCAATACAAAATTTTAATCATTACATCCACAAAATGTCTTTGAATAACATTACCCGCTAGCATGCATTATGCAATCCTTTCTCATTTCATATCCTAGCACGCACAAAGTTAGCCCACCCAAAGCCAACAATCTAACACACCATCTCAACATCATATATCTGTGCCTTTTACCAATATTTTCACTTTATATACCTTCCTAGAAAATAAAAAAGTTGTACTCATATTTGATGAAAATTTGTAGAAAGTGATGAATATTGACCTAATGAATAATGACCTAACACTCATTTTGGCTTTCTTGTTTTTATTAGTATTTGTTTTTGAGAGAGAAAGAACATGAGCAGGGGAGGGGGAGAGAGAGAGAGGGAGACAGAGGATCCAAAGTGGCCTCTGCACTGACAAAGTCATCCCAATGCAGGGTTTGAACTCACCAACATCATGGCCTGAGCTGAAAAAGAGCTGCTCAACCGACTAAGCCACCCACGAGTCCCCATTTTGGCTTTCTACTTTAAAAATTTCTATGTCTCTGTATAATTTAATTGATCCTGCTGAGGCATAGGTCTCCAAGCTAAGAAGCAAGATTCCAAACACGAAGACAGCTCATTAAAAAAATAATAATAAAATAACAAGACAATCATTTGTTGTACAGTGTTTGGCTAAAGGGAAGTCCCCACCTCAAGAAAGAAAGAAATGGGAGGGTGCCTAGGTAGCTTAGTTGGTGGAGCGTCCAGCTCTTGATTTTGGCTCAGGTCATGATCTCAGGTTCCTGAAATCAAGCTCTGAGTCAGGCTGTGAGCTGAGAAAGCAGAGCCTACTTTGAATCTTCTCTCTTCCACATTCTCTTTGCCCCTCCCCCACTCATGCTGTCTCTCAAAAAGTAAATAAATAAACTTAAAAAAACAAAACTAGAAAGAATAGACAAAGGAATCCAAACTCATAAGGATAGAGAAGGGAATTCAAAGCCAAAGCAGTATCCAAACACTGTGAAATAAACAGGTGAGAGGGAGACAAAATTTAGCGTTAGTCTGAATAAAATAATCACAGAATATAAATTGGAGTTGACTGTAAAATCCTTAATCAGACAAAGGAGTAACTCATGTTCATCATATCTATCTCTTCTCCACCCACAATCTCTCTTTGCACATTCTGGACAGTTTGACAAGACTGCGCTGATTTCTTTTGTTCTCATTATCAAGATAATAGCCAGTAAAATTGTTTGATAAATTTCTCCGAAATGGAAAATACAGATTAAGTTTTGCCAGAATTATTGAGTCTTTGCTGTTAGTAATTGCCCACGATTATGCTGTATCAGCTGTCAAGTGTATTTTAACTGAGTACACAGTTCTAGAACTACAGACACAAATGTGGTTATTGGTTCAATTAACAACAAAGCATAGTTTCTTCCCTTCCGTGATATTTTAGTTTTCCCAGGTAGTTAGGTAAGGGACAAGGTTGCTCATTGCTATGCAGCCTATGTTACAATTATCTGAGTTCCTCTGGACTTAGGAGTTTTATAGAGTTAATAGTTTTTCATACTTTCTGAGATAGTTCCCCTATCTTTAGTTACTCTCATTCTGAAACACCATCTAATACACTCTGATTTTCGGGGGGCTCCACTTTACACCAGAAGGTATTCTTAAAGGCCTGATAGAATTCAAAACTTGGGTAATTCAATACTGATCCTTATAAACTGGGTTTTATATTTATCAACTAAAGAAGGTGATGCCAATTAACAAAAGTGAACATAGTTTACAATTTACATAGGTACCCATGAAATCAAATTAAATTTGAACATAATTTTTGGGGTGAGAAAGGTATACAAATTAAGAGTTTTTATGGTTTATACCACACTATTTGAAATGTAGATAAATCACATGTGTATAAAATACAAACACACAATTTTATAATTATGTTATATAAAATGTTGCAGGAAGCCACTACATGTCATAGATATATAAACAAGCTTAAGGGAAAGATGGAGAATGAATTGTACAAAACTCACTGAACACCAGTGATTATTCAGAGAATGAAAGACAACTGACTTACCAGTGCAACATTGAAGAGTGTTTTTTATTCCAAAAATAAGTCCAACAAACTTCAGTAGGAATAGCAGAAAATCTTTTGTTTCCACCATTCTCCGGAAGCTTCGATTTGCAATCGTGAATGATGGTTGCATCTTCTTTTCCCTTTCTCTTCATTTCACTTTTCTTATTTTTCTCTATATTTTTCTACAATTTTATTCTCAAGACATGAATACCTTCCTAAACTTCTGCACCTTTCTGAGATCCAGAATTATCGCTATAAGAAGTCACGTCCCTGAATGCACTAACGATCTTGTTCCCACCTAAAACATTGCCAGTCAACTAAGTCTTGGGCCCAAAGTGGTGCTTATCGAAAAATCCCTATACCCCTGTGGGAGACTGAAACCAGTGTCTGTCTCAGATCTGAGCTACAGCTAATAATACGGTTATTTAGGGTTATGAAGACAAATAGATTTCAGTTGTGAAAATTTAGATTGACAAATGAAGTCTGTGTAGGGTGGTCTCTTCAAGATTCATAGGTTGCATTGATGTTAAGTCTTCTGTGATTGGTAAGCAGTGTTGACCACAGTGTGGATGGGTGTTCCATGTACATACATCATTTTAATTCATGACTCATACCACATATTGAGCATCCCTGACTTGAGTATTAAGTAGACCTTAACCTAATGTATAAATATTGGGTTATTTGCTGAAATCCTGGGCAAATGCCTAACAAATATTTGGAGATCAAATTCCACCTGTTAACCACCAAGACATGGAATGCTTCTCCTGAGGACTGAGGCCACCACCTGAAATCCTTATACCACTCAGCACTGGTCAGCATTAGCTGACTATCTGAAGCCTCATCTCTCTCACTGTCCCACATATGGATATTTTCCTGGAAATTCTGGTGCCTCACTCTGCAGAACCTATGAGGAATTATTTCTACCAAAAGGGCAGAGTGATGTGGCAGAAATGGCACTGGACAAAGTCAGGGCTTTTGAGTTCTAGTTCCAGCTTTGCTACTACATAGGTTTGTGAATCTTGGGCAAGTCATTCAACTTTTATGGGCATTGTAATCTCACACACAAAGCATCTGTAATCATGACAGTCAGATCTATTCTATAATATTGCATGGCCAATTCCGCTCAGGTAAGGGTGCTGGTTACAGTTGATGAAGGAATGAGTAAGAAGGGGAGGTAGTATAAAACATACAATTTTTACTGCAATGCTATAAGGATTTTGACTTCCACTGTTGTTTCAATGTATCAAAGCATAATTTCCTAGCTAAAACATTCAGTTATTAGTTTCTCCATATTTCCCATTAGTCAACAACAATTTGCCGAAAAAAGGCAAATTAATAACCGAGTTTAAAATGACAACAGATAGGGATGCCTGGGTGTCTCAGTTTGTTAAGCCTCCAACTGCAGCTTGGGTCATGATCTCACAGTTCATGAGTTTGAGCCCTACATTGGGCCCTCTGCTGACAGCTCAAAGCCTGGATTTGGATTCAGTGACTCCCTCTCTTTCTGCCCCTCCCCAGCTCACACTGTTTCTCTCTCTCTCTCTCTCTCTCTTTTTTTTTCCTCTCTCTCTCTCAAAAATAAAAAAACATTAAAAAAATTAAGTTACAAAATATACACATTACAGAACATCAGCTGACATTCCATCATACTTATTACTATAAATGTTATTACTCTAGTTAAACCTGCTATGGAATAGCATTGACAAAGATGCATATTTAAATCTGTCAGTCATTTAAGATCTGGAGTTCCCTATCAGAGGTCAGCAAACCTCTGTTCCTGGGACTACTCAGTCCCCTCCTATTTTGCAGAGTTTTACTGGAACGCAGCTATACCCATTTCCACATTGCCTTTGATTATTTTCACATTACAACCACAAAGTTGAGTTGTTATGACAGAGGACATGGCCCATAAAGTCCCAAATATTTACTGTCTGACCCTTTACAGAAAAAGTCTGCTGATCTCAGTTCTATATTACAAACATCAATAAAATACCATCAGCTTTTTGTAGTTCTGAAATGCCAGAATGACCCCCAAGAGGAAATAAAAATTAGTCTACAGTGAAAGAAAAATTGTCACAGTATAAAAACAACCAGCACATTGATGGAAATTAAAGACCATTATTGCAGGAAAAAATGATAAGTAACCAAAAAGGTTATGGTTTTTAAAGCCAAAACAAATATTTTTGTCTAGTAGTACTGTGTGTGCAGTATGTAACGTGCATGAAGAATTTGCTGCTTTTTAAGCACTCACATATTTGGCTGTGAGTTGATGAGAAAGGAGTAACATTTTTTTTTTTGTCTATTCCTGTAAATGGATAAAAATTAGCCCATAACCTTGAACAATTATCTAAATTTAAATCATGATTTTAAAGTGATTCTGAGAAGTGAAAAGTTAGTTTGTATGGTAATGAAATTTTTAAAACCAGTTTTCAGTCTACATTATCCAGTCAATGTGTTAAATTTTCTTTACTTAACTCAGGCTAGAAGATCTGGTTTAATGTTGCTTTTTATAAAATTCAGCTTTTCTTATTTGTGACCTGGGCCAGAAGGTTGGAGGTGGTCTTTAAAATGATGAGATATCTGGTAAGACATCATTTATGGTCTAATGGCCCCTTCTATTAGTTAACTCCGGTCAGAGTCCTCAGAGGGGGAATTTGATTGGGATATTACATTTGATTTCTCCACATAAGGACAGAATCACAATGCCTTCCTTGGCAGATACTAAAGGAGAAAGAATGTGAGTCATTTTCTCCCGGCTCCCTGATCCTTCACTCTGATGAGTCTCTATCTCAAGCTTGCCTTTCTATCTATGGTCCCATGAGGAGGAAAATAAAGTTACTCCAACCTGGAGTCACTGGGTCCCTAGATGACACCAGTTCATTCTTACTTGCTGGTTTCTTGATTTTCTTTTAAGTTAGTTCTTGCCCACTTACTTACCCCTTTTGCCATTTTGAGCATCATTTTTAAAGTTTTTATGAATTCACATAACCTTGCTTAATTCTTTGTATTTATATTCCCTTGTATTTCAGTTTTTCTTTATACTGAGTGATGCCTTTGTGGGTGAGGTTTGTAAGATCTGTGCAACATATCCCTCCCAGGTTTACACAGCAGACCATTCAAGAGTGTAGGAGAACCTTCCATGTGCGTTATTCTTAGGCATCGTACCCTGCGATGGAGTAGCTAGCATAATGGTTAAGAGCTCAACTCTCAACCAGGGTTCAAATCCTGGCTCAGAACACTTATTCACTGTGTGCTTCTTTACTTTATCCATTCCTCAATACCCGCATCAGTGAGGTGGGAACAATTATAGCACCTATCTCATATGGCTATTTTAAGGAGTAATTTGGTTAGTATTTCTAAAAGACTCTCTAAGATGCCTGGCCACATGTAAGTGATTATTACTACTAGGACTTACTCTGAAGGTCAGTGATGCAGACTCTGGTCATTATTTTTCCCAAAGTCACTGGGCCTCTTTTCTGTATTGGGGGGAGCGGCCAGGGGGAACATTGTTGGTGGTTTTGAGTAAGGGTAAGGCAAACTCCTTTTCTAGTATTGAGAATGTTGCCTAGTTTTATACAATGGTATGTAAGGGCATAGAAATCAGATGAAATATGGCAGGAGGATTCCTTCTCTTATTCAGGAGGGGAGCTTAAGGAGAAATGCTCTGCCCAGAACCATCTCTCACCTCAGGCCTTTAAGTGAGATGGAAACTGTTATGTTCAGAGATGCAGCAGCCATCTTGTGATAAACAAGAGAAAGTAAGAAATCTTCACAGACTTGCCAGTTATGGTCACTTTGGGAGCTGCTGAACCAGCTCAGCAAATGCTGTCTTGTAACTTTCCTGTCATGTGAGAAAACAACTCCCTATTTTTTTAGGTTAAATTTCATAATAATTTTCTCTTTCTAGCCAAAAATATACCTTTTGCACATAATCATCTCTTTTACAGAATAATATCTGTTTTGTCAATGCATAGATCTCTGCATCGAATTGTAATAAATTCAATTAGTTGATGATAAATGTTTGGATTGGTATTTCTGAAATACATAGTAGTAATGAAGATACCAGTGATTTTTTTTAAAAAATTACATTTATTTATTATTGAGAGAGACAGATGTGAGTGGGGGAGGGGCAGAAGGAGGAGACACAGATTCCGAAGCAGGCTCCAGGCTCTGAGCTGTCAGCACAGAGCCTGATGGGGGGCTCGAACTCACAAACTGTGAGATCATGACCCGAGACAAGGTGGGACGCGTAACCAACTGAGCCACCCAGGATGCTAGTGACTTTTAAGTCTCACTTCAAAATAACACATAAAGTATTATTTTATTTCTATGTTTATTAATTAATTTATTATTAATTAATTTATTATTTCTTTTAAATTGAACTATAGTTGACACATGATACATTTGTTTTAGATGTACAATATGTAATTCTACAACTCTGTATGTAGCCACCACAAGGGTAGCCACCATCTCTTATGATACATGCTATTATAATACCATTGATTATATTCCCTATGCTGTACCTTTCATTTTGGTGACTTCTTCATTCTATAACTAGAAACCTATATCTTCCATTCCCCTTCACTTAATATGCCCATCTCCCAATGTCCTCCCCTCTGGCAACCATCATTCTGTTCTCTGTATTTATATAGGTCTGTTTCTGCTTTGTGTTTTTAAAGGAAGTCACATGCTTCGGTAACTGGATCAGAGAGCGTTGCAAAGTGAAGTCAGTGGCCTTCTTAATGATAAGTCTTGTCCCAAGTATCCATGTACCTAGAAGCTTGGCTCTGTGGGTGCAGGAATTCTCCTTAGGAATGAGCCACCTTTGTGTGGCTCCACCTGGGTGTCCTTGCTCATACTTTCACAAAAAAAATTTAACTGAAATTACATCACTGATTTGTGTATGTGTTTCTAACATTTTTTAGGGAAAGGAAAGTGATTTTATTTAACCAGACACTTTACAGACAAAATTGAAGACCATGGATATATATTTTAGAAAGAAAAAAGATACATTTATTTATAAGGATGTGAATGAAAAAGAAGAAGAAAAAAAACATTGTCCAGTTTTCCAGTTTTACTGAAGAGGGACAGACAAGATAAATCTTGGGAGAGATACGGAAGTGGATAGTTAGTTTGTCTTCATCTTCCCATCGAGGCCCTGGTGAGCACTTACAGAAAAGTCAGATATGCTTCCTCAGTTTGTTCCTTGGGATTTTAATAAGTTCTATATATATTTTTAAGGGGATATTTATTTATGAAATGCCAGGTTAAACAAAGTTACTTAGTGTTTTATTTTTAATTTTTAAAGTTTATTTATTTATTTTGAGAGAGAGAGAGAGAGAGAGAGAGAGAATCCCAGGAAAGCTTTGTGCTGTCAGTGCAGAGCATGGGGCTTGAACGCACAAACTATGAGATCATGACCTGAGCCAAAGTCAAGAGTCAGACAGTTACCTATCGAGACATTCAGGCACCCCTCTGTGTTTTAAATAATTATATAAATAATACATGAGTATTGTGTTATAAAAACAAGAGATAACAGTCGAGCAAAACTTCTCTTCCTCTGTCTCCAATCCCAGCTCCACTCTACTCTCCCAAAGTAATAAGGTTTGTTACTAACTTAATGTGTAAACATCAGATTTCTTTTCCCTGTACCAGCATAGTACCATGTAGGAAAAGCATGTGTGTGCATGCACAGACCTGTGTGCTGATAGCTCGTTTATGTAAACAACTCACAGTTCTGGCATTATTTAAATATTCTTCTCTTCAAATGCTATACCAATCTTTTAAAACTTTCCGCATTCCCTTTTGTTACAATAGGTACAATAGATTAAATATTAAATTAAGAATATTTCCTCAACCTGAATGTGGAAAATCATTCACCTTCACAGTTCTCCATTATTCTGTATCATCAATTTCTCTTTCTCCTGGCTTGTGGAAGTCACCTTGTGGTGTTTTTGAAATATATCTAGTTTTAGAAGTTCTTAAAAATGGTTTTAATCTTCCGTATGTTTTCAAGGGTTTCCTTCTCCTTGCAAACACATGTGTTTCTAAGTTAGTTAGCCTTGGACACGGAACTTGCTTTGGTCAGTCGCTTCCTGAGGAAGCTTTAAAAGGAACAGACTCCTTCTGTTCTCCGCCTCATGCCAGGCGGTCCTGAAAGCAAATGTTCCACGGAGTCTCCATCAGCCTGGGTCCCTGAGTCAGAGTGATAAGCAAAGTCCCTTGAAAACCTTAATCAGATTTGTAGCATGGGAGAAACAGAAATGTTTGTTGTGCTTAACTACTGAGTATCGGGGTTGTTTGTCACCTCAGTGTCACAAATGATACCAAACTTAACCGATACCATGCACCAAATCATGCTTCCGTCCTGTTTTCAACCTCACTCACCCTCACAGTGATACTTCTTAATATATCTGTCTGCGTTTTTTGTTACTTCATCATTTTCCCAGTCTGGTCATCCTCCATTACCCACCCCTGCTCCAAAATCACTTCCAGTATCACTAATGCCTTCCATGTTTCCAAATCCATTGGTCTGTTCTCTGTCCCTTGCTTGGCTTCTCTGGAATATTCACCACCGTGAAAATTACTATCTTTTCTTGCCTTCAAGGATGCCACTGGCCATGCCATGTTAGTGTCCTTGGCTTCTCCTGTACAATGACCCAAAGTGAACTTTTTAAAACATTAACTAGACAATACCACTTTCCTGCTCAAATTAGTTCTAAGATTCCATAGCACATTAACATCCAGACAATTTATTTGGCAAAACAAAACAAAAGAAAACAAAACAAAAAGAACCCTATATGATTGCCCTCTAACTGCTGCTGTGCCCCCGTTTCATGTGACTTTTCTCCCCTATACACCAACTATATACAACTATACCTTTATTCTTTTCATGAGCATGCTGAGGTTGTAAGATAATTAGGGTCTTTGAATTAGCTGATTTCTTTGCTTTAAATGATTTTACTGCATATATTTTCATAGGTGATGTGGCATGCTGCCTTTAAGAAGGCTCCACTTCCTGCTTTGTGCATGTCTTTATGGAGACATAAAGATATGCAAAGATTGGATATAGGTTGGAATTAGTGACTTGCTGCTAATAAATAGAAGACAGTGAAATGTGATGGGAAGATACTCTGAGATTAGGTTGCAAATGCCTGTGACTTCCATTCTGATAGCAGACTTTCTTTGTTGCCTTCCTGGCCTTTATGCTTTTTTTTTTTTTTAATATTTTTTTATTTATTTCTTAGAGAGAAACAGGATGAGCAGGGGAGGGTCAGAGAGAGAGGGAGACACAGAATCTGAAACAGGCTCCAGGCTCTGAGCTGGCTGTCAGCACAGAGCACTACGTGGGGCTCAAACCCATGAACCATGAGATCATGACCTGAGCCAAAGTCAGACACTTAACCGACTGAGCCACCCAGGCACCCCTCCTGGCCTTTATGCTTTAATGAAGCTAGCTGTCATGTTGGAGCTATACTTGACCATAGCCTCCGGCTGACTGCCAGTGAGGAAGTCAGGCTTTTGGTCCAATAACGTGTAATAAACTGAATTCTGCTAACATCCCTTGAGCTTGCAAGTGGATCCTTCCCCAGTTGAGCCTTTGAGATGAGACTGTAGCCCTGTCCAACACCTTGACTCTAGCCTTTTATCATAGACGGAGAAGCAGAAGACCGACCTAGGTCATGCATAAGTTTTTGATCCACAGAAACTATGATATAATAAATATGTGCTATTTTAAGCCACTAAGTTTGAGGATAATTTATTACTCAGAATGGATAACTAATACAATTGGTTTATTCTTCTCATATAGGTATTAACATAATTATAAATCATCAAAAATGCTGTCCTAGACAACCCAATCTAAAATTACTGCTCAACCCTCAGTAATAAATCACTCAGTTTGCTTTCTTTATATTTTACTGCTATCTTAAGGCAAAACTTCCAGTTGTCACCAAGTATTTCTTCTTTCTTGCTTCCTCATTACTAGAAGTTCTGGTCATGTGAATGGCAGGAAGAAAAGAAAAGCACTAATTTCCAGCTTTCCTTGCAGCTGATCATGGCCGTATGATTAGGTTCTGGCTCGTGAGATTAAGTGAACATTGTATGTACAAATTCCAACACATATGTTTCTTCCCACCATTTGCTGCTTTCCTGAATGTGGATGTGATGGCACCAGTTCCATGTTGGCCCCTAAGCATGAGGTTACTCCAGGGGATGGGAGAGCAGACAGCTGGAATTCCCTGAGCCTCATGTGACTATAGTCAGCAAACCTGCCCTGCACCACCTATCTAGACTTTGACATAAGAAAGAAACAAACTCCCTTGTTTAAGCCACTGTTATTTGGGGTCTCTATTATACCAAGCCAAACCTAAATCTCAGTGGTATATATTTACTAGATTTTGTTATTTGTTATTTTGCTTATGGGCGCTCTCTATCCTCCCTGCCTGTTACATAAACTCCATCTGTAAAAACTTCATGATGGACACTCAGTATCTTATCTCCATTTTTCACTGGTCTCTCTATTGTGACTAGAATAGTGTAACAGACACTCAATAAACATTTGTAAAAGAAAAGATTAGGATGGCCACTTAGGCTGATTTAAAGTTTTTGCTGTTACAAAGCTGTGGAAAGAGAAACACCTATATACACAGATTCATGCACTGATGAGTATTTGTTGTAAAAGGGATACCAAGAGGTAAGATTGCTGGAAAGAAGACTATGTGCATTTATTAAATACAGCTGCTAAATTGCCTTCCAAAAAAATCTCTACCATTTCATGTTTTCATTCACAGTTTATTCTAGAAACTGTTTCTCAATTCTTTTGCCAAAAGTGGATATTACAAATCATTTTTGGTTTTACCAATCTGATGAATGAAATAGATCTCCTGGTGATTATCCAGAAAGATTATACTTCTGCAAGTCTACTCAGATACTTAACATGTAATGTACATTGAGATTCTCTGGAAGGGAATGCAATATGCAATGTTTCCCAAACTAACCATGAGACATTTTTTTCTTTGTTTTTGCCTCAAAAAATGAGAGTAGTAACCTGCTCTGGGAAACATTAGCCTGCACTGAAGTGGTTGCTGGCCTGTGCTGTATAGTTTCTAAGCTTCCTATAAAAGCTAGGTTGAATGCTTTTGGGACTTTGTATCAGAGGAATTTACTGAGAGGAGACAGTAGTAAGAGTAACTCATCTTCACATTCTAATTTAATAGGAATGACCTTGAGTTCTTAACTAAGCAATTACATTAAGTGGTAAGTCTCTTGATTAAGATAATGGGGTTCCCTGAGGATGAGAAACCCTTTTCTAATCAGAGGGAAAACTTGTCCTGCTTCGTTTGCACACTTGAAGAGCTCCAGGTAGGGTGACCAACTGCCACTGTTTACTCGAGTGAGGGATTTCCTGGGACATTGAACTTTAAGTGTTAAAATCAGAAAGTCCTGGGAAAACCTGGTTGAAGTGGTCCCTCTAGTTCAGGCTTCATTTTCCGAGCTGGTCATTTCTTGTAAAGTCATGTTGTTAGAAGAGTATTTGCTTCAAGCACTGCTAGGAATTTACCCAAGGGATACAGACATGCTGATGCATAGGAGCACATGGACCCCAATGTTCATAGCAGCACTCTCCACAATAGCTAAAACATGGAAAGAGCCTAAGTGTCCATCAGCGGACGAATGGATCAAGAAGATGTGGTTTATCTATACCATGGAATACTACATGGCAATGAGAAACAATGAAATCTGGCCATGTGTAGCAACATGGATGGACCTTGAGGGTGTTATGCTGAGCGAAATAAGTCAGGCAGAGAAGGACAAATACCATATGTTTGCACGTATAGGAGGATTAGGAGGAACTTGACGGAGGAACAAGGGGGAGAAGAAGGGCGGAAATGGTGGGGGAAAGGGAGAGAGGCAAACCATGAGAGACTCTTGAATGCTGAGAAAAACTGAGGACTGATGGATGTGGGGGGAGGGGGGGATGGGCATGGAGGAGGACACTTGTGGGGATGAGCACTGAGTGTTATGTGGAAACTAATTTGACAATAAACTATTTGTAAAAAAAAAAATAAAATAAAATAAAGTTAGACCAAAAGAAAGTCTTAACAATGAAAAAAAAAAAAAAAAAAAAGAGTATTTGCTTCAGAAACACATCACCCTTTCACATACAACCTTTTCAATTTTCATACTGCTTGTGTTAAAGCATCGCTGATCCAGTTGTCTATTCCTCCATTACAAAGTAGCCCAAAACTTTGTAGCTTCAAACTGTAAAGATTTTATATTGTCTCATAATTTGTGTGGGTCATGAGTTGGATAGGGCTCCCATGGGTGATTATCCTCTTCCAACTTGGGTCAGTTCAAGCCTTTTAAGAAGCACATGCAAAAAGGTTTAGAAGAACCCTCCAAGCTGATGTCAAATAGGGTTTAGATATGCATGGGATTACTGGAGAAAATGTCTATGAAGGATAAATGGAGAGAGTAGGAATCTCCATAGTCTGACACGTATAAAAGAGAGGGAGGAGGAGTGAGGATTGGGTGGGAAGACTCTCACACTCCAGTGTTAGTCTAAGAAAGGTTCGGGCAGGCTACCAATTACCTGTTAGAAGAACTGTATGCCCTACAGGAATGGACTCCTACTAGCTGCCTCACAGTACTCAGTCATTGGATGGGAGGAGTCCAGGTGGCCTAGGAACAAGTGTGGTGGGCTTCAGGAGGATTGGCCGTCAGTCATATATACCCCCTCATAGCAGTTACCTTGAACAGCCGAGCTGTGCATTTTCATGGCTGTTGTGGAATTTGGCAGGTGGATGGCTCGATCTCAACTGTCTAAGATAGCTTTGTACACGTATCTGGTGCCTTGTGTAGAAACCCTCAAGGGGTGTCTGGTCTGTCCACCAGAGCACCTATTCAGACTGATGGCCTCTGATAGTGTGAATTCTTTTTTTGTTTTTAATATTTTTATTTATTTCTAGGAGAGAAAGAGAGAGAGAGAGAGACAGCGTGAGCAGGGGAGGGTCAGAGAGAGAGGGAGACACAGACTCTGAAATAGGCTCCAGGCTCTGAGCTGGCAGTCAGCACAGAGCCCGACGCGGGGCTCCAACCCACGAACTGCAAGATCATGACCTAAGCGAAAGCCGGACGCTTAACGGACTAAGCCACCCAGCCGCCCCATGCTAGTGTGAATTCTTACATGGTGGTTCAGGGAGTGTGTTCCAGTGAACAGAACAGGGCTGCCCAGCCTTTTAGGACAGCATTGGAAGATACATAGATGTATGTACAAGACAATCTTAAAAGATGGTCATCAGCAAAAAGAAACATTGAAGACTCTACCAAAATGTTACAACATTGATGGGATTACAAGTGATATTTTTCGATTACATTTTATAGGACTTTCTATTTTTAACAACATGCATTTTGTAATAATCAAAAGCCTTTTTAAAGAAATAAACTATGCTAATTTTGTCAAAAAAAGGAAGATACATAGAGCCCGTCCTGACATATTATACCCATTTAAAACAGTCACAGACTGCCTATGTTCAAGGGGAGGGGCACAGACCCCACTTCTCATGGGAGGAATATTAACATTTTTGCAGCCATGGTTTAAAAGAGCTGCATGACCTGTGTTCTTTCATCTTTCAGCTGGCCACCTTCTACTCCATTCTTACTGTCTCTAAGAAGGTATTCATTTAACTGTTAAGGAGGCCCATTGTCTGAAATAAGATAGATGTGAAACTGAATCCAAGTTCTATGATTTTAGGCTAGTTTTCTCATAAACTCCCCAATAAGATGGAAATCATAGTATTTAATTCACAAAGTTATTGTGAAGGCTAATGAAATAATGCATGAAAGTTTCCTGGCACATTATAAGCACTCACTGAATGTTTGCTCTCACTTATGTATTTTTCCCATTATTTATACTATAGCATTGCCAATTCCATTGTTTTGGGGCATATAATTTTGAGTGTATCTCCTGCTGCCAGACATCTATCTTTGTGGATAGAATTCATTTACTACACCATAGGGTTCTAGTCTTTTAGATCAAGAAAGGACACATAACAATCAAAGTAAATATTTAACTAACATTTTGTGAGCAGCTATTCTTGGCTTAGGAGTTACAGCAAAACTCCACATGGAAGAGAAGAATGAATTACAAAGATATGCATTTTATAATACTGTGCATGGACTTAATGGTGACAGTGCAGCGTCACTCCCCCCACCCCCCTGTCCCCAACCCTTAGCCTGGGTTGCCAGCAGTAGGTGGGCTGGCTGTGCTTCCCATGCCCAGGTGTGCCAGACAGTTTGACAGTAGCCACACTGTCCATGTCCCCTGCTGAGGCGCCCTATGGATGTGGGCCAGGGGGGCCAAGCATCATGATGATAGCAGCTGAGCACCTCAGACAGGGAGCTGTGCCAGCCTCAAAAAAACAAAAAACAAACAAACAAACAAACAAACAAAAAACAGGTCTGGCTGCACCCTGAAACCAGATGGCTGGCCACTGGCCCAGCTGTTCTCCTTTTCCCATCCAATTTCTGGGCTGAACATTACTGTTCCCAGTGGTGACCTGGGGACTGTAAATTTTGAGTCTTGTTGCTAAATTCTGAAAAGTACTGTGGAAGTAGATCTTATGAAATGTATTATATTCTTAAGTCCCAAACCCAGGGTTAATGCTTCTTAACATCATCTCATTTAATTCTCTCAACACATTCCAGAAGTTGGTACTCTTACATCTACCTTGCAAATGAGGAAGCTGAGGTTCAGGGACACAGAAGGAAAATTCGAGAATCAGGGTTTGAACATTTTACATGGGACAATGACAACAGTCTGAATGTTTTCTTTCTTGATAAAGAATAGTGCCTGGGTGGCTCAGTCAGTTAAGTGTCCAGCTCTCAATCTCAGCTCAGATCTTGATCTCAGGGTTGTGAGTTCACGTCCTGCATTGGGCTCTGTGCTGGGTGTGAAAGATTATAAGTACTGGGGCACCTGGGTGATTCAGTCGTTGAGCGTCTGACTCTTGATTTAGGCTCATGGTTATGGTCTCATAATTTGTGGGATCGAGCCTCATGTCAGGCTCCATGCTGACAGCACAGCATGGAGCCTGCTTGGGATTCTCTTTCTTCTTCTTTCTCTGCCCCTTCCCTGTACATGCATTCTCTTTCTCTCGAAATAAATAAATAAACTTAAAAGAATAATTCAACAAGTACTTTTTTGGTATTAAAAATGTTCTTAGCATTTACTTGGTGAAGTAGAGAGTAGAAACCCAATCTGACATAATTGGCATTTATATCTATCACTCATAAAGATAGCATGGGGGATCTAGAGTTTAGATAGCTAGATTCACCATCTAGCATGGGGGATCATACAGTAGATACACACATGAATATTTGTAGTATAGAAATATCAGTGTTCTTTTATTTATCAATCATTTGGTGCACAGTCAAGGCTTTGTGTTTACTGAGTATGGGTCCACTGATAAGTTCCTCACTGGCCTTTCATTCATTAAAAACACTCTCATGGTGCATCACCTAAGACTTCCATCTGTAGTTTCCTTATAGAGGGAGGTCCTTTGTTTTCATGATTACGTTCACTAATTATTTCAAATATTATACCTAATTTTACAATAATTTTTGAGCAAGATCCCTTTTTGACTTATTTAATTGAACATACATGTTACTTCAGTATCTAACTATTTAAATAAAACTTAATGCATAACATGAAACCAAAATACATGGTTTGGGAAACAAATGCAGCCAACCCTTAGTAGGCACATAACTGAACTGGGGGAAGAGGAGCGTACCAGTTTGCTCAAGGGTAGTCAGGCGGTGGCTTATCTGCAATGTTCATTAAACACAGGAGGTTGGAACAAAAGGGCCTATCAATGGCTGCTTTGTGCTTTTATTTCTATTAATGTTGGTACCATTTGATACACTGTTTGGACTTTTTCTTCATCATTATGTTCCTGGGATATCCCCTTGCCAATGATCCCCATGTCCACTGGTTTACAGAAAAGAATGGAAATATTTTGTAGTGGGAATGAAATATAAAATGAACCTCTTATAAAAAAAAATAATCATCATCACTACACACCAAAGAAGATGTGGCTAGATTTCTTTGGAAAATATTTAAAAATGTAAGGTGTGATCTGTCTACATTAGGGATGTTGAATAGGATATTCTGTGATGATGGAAATGTTACTTAGAGGCCATTTTTTTCTGTTGCGTTACTTGATTCTTACTGATTTATATGATACTGTATGTAGTCTGTGGCTATATGGTCCAATTTGCAGTCATTAATTGCATGGGACTATGGGGACATTTTAAATATGGCTAATACAACTGAAGACCTGAAGTTTTCATTTAAATTAAATTAATAAAATTTATAAATAATATAAATATAAATTAATATAAATGTGGCTTATGGCTATCATATTGATCAGCACAGATCTATATCTACTACTCCAGTGCTTATTCAAATATAGAGCTGACTTATATGACTTCTCCAAAAATAAATGAGGAGATCATAAAGGTAAATTATCAGAATGTTTTATTGTTAGCTTGGGAGATTTCCTCTTAGTTTGACTGAAAGAGAAATTATGAGGGAAATACATGTCCTCACACAAGATGCTAGCTATATAATAAATTATTTTCCACATCTTTAGATAATTATTTTTGGCTTAGTTTAGTTATAACCTCATTCATGAGTGTGTGAAGAAAAATCAGAGGGCAAATGGCTTGCCATCAGGGTATAAACTAATTTTTGTGAGGAATGGCATACAAATCCTATGTAAATATCCATATTCCCACCAATGTTCACAAAATGAGCTTATGCTGAGACAGAAATATGCAAAATAATGCAAACACGAAGACAGATCAGCCAGCGATCACTTTCCAAATATAATGATCACTGCAGAGCTGCTTGGATTTAAGAAGTTACTCAAATCATGTTACTATTAAATTATGAGTCTGTCAGGTCAGCCTTCCCTGGGGTTCTGGGAACTAGAACCCTCACTAGCCTGGCAATTTTATCAGTGGAACTTGGAAATCAAATCTTTTTATATCCCACTGCACATCCTAATTTATATCAGCATCTTTCATGAAGTACAGGTACAATGGACTGAAAGTTTTAAGATAGAAATAACCTATCGATATTTAATAATGTTCAAAAATGAAAATAAGTTCAAGCAGAACATAATGAAAGCATTGTTTGAACTATTTTACTGCTACTATGTTATAAGTGTTTTGGAGGCCATTTAAAATGTCTGCTTTTAACTTAATTAAAATATCTTATATATTAATGGTGAAATACATTTCACAATACATTTTAGTCTTGTCTTCTCCCAATTTTTAAGAAATATGAGATTTCAGTCTTAATTGATTTTAATTGTATTAAAGAACAACCCCAGATACTATTTGAGTGTTGGGAAAGGCTGGTATAAAGTGACCTTTAGGACTTAGGAAAACCCTTTTCTATGTAAATCAGAAAATTAAATGTTGTCGACACTATTTAGTTGGGAGTCAGACAATAATTCTGATGAATGCAAAGATTAGATATTAATGTCTAAACCGATTATACACTGTGAATACGATTAATGTAAGATTATGCATTGGATTTTTTTAAAAAATCATTTTGTCCTTATATTGACTGGCTACTCAATTTGACAAATTTTATTCAGTTATGTTCATCTAATTAATATCACTGAAGAGAATAAATCACTTAAATTCAGTATCTCCCCTTTTAAGGAAACTTCACTGAAGAAATGTTCTTCACTGAAAGGCCAGGAATAGTAATTTCTACCCAAGAGCAGAGCTGCATTGTGCATTAAAGTAACATAAAATCAAACGCTTTGCCAGGGGAACACTGAGCATGTGGTCTGTTAGATTGATGAACATGCTGGAATTGGAATTGGGATGTTGATTTATGCATCAGTAGTTCCCAGAGGAAGTGGCTTGTGGGAGAGCCACTTTGCTCAAGAGACATCAACAAGTGTTTGGATTAATTTGTCTTGACAGACTCCTGCCACGAACAACTCTTCATTGGAGCAAAACACAACTGACCTTTCCCAGCATTTGTGTCCCTCTCTTGCAACCACCCCCCTCCTTTTATTTTATTTATTTATTTATTACTTTTTTAATGTTCATTTTTTGAGAGAGAGAGAGAGAGAGAGAGAGAGAGAGAGCATGAGCCGGGAAGGGGCAGAGAGAGAGAAAGACACAGAATCTGAAGTAGGTTCTAGGCTCTGAGATGTCCCCCAGCACAGAGCCCAACACTGGGCTTGAACCCAACAAACGTAAAATCATTACACGAGCTGAAGTGTGATGCTTAACCTACTGAGCCACCCAGGCATCCTTATTTTTTTTAAAAGCTTATTTATTTATTTTGAGAGAGAGAGAGAGAGAGCAAGAGAGAGAGTACGCACGTTCAAGCAGGGAAGGGGCAGAGGGAGGGAGAGGCAGAGAAGCCCAAGCATCCTCCCACTCAGTGTGGAGCCCTATATGGGACTCCATCTCAGGACCGCAAGATCACAACCTGAACAGATGCTTAACCAATTGAGCCACTCAAGCCTCCCTATTTACTTTTTTACTGGAGTAAACTTGTTGTTTAACATTATATAAGTTTCAGGTGTACAACATTATACATCCAAATGAACTATGTTGTAGTCAACTGTATGAACTGCAAAATAATCACCATTAAGTCTAGTTATTATCTATCACCATGCAAGTAGCCCCTTCCCTTCATGTAACCACCAATCTGTTCTTTGTATATAAAAGCTTGTTTCTGTTTTGTCTTGTTTGTCTTATTGTTTAGATTTAGATGTATGAGTGAAACCATATGGTATTTGTCTTTCTACATCTGAAGTACTCACTTAGCATAATAACTTCAAGATCCATCCATATTGCTGCAAATGACATTTCATTCTCCTTTATGGATGAGTAATATTCCATTGCATATATACCACATCTTCTTTATCCATTCATTTATTTATGGACACTTAGGTTGTTTCCATGTCTCGGCTATTATAAATAATGCTGCACTGAACATGGGGATCAATATATTTTTTTGAATCAGTGTTTTCATCTCCTTTGGATAAATAGCCCAAAGTGAAATACCTGGATTTTATGGTAGTTCTATTTTTAATTTTTAGAGTCTCCGTACAGTTTTCCACAGTGGCTACACCCCATTAACAGTATAGGAATGTTCCCTTTCTTCTACATCCTCTCCAACACTTGTTATTTCTTGTCTTTTTAATAACAGCTATTTTAATTGGTATAAATGATGTTTATTTGTCATTTGGGTTTGCATTCTCTTAATAATTACTATTGTGAAACATCTTTTTCATGTGCCTCTTGGCCATCTGTATGTCTTCTTTGGAAATATGTCTTTTCAACACCTCTGCCTGTTTTTTATTTGGGCTGTTTTGTTGTTGTTGTTGTTGAGCTTTATGAGCTCTTTATTATGTTGGATATTAATTCTTTGTGGATATATGATTTGTAAGAATCTTATCTCATTTAGTAGGTGGCCATTTTTGGTGGTGGCTTCTTACAATGTATAGTAGCTTTTTATTTTGATGTAGTTCCATTTATTTATTTTTGCTTTTGTTTCCCTTGCCTTTGGAATTAGATGCACAAAACTATTGCTAAAATTGATATCAAGGAGGTTACTCTCTATATTTTCCTCTAATATTTTATAGTTTCAGGTCTTACATATAGGTCTTGAATCCATTTTGAGTTAAATTTTATGTATAATATAAGATAGTGGTTTAGTTTATTTCTTTTCCATCTGACCATCCAGCTCTTCCAGCACTATTTATTGAAGAGGCTCTTCTTTCTCCATTGTATATTCCTGGATTTTTGTTGTAAATTAATTAAACAATTCAGGAGTGATCCTTGACCTTAAGATATTGCCATACTCACAGGGAGAAAGGGGATATACAGAAAGAGAGTGAAAATGCAAAAAAAAAAAAAAAGAAAAAAAGAAAAGAATGTAATCATTTCAGGGAGGAAATACTGGGCAGATTGAACTTTTAAGGTGGAAATAACAGTGTCTGATGTACTATTGTATAATATATCTTCACAACCTGGGTTTGCATGGACCAATACTGATCTTTCCAAGAGAAATGCGATATAAGTCTTCAGCATTCTTGCAATGATTTGATTGTAGGCTTTTCAATATCCTTTTCTTTTTGAAGTATCAGGGAAATGTAAGCAATTGGGTTACAGTAGACCCCAGTCCTCAAGATCCTAATAGCAAGAGATAAACTAGTTTCTCAAGATCGTATTGGTACATGAGAAAAACTGGTTGCGTTAAATTAGCCTATTTAAGACTTTCGGGATTCTTTAAAAACTGTCTTCTTGGGGTGCCTGGGTGGCTCAGTTGGTTAAGCATCCAACTTCAGCTCCGTTCACAATTTTGCAGTTAGTGAGTTCTAGCCCCACGTGGGGCTCTGTGCCAGCCCTAGCCGCTCAGAGCATGGAGCCTGCTTCAGATTCTGTGTCTCCCTCTCTTCCTGCCCTTTCTCCTCTTGTACTCTGTCTCTCTCTCCTTCAAAAATAAACAAACATAAAAAAGAACTGTCCTATTAAGTAAATAGTTAAGGAATCAACTTTCTCATTCCCCAGAATTGCCATCATTTATTGACTTTTGAAGACTCTCTTCAGCAGTTTCACTATCCATGGTCACAAAACAAAGATGTATACATTTGAATGGTAAATATTTCTACGGGATGGAAAAGGCAGGGTTATAGGTAGAGCCTCAATAAGATGGGGAAATATAAATTTTCCCATAAAGGAAAAATACATTACATACTATATACTATAGCTTGGGTTTCCTGGGACAAAACCTATCTAGGCTAGTGTATTTGTATTACCTTTATGTCAGAAGGAAATACATGCTTCACTAAGATGAGAAATCTAATCTTTCAGGTTCTAGTTTAATGCTATCATCCCAGTCACATTATGAAATAGTGTAAAATAGTAGATGTTTTGAATTGGCTTAATTGTTTTATAGGTATTTATTCTCAATCAACAAGAGAAATATATTAACTTAAATTAATTTCTATGAAATTAATATATTAAAAATATATTAAATTTTTTATAAATAGAAAATAATAAAACATCATTATATGTACTGATCATAACTGACAAGTGATAAAAGTTTGTTCTATTTTGTTGTTTTGTTTTTAACTAAAAATAATGAAATGCTGTGGTTATAGATGGATCCTTCTTTGTGCCTCATTACCAATCCCATTTTCCCTGTTTTTGGAAGGAATCTACTGTTTTGACTTTGGTGTGTATCCTTCCTCTTCATTTAAAAAGCATTCCACTAAAAAATGTCTCATACACATATATTTCCCCATCAGCAGTATTTGGTATAGGTGGTATTTGATTGTTTTGATCATTGTGCAGCAGTTGTGAGAATGTGTCTCACAGACCTCCCTCTCCCAGGAGAATCCCAACTGCTATGCTTTGAAGTCTATTGTAGTGTTTGTGCCAAGGCCACATCTTTCATAGGCTGCTCCCCACCAAAGCCTGAGTCCTGAGCCGACATAAGGCTCATCTGGTCTGAGGCACATGTCTGCTAATTTTGGTTCAAGGTCTCCTTATTGGCTTTTCTGAACCTTTGCCAAACAGCCAGGCAGTGTAGGTGTTTTTCACCCACATTTCTCTCTCTGCCCTTCACTCACTGTCAGACTTCACTCACAGTCCGATGGCTATCCCAGTCTTTCCCAGCATACTTCCTTAAGTGTTCCGTTTCCCCTTTTGACTGCTTCTTAGAGAACCAAGGTTAATGGAGATGATTTCCTACCATGTGAGTCCTGCCTTAGCTTACATGATTTAGTTTTTGCTCTCCAGCATTTTTATATAGATCTTGTTCATTACTTTAAACTGATCTGTATGGCTCAGTCTTAAGAATGTATTGCATCTTATTTATCTCTTCTCTTACTGACAGTTAAAGTGTTGCCTTTCTTCTTGCTATTATAAAATGTATTTCAGTGCACACTGTGTACATGTCATGTTGTGCCTATGTGCAGGAGTAATTCTTAGTTTATAAACTTAGAATTGAAATGATCCGATCAGAGTATATATACATCATCAATTTTCTTACAACCTTATTTCTTAACATAAGAAAATTGATACGACTTATCTTCCACCAGTAGAGAATAAGAGTTCCTTATCCTCTTCTTCAAGAGTTCTATTCCTATTCTTGTCAACATTTAATGCTATATGATTATTTAATATTCTTCTCATTAATGCTTTTGTGTTCTTTTCTGTGATTCTAATGAGGCTGAACATCTTATGCGTTTATTGAAATCTGTTCAGTTTTTTTTTCATGTCCCATATATTGTATTGTTTTTAGCAGTCTTTTGGAATCAGACAATTTATGGATTTAGTGGTAATCCAATTTACTCTCCACTACAGAGTAGGATCCATTTTATATAACCACAAGAGAAACATCAGTCAACGTGTATTTAAATACTTGCGTTTAAACAATTTTTACTAGCACCCCATGAATATCTTTTAATATTGAAGAATTCTTAGCTCTAACAAACAGTCCAGTGAACTGTTTTTCTGTATTTAGTAATCCCCAATATTTAAAATCTCTATATTCACTTTCATAATCACATGCTGGTAAGCTTCTTCAAGCAATTTGTTTTCTTATAGTTTAAATATAGTTTTCATTGTGCTTTCAATTTGTATTTTTAATATCATCATTCTAAATTTGATGCCACCAAGGACTCATGTTTAGGAATTTTCCATTTGTTCAAAAGTAGGTTTGCTACAGAAATGGCCTCTTTCCATGTTTATTATATCTTAGTTATTTTCACTGTAACTTCCAAATAACATATTAAACAAAGAAACTATCTGATGCTTAGTTCCAACCAGACTATACACATACATATGTTGGTATATTGGTGGGGACACTTTTAGCTATATATAACAAAACTTGCTTGAGCCAGTGTGAAGAAAATTAGGGAAATTTGGTATTCATTTTATGGATCACATAAACACATATAATGACAGGAATGCATTGGAAATGTAGAAATGAACTGAAATAAAGGATTCAAGTACTGAAAGGACATGCATTCTGTTTTTGTACCTCCTCCTTTTCTTAAATCTACCTAATTTTTCTTCCTGGTAGCATACTGGCATTCTCTCTTTCCCAGGCCACATGTTGGAAATGTAGCTTCTATGATATCCTGAGTTTTCTTGTTACTGGTCCAACTACCTGGAGAGCAGTTGGATTGACTCTTTCCATCTTGCAACTCTAAGGGAAGACATTTCATGAGGTTATCTTGGGTTAGTTAGCTACTCCAAGTCAACAGACTGTACTCAATATGGTAGAGATGTAGAACATAAACCTGGCTGTTTTGGTTGTACTGACATAATTTGAGGAATTTAGTCACAGAAACTAGAGTGGGAACTGTATCTGAACATGATGTTGTACTTGATAATCAATATAATACATGCTCACTATGACTGGTGAGGGTTGGGTAACATTATATTAAACTCCTAGTTTGCATTCAACATTGAGCTTGACTTTTAGGTAAGAGGACTGAAATGTGAGGCCATGTATGCTTTCAGCACTTGGAATGAAAGTATCATTATGTAGTGTCTTTTATGTTCCAGACAATATGGCAGACTTTTTACATGTTATGTATTTAATACATCATTCCTACAAGGTTAACGTTGTTCTACTTTTTGGCAGTTCTGGAAGTGCATTGTTCAGACTGTCCTTCAAAAGAACCAGTTTCAGGGCGCATTGATGGTTGACAGCTTTGGAATTTGTCCCAGTGTTCACACCAGGCCATGCTTTCTCTGGGCAGTTGGTTCCCATCCAAGGACTAAGCTCAGAGGGGACACTAGAACTGGGCTATTTCTCCTCTTGGCAGGATTCTTCTAGGCAACAAATTTAGCCTCAGGATTCTTCAACAGCCATAGATTTTTTTAGTACTGTGCTATGGCCTAAGGTTCTTCATACTCCATTCCTTTCTCTTTCTTCTGTCACAGATGCCAGACCTCCTTTGCAGTCTGAAGTTCTGCCTACTTTTTCTCCACCCCTTTATTTTTCACAAGTGTTATGCTAAATATATCCCTGTCTTCCTATCTGTTTCTTAGAGCACTCAAACTGATACATCCCCATTTTCCAGATTGGAAAATCAACTCACAGGGAGATTACATATTTTTCCCAAAGTTACCTACATATTGTGTCAAAGGAAAGTGTCAAAATCAAACATAAATCTTTCTGACCTGAAAACCCGTATTCTTCCCACTGTATAATTTACTTCCCACTGTAGACTTCAAGGTTTATAAGGATGCAATCATTAATTTAATGTATGAGATATTTAGACTAATGTATGGTATATAATACATTGTAATAACTAATGTATGTTATACTTTTTTTTGCCTTGGTTTATGTATTGTAAGAAATTTGGAAAGCAGTTCAGCATAGCAACTTCTAGAACATCTGTGTGATAGATTGTAAAAATGGCCATACGTTCTTCCCCTTCTACATCCACACCTTTGCAATGTGACACTACCTATCTTTTCATCAAGAAATAGAGACAATTTTCCACTGCTTTAATCACAACCAGCTTGGTGACTTTCTGTGGACAATGAGACATAAGTTCACATGATGCAAACGGAGACTTAGAGAAGCACTTGTATATTGGAGATTGTCTTTTTGTGGCTCTGGAAACCTTTCCACCACCATGTGAATAAGTCCAGGCACTTCTTCTGGAAGAGGAAAGAACATATGGCACAGAGCAAAGCTGTTATGGTAGGGAACCTCCACTAAAATAGTACCTCTTGTAGACCAAACAGCTCCTAGCTTAACCAGCAGCTTACTGCAGAAGCATGTGTGAGAACAGTCGAGGCCAGCAGAAAAACTATCCATCTGAGCCTAGCCCAAATGGCTGATTCACAGAATTAGGAGTAAAACAAATGGTGCTGTTTAAGCCACTAAGTTTTGAAGATGTTTGTGGCAGCAGAATTTAACTGCTGCCCAACCATAGCTGCAGAAGGGAAAATATCTGTCATGGGCACTCTTGATTGTGAGTACAATGGCCATTCCCTCCCTCTTTTTTCTATCAGTACACTAGTCCCTTTAGAACTTGAGTGCTTATAAGTTGCATAAGCCTCTCCTCAGTACCAACTGGTAAATGTGGATTCGTATAAGCTAATCATAGTAATGCCATTTATTTTGCTAGTGACTGGGCAGCAGATGTAACACTGACAAACGAGTTGCCTGGGAATCATATTAGAGAGATATCTCAGGGTATAAGGCAGAGACATACTACATCCTGCCTTTGGATATTGTTGTGTAATAATGTGATTCTCGGGGATCTGGCAGCTACCTTGAGGGCATGAGGTGACAGTCAAGGGAATCATAGACAAGTTGACGTGGGTAACTGATATCCCTGAGCCACAGAATTAATCAACTCTCAAACTGCCTACTTAAGACATTGTTATATGAGATAATGTATTTCCTAGTTTTAACACGAGTTAGATTTTTCTATAACTTGTAGCTGATGGTATCCTTTTTAATACAAAGTTAAATTTAAGCTTCTTAGAAATTCAATACAAACTTTTGAAATGAATGCATGAATATTCATGCAGGGAGATGAAGTCTAACCGCTAATAACTTCACCTTTCAGATTTTCTATTCCTTTCTCTACTCCTCTTCTGCAAACCTACACAGAGCTTTATAAAAACACTAAGCAAGAAAAGCAGCACTGGTTTCACACCAAGATAATGTTCTCCAATTTCCCCAAGTATTGTTATATTTTTCCATTTTAAAAACACAGCTGATTCCTTTAAAGTAAATTCATTTAAGCTGGAGGCCTACATGTCACAAAATCAGATTAATACATGGCCGCTGAATGTTAGTACATTTTATCTTTGAAAGGATGATCTGAACTCTTAAGAGAAGATCAGTAGTCATAGACTAAAAATACCATTTTCAAAATTGCTCATGAGGTTAGCCATGTAGGTGGGAAAAAATATATATATATATTTTTATGTCTAGTGTAAAGCTCCATCCACCAGGATGCACTCTTGCCTCATAACTTTCCTATAAAATCCCTTGTTTCTAAAGTGTGTTCATAAATTGTCCCTGCCAAATCTGGAATGCCTCATCTCATTTTTTTCATGTGTTTTGCCGTGTTGTTATTTCAGT
Organism: Hyaena hyaena; assembly: GCF_003009895.1. NCBI lineage: Eukaryota > Metazoa > Chordata > Mammalia > Carnivora > Hyaenidae > Hyaena > Hyaena hyaena. The sequence continues at coordinate 486,356 of NW_024081317.1, forward strand.
GCAACCCAGAAAGTGTCTTGCAATAAGGTGGCAAAGAATGACATTGAAAAGCAGCTGACATGAGAATAAGTTTGATTAGTGGCAGCATTCTAACATCTGATGAGAGCACTACAGTCCAGCTTGCCAATATTTGCATCTCCAAAGGATACATGATTTCCAAAATGGCATCCATTCACCTAGGCATCCAGGGTGCTGCAGGAATGTTTCTAAATTGTGAATCTGAAGGGTGGCAGTCAGAGAGTGATGCTAATGGATCTTTGTGCCCTGGCAAGCATTGACAGGAGGCATTTAGACACCCTAAGTTTCCTCCTTGGGAATGACAGGGTCAATTATGGACTCCTCAGGTAATCTCATTTGGCAGAGGATATACAGGCAGTGGGAGGGGATGCTGACTCAGAAGCAGACAGCTTATCAGTCCGTCAGGAAACAGTCATTCAGTTCTTGTAGTACGCCAGCACAGTAGGGTCTGAATCTTCATGATCAGAACTCTTACCAGAGATAAGTGGGTCATGGGAGAAAAAGGCATTGACAAGGATAGAGCGGGTGTCTTCTACACAACTATTGGTACCTACGGTGTCCCCAAATACGCTTACGGACATGGACTTAAATTTGGATATCCTTTTCTTCTTTTTAATTTAGTAAATTAAGTGGAACCTGGCTGTTGTACAGTGATGAAAAGGCTAGCATGACCTCAGCCCTGAGAAAATTAGAAAATCTGAGAAATATCCCTTGTGGCCAAATCACAGATCATGTTGGCCCTGTTGGCTGTAATGTTCTCAACGGTTAATTCATCTTGCCACCCGCTCCCTAAGGTTCTTCCAGCCACATGTCCCATGCTGCATGGTTCAGCTTTATGACACATTCTTTAAATACTCACACACAGACACACACACTTACCCCTGTCTTCCAGTTTCTTCCTTCACTCCTGCACTTTGCCATTTTCCTGCTCTTCTCTTGGCTTGGAATAAACTTTGCTTTTTCTCCTTTGTCTAATTATAATTATTGATACTTTTAAAATTTCTATAAAAATGTGTTATCATCTACAAAGTTCATATTTACTGGTCAGAGTTCATTTTATTTCCTAGGATTTAGCAAGATAAATAGATATAGATATATAGATAGATATAGATTTTGAAAAAAATAGGTGCTCAATAAACATGAGCTATTTGTGGTTTGTTTTACTGTTTCTTTTATGTTTTGTGTCCTGCATCCTTAGTTATATAGCTTTCCTATATACCATGACAGAAGTCTGCAAAAGTAGTTCCTAACACTTCTCATCCTCGAATGCCTGTCTACTTCTTTTATCAAGTGGTGAAATCTATTCCCCCTTGCCCTGCCTTAAGCCTTTGCTGGCTCTAGGACTTGGCTTGAACAATAGAAAGTGGCCTTTGTACTGTTGTGAGACTTCCAGGTGTAGGCTGGCGGCTTTGACTTTTACCCTCTTGGGATCCAGCTACCGTGTTAAAAGCTTGGCGAGTTATTATAGACACAAAGAGAGGAAGAGAAAAATAGCACCTGCCACTCCAGTTGCTCCAGCTGAGACACCCAACATGTGAGTGAACCATCTTAGATGTTCCAGCTTCAGCCAAGCTTCTGGCTAAATGCAGCTGCATAAGTAACTCAAGTCAACTCCGACTCTGCAGAGAGGACGCATCCCCAGGAAGCCTGGCATAAACTGTGGACTTGGGAGCCAACAAATGGTAATTGCTTTTGAAAGCCCCACTAACAGCCAGGGTGGCTAGATACACAACAATAGATAATGAAGACATTTACAGTGCACAACATGCAGACATTTTGAGGGAGAGCAGCAGGCTTCACCCATTTGTAAAACCCCTAATGCCCAGATCGACATCATGCCAACAATTGTCATGAAGTTAACATCTCAAACCGAACCACAAATGCTCACTGACTACCTACAGCTCTTGCTCACCCTGTGTCATTTAAGTGATCTCTTTAAACCTGAATGATTGTATTGCAGATTGTTGGCAGTCCTGCTTAGCTGGCATTTCACACTACACACTGTTAAAATTTGCTCTGAAATGCACATTTTCTAACCTGACTTAAAGCCCAGTGTTCATTACTCTGTCCCAAAGGCATTCTGCCGGACACCTCCAAAAGTGTGCTGATCCAAAAGTGTGGCCTCACTTCATACCGTCTTTTAAGTTTCTATACTATGGACACATACTCTTTCAACAATCAGAAAATAAATAAATAGGGAAATCACTATGCTTACATATCCCCTGCCCACATGAGATTGTAAGTTACAACCTTGGTAGCATTAACTATTTCCAACTGCAGCTGAGTATTTTCTTGATGTATGATCTGTTCCTGGAGACTGAGGTTCCTTGGTAACTTGCTGTTTACCAGCTTTGTGGCCACAACCAGCCACCAAACTGTTTCTGGGTTTTAGTGTACACCTGTGAAATATGGGTAAGATGGCATTTGATTGTACTTGAGATCACTTCCTTCCTCCTCAGATGAAGCTTCTAGCCTTAGTATTGGTCTGTGTCTGGGTGCCCCACAGTGGGAAGGGGACTGGGGAGGCCAGCACACTAGTTCTGTGGGGTGGGAGCCCTATTCTGGGAAGACTGAGGAGACGTACTTTTAAACATCTGGCAAGAATCCTCCCATGTATACTAGTCTCTTCCCCACCAGCCCTCTTTTTAAAAACTTTGTTTGAAATCATTGTTTCTGCTTTGCTCATAGACAAAAATATAGCTCTCCCCCATTTCCATTTGTGACCTGCTGAAATAGCATGAACCCATTCCTCCATGACAACTAAACTTTTTTGAGAGAAAGTCTGAAGGCATGCTCAAAAGGAAAATGTATGGGAATGAACCAAGGAGCTTTGTATAATTAGGGGTGCTGAGGAGATTAGGATGGATTTGGAAGACTGCTTGTGTGCTAAGCAGATGAAAGGGTATGTTCTTTTCCATGTCCATCCATTACCTTTCTGACTAGGCAGCAGGCTAGCTTCCATGGTACAGTTGACTGGAAAAGTGGTTGCCTCTAACCCCTTTCACAGAGAGTATTTAAGAATCCTGGAGCAAAACTGACTATGAGCTTGGCCGCCATAACTGGAAGGTCATTTTGATGCTGATCTTTAGGCTGCCATATTAGGGAATAATAGGCAATGAAGGAAGTCCACACAGATTAGAGTGATAGGAGAAAAAAAACAGAAAGAAGTAAAAATTGAGAAAATATCTGGTGAAGCACAAACATGCAAGATCCCTATGATAGAGACAGAGACATGGCTAGAACTTGGAGCTGCCTGCATTTCTGCATTTCATAAGAATGATTGCCAAGGCACTCTTGAGTTACCATATATGGATTTCCTTTGAAACCCTCCCCATTTTCCTAAGGTTTTTGGATCAGGTCTTCATTCCTTGATGCCAGAATTACCTGACAGGTATAGTAGTTGGGGGGTGGGAGCAAAAATAATGCATAAGGAAGAATAATACAGAAGAAAAACTCATAAATCTGGCAGAAGAATCCACCAATAAGGAGAGAACAATATGGATGTTTTAGTCCCCAAAAAAAGATAAAGGAGGAAGAAATTTATTTGGAGGCTGAAATTGGGAAAAAGGAGTGAAAACAAGGTGTGGACATGCTTTAAGGGAAATGAGAAAGCCTAACAATTTAGGTTGGAGTGAAAATATTGGAAAGCAAGTGCCAGAGAAGGTTATGTGTTTGTACATCTTCTCCCTTACAGATTCTTCAAATCCAAGATTTTTATACCTCCTTTTTTGTACAAAAGTCATGGGAAAAGATAGCTTTTCTTTTTTTTGGCAACATGTTTTGTATTAACCTTTCCTAATTAAAATGTGAACTTTTGTTTTGTTTATGAGAGATACTTAAAATGTTATTGCTACAATGTATACTACTGTCCCTCTTTAATAATTTGCAAGTAACACAATTCCTTAATATTTTTATGGAAAGGTCAGGGAGGCCACAGAGCACATTTAGCTGATAACACTGGGAGTTTCTGCCTTTGAAAACATGTTCAGCAATTTCCAAGTCCATCTATTTCTTGTTTATTTGGGACTTTATTTTGTGAACTGTAAATGTCACTTTTTATTTGTCATTTTATTTATTTGGCTCCCCCTTAGGTCATAATGGGGACTTGGTAAGGCTTACTTACACTGCTACTTAATTTTTATTGTGGTTCCTAACAGAAATTACCCTGAAAGGTTTGAATATGAAAATCTAAGATCTTCTTTTGGAGGTTTTGCTTTAGTGTAGATCTAAAGGTCTTGATGTTAGAAGACTGCTTTGTCAGGGAGGTGCTTTAGGGTTATTTGAAACATGCAGTCCATCATTAGAAACCAGCAATTAGTCGTCCTTGACAGTAACACCAGATGCACAGACTGAGCCAACAGGCTAACTCATAGACAAACACCGCAGCTGCCGGGTGTACAGATTCTCTTTGCCTCAGTGGTTCTCAAAGTGGTTCTCAAGCCAGAGTTGCATGCAGAGCTTTTTCAAATTCTACATATGTATGGGTGCACATTTATCTTACATACCCATATGTGTATACACAATGGATACACAGAAGCATCTCTCTGGGTAAGACTCTCCTGTAGATTGTGTTGATCAAATGTCTGTTTGTACTCACATCCATTCCTTACAATGGAGGGTAGGGGAGCAGAGAAAACAGGGGATGTGTGCTCAGCCCCTCCCACTTCTTTCTGCCGCAGATCTAGCCACGGCAGAAACTCACCATAATCTCACACACGCACTGGATGGCTGTTCTTACAAGGTCAAGGACAGCCCTGACATGGTAGCCTGGAACTTTCTGAGCTGCCTCACAGAATGACCCACACTTACATCACAAGCTTGTGCACATGCACACACTCTCATGTCTGCATGGGTATTCAACGTATTATTGTTGTTGCTGTTAGAATTGCTAAAACTTTTATAGTAAACTTCCCATGTGTAAGATGCTATTCTAAGCTATTAAACCAGTTAATCCCCAACACACTGAAGTAAGTTCTAATATTTCCTTTTTGCAGGGAAAGAAACAGACCTGGGGTGGTAAGTGACCTGTCCATGGTCACACAGCTAGGAAGTGCAATCTGAATGTGGTAATCTGGTTCCAGACTTGGTACTCTCATTCAGTACAGACACTGCCTTTACTACATGCACATGCATGCCTATGCGTGCTTGTATCTCCATGTTCCTTCATATATAGCTCACACATGGTTATGGACATCCGGGTGGATTCAGACATTTCAAGGCTAATAACCATATCACATAAGGACCTTGAAGGCCTGGGTAGTTGCAGGCATCTGCTATTTCTTAACCTAATTAGTGAAAAAAAAGGGACTCAGGACAACAAAATGAATCTTAGTGTTTTCATGGAATTGTTCTGGTAATATAGGTAGAAAGGAAATGTAAGCAAAGTATGTACTATGTGTGGTTAGAGAAAATGCCAGTGGGTGAAAGCAGAAAAATAAAACCTCCTACCTTTTTTTGGGAGACACAAAGACTTGATTCTGGCTTTCTGCACCATTTAGGGACCCTCAGAGGCTCAGCTACAAGATGGGGGGGATGTGACTTCGAGTTTGTTATACTGATAGGAAAAAATCTTTTATTATAATAGGAAAATGATATCAAAGTAAAATTGCATTCCAATGAAACAAACTAAATTATCCTTTTGCTTTTCTCTATAGTCAGGCAGTTATTTCAGCTCTAAAACTGGGGTCATAGTACCATCAGCTTCATTGATTATTGGAGAAGATAAATGAGTTCAAAACTGTATAGTACTCAGAGTAGAACCTGCTGCCAAAGTGCTGAATATGTATTAGCTATTAGTACTAGTATAATAATTGGTCTTGAGTAATAGAATTTCTGATTTAAGGAATTATTCAAGAAAGTTGAGGTTTGAATTGTGTAATATCTGTGGATAGTTTAAGAGTCCAATATAGCATCTTCACCTTCCTTTCTTTCTGAAACAAGAAACGATGTCCAGTTTCCATCTGGCATAAGGAAGTACCCAGATACAATTATATTTTGTATTTGAGAAATCTAAGCTAGAGATTTTCCCAAGGAAGCATAGTTTCTGAAAGCAAAGTTAGGACTCAAACTCTGGTCATCTGACAAATAGTTATAAGCAAGCTAAACTATAATAAGTCCCAGAAAATGTGGGAATAAGTTCTGTTGTGGTTCAGAGAAGTGGGGGATGTGTTATTGGAAGCCGAGATAAAGAAAGAGCATCTGCTTGAGATTCTTTTCATTTGCGTAAATTCTGCCTGGATGTTTCCATAGATTGCCCTGAGTTAGTCAGTCTTACTGCTCTGGGGTCTCAAATGACCATAGAATTTGGCCCTAGAGACATTTCTTCCTAATCCAGTTAGAATTGGTCTTACCCTTTTCACTTCCATGATAAATCAGACTCAAGCCTTGCCTTCTGCTTGCAAGGTGATTGGGAATGAGTTCTAATTCAGAATAGGACCATTTGCACCACATGTGGACAATCCATTTGTGACTCTCTGCCCTGGCTGCCAAACTAATTCAGAATACATTGCAGAGTATAGCTTAATGGACTTAAAATCTTGTATCATCCACGTTTTATTTTATTAAAATCCTTTTGCCCTTTCTTTGGAACTAGGAGCTCTGTGTCAGAGGCAAAGGGGATAGAAGAACATGGGGAATTCAAGATTATTAACTTGAATGTCTTTTTCCAAACACTAGTCCTACATGCCCCGTGCAGAAAAGAGTTCTCTGCTCATTCCAAATAGTAAAATGCTATAGGCTTGCTGATTCATAATGAACATTTCAGGACCAGGGCCAGGGTGAGGAGAGTGAGGCCCCCATCTTGGGCCTAAAACTTCAATGGGTGCCCAAAATTTCAGTAATTAAGATAAAAGATATTTAATAAAACGTTAATTAAAAATCAAATTTAGTGCACGAAACACCTGATGAATATAATGTCAAAATTTGGAAGACAGTATTCTAATGCTGCATTTCATGGCCCTTTCTTGCTCATCTCAGCCTGGTTCCAATAAAATTTCATCTATAAAAATAGGCAGCTAGCCTGCTGGCTATAGTTTACCAATTTTTAAAGTTACATTAAAATATTTCTCTCAATTACTGAGTGTTTTGGTGACTGCTAAAATTTTGCTCCAGAGACCATTACTTCACTCACCTCACCATGGTCCCAAATTAGGTTCCTAGTTAAGTAGTTTAACCCACTGTCTGCCAGACTAATTTGTTCACATAACAATGTGATTTTCATAATAACTCATAAAACCCATCTCTCCAAAACAGTCTTGGCATGGAAAATTCCAGAGAATAAGGAATAATGGCGCCTATTCATTTCATGTTTACAACCACCATATGGAGTGGGCACTTTTATGATTCCCACTTAATGAATGAGAAAGATGAAGCAGAAATGATTAAATACCATTTGCCCAGGAAAAGAGAGTGAGGAAGCAAGAAGCTGAGTTTCAGACTCAGGCAGGCTGACTTGACAGTCCCTACCCTGGGCTTCTACGTGAAAAAAGAAGCAAACAATAAGAGCCCGTGCAGTCACACAGAAAGTGAAAACAAGAGCCATGAGGTATGGGTTTCCAGTGGGCATTGTGGATGCTAGTTCTGTCTACATGGGGAAGTTATGTTCCTGTTCTTGGATTCCATGAAATTCCTGGGTGGACTCTTTAAAAAGTCCTGTCATAAACTCTGCTTGCTAAGGGAGATTTCTGCTTGCTACCCAGAATTTTCAATTAAAAATGATCTTGGATTAAGATTGGTTCTTTCAAAATTCTACTTTGATGATACCTGTCTCTCTCTTTGATAACCTCACTAGTTTTTATGATGTTAAAGTTTATTCCATTTTAATGAAATGTTTATAATTTTGTTGCTCATATTATACTTTTTATTTTAATTTTATACAGGTGCCCATATATCCTTTTTTTTCCTCAGCCAGACTGGAGTTGTATTGCACTAGCTTTCTGCTCCCATGGTACCTAGTTGTGTTATGTACACAGCTGTCACACAATCAATATTTTAGAAAGAATAAAATCCACCTAATGGCCATTTTTTTTTACCTAGATATAAGGACAAACATCATCCCCAACACTTTTAATACACACCCACATATTTCAAGCATAAAAAGATGTTCACTTTCTGTGCTGTTAACCCTGGAATAAACAAGTCTGAATTATGAGATGCTGTAATTCCTTACAGAGCCACCGATGACAACAGAAAACATGAGTGCAAAGCTCACATGGTTTGTGAGCTCACCAGAAACTCAATTTAAAATTATGGCTCAATAATTCAACTTTTCTCCCTATGAGATTGTTTTATTTCTAATTTTATACACTACCTAGATCAGAGTACCAAGCACATAATACACATAGGTAAAATCAAACAGGCACTGGAAAAAAATAAGGATTTGGAAATTCATTATAACTGAGTAGTATGAAAATTATTTTATGTTCATAACCTCTACAATGCTGTGTGTGTCTGGGTTTTAGATGGCATTTCCTGATGTTGTACTTTGAGGCAAGTGGTGGACATGTATTGTAAACAATGCATGTTTCCAAACCCACTTTGTGAATTTCTGTACACTCAAGGTTATCCATCTCTGAAATAAGCATATGAACCCCAGCCAGCAAAAACACATAATCTTTTTAAAAATTTTTTAATGTTTATTTATTTTTGAGACAGAAGGAGACAGAACATGAGCAGGGGAAGGGCAGAAAGAGAGGGAGACACAGAATCCGAAGCAGACTCCAGGCTCTGAGCTGTCAACACAGTGCCTGATACTGAGCTCAAACCCACAAACCATGGGATCACGACCTGAGCCAAAGTCGGGCACTTAACCAACTGAGCCACCCAGGCACCCCTGAAAACACATAATTCTTAGAAAAACATACATGTAATTCTGGTGCAGATCTTAACCAGACATCAATGAATGGCCAATACTTGATAAAAATAGATGAAATTACTACACTCAGTCTGACTTAGAGCCTAGGAAAACGTCTATTCTCTCTGTTTCAATAAAAGGCTCCCGGGAAGGCTCAGCTGTCTCTCTTTAATAATATTCTTATAGAGTCAGAAATACATTCATAAAGAGTCTAGCATACCTCCATTAAATTTCTGGGCCCCAGTGTCCTCATCTGTAAGCTGGCAATGATACTACATATATTTCAAAAGATTATTATGAGGATTTAATCAGTTAATGTTTAAAGCTTTATTGACTGTTATACATATATAATAATTCTATTTTTATTATTATTATTTTATGCTTAGAGTTTATCTCCTTGCCATTAATTTAACTAAATCTTCTTTGAAACTGTATTTTGACATTCTAGTTAAAACTTAAAACATCTTTGGGGTTAACCAAAACATTTTTGGGTTTATTACTTCCTATATAAGGACTTGGTTCAAAAATTAGCTTTTAACATTTCTGAAGGTACATTTTACCTGCTGTGTGCTCTTATCTGGCAAAGGATGGACTTTGTTCTCCTCTGTCAGTGATTCGTCTTGACTGCCATTTCCCAGGTCATGGTGCACTTGTATGTCTCTCAGGAAATACATTTTCTTTGGCTTGACTATGGTAGGCCTCACTTGTTATTTGACCATGACTTTTCCTTCAAAATTGAATGCAAGTATCAGTCACCTAATTGGAAACATTTAGAACATCTTGTCGTCTGACTAAGGATACCTGGCTTTTTTGTCTAATTTTCACTTTGCACTATCTGACCTTCCAACCAGAATCTAAGTCCCTTGTGGGTTGTACCCTTTTATTTAATTTTGTATCTCTTGGTCTAGGTGGTCTAGGTCAATGCCTGGATCGTACTAGGTATTAGACACACTTTAAATAAATCAATGGAAAAAAATGTGTCAGATATGTTTAAAAATTTAATATAGTGTTTAATTTTCATAGTCAACTAGCTACATCCTTCTTTAAAATAAACCATCCTGAAAGCTTTCATTATGCAGACATTCATCATTTAAGTGACTCTACTTGCCAAAAAGATCCTGACTGCCTAAAATAATGACTATGAAACTCAGAGGTTACAGTGGAAATCTAAGCACTAAGATATTTCGAACTTATGGCTGTTATCAGTAATAACTGCAACTATGGGGATGAAGTGTGAACAAAATCATTTAATACTGTCAATTCCTAAAAATAAGCAGATGACAAAATCCTTCTAGGTGTTTATTGATTCTGTTTTGTTGTAAAGAATTCAGATATATTTCAAGTGGGTATGTTCAGCAATTACAGATATTGGCTAAATGTTAAAATGACAGATAGCATGTGAATGGGTTTGATACATGTTCTTATTTCAACCAGCAGCTGTTCAGTTTATGTAAAATTACAGAAAGTTTTCATCGATGTTAGGGATCTCTATCAAAACGAAAAGATAACCTATGAAATCTTAGAGTATGTGATGCACAAATATCGTCCTAGAATTCTTTCTTATAAACTTTTCATAGATATAGATAATTTTGCCTAAAACAAATTTACGAAGTAAAGGCCATGTACACAAAAATTCTGGTTCTGTGTGTAATGAAAAATATTATGTTAGGTGTTAACAAGTTGGAGCAGCCTTATAGTTATTTCTAATCTAATTTGTTATGTTTGCATAGATATAACTTATGCAAAAAGTATGTAGTTAAAATGCTAAAATTGTGCTGACTATATTTAATTCTAATGTTATTTAAAATGCATCCTTCTTGATCAAATAGGAGAGTTCACCAAAATATAAAAAGAATCAACTGTAGCATCTTCTTTCTTGATGTACTTTGGACATATGTTTATGATATTAATTACTGGAGACATCATGGACCAAATGTCTAATGAATAATTATGCCAAATTCATAGGAATTCAAAAAAAGGCAATTTCCAGAGGATAAGGTGAAAGCTTGGTTTACAGCATAATTTGCCATTATCTGTACCTAATTGTGGTTTTTACTTATTCTCCTATTATCCAGTATTCTGCCAGTGACAACTCACAACCGTCCAGACTTTTATGATATGTAGAAAACACTTTTGGGTAGTGTTATGTTTATTTATTGAGCTAATTTAATAAATACTTTTTCCCCTGCATATATAATCAGTTATGCAGTGATTCTAGAGAAATGTTATATTATGTTTTAAGAGTTTGAGTATTTGAAATTAGAAAGCGACCAGCTTACAGCCCAACAAATATTATGGACCACAGATTCTCAAAAAAGCACTCAAAAGGGGAATATCAACTCTGAAATAAGGTAGTTTGTGCTTCTTCATTAATCATACTCATATTCATTTAACTCATTTGCAGGATCAGGAATTAAGTGGAATTCTAAAATTTAGGAGAACAGAAGTAAGCATTGAATGATTTTTCAAACATCCCATTAGCATGCATTTGGAGAATGGAAATGCTATTTCTTGTGAAACAATACCCCCATTTTTACTCAGTCCCAGTGATGCTGATCTGTGAGAAAATACTGTCCCATTTAGAACTCAGAAGAACTTCCAGAGGGAAATTCGTAATATCAGCGTAAGCCTAATCAGCAAATCCTCAGTCACAGATAAATAATTGTGGTTTAATATCTTGAAAGCAAAACCATCTCCTAGAACATTTTGCTTCTTTGTCCATTTGCCTTCCTCACCCAGCCCAAGTTTCAGGATTTGAGTGTGAGCATTTTTAGAGTCCAGGGAGGTATTTACTTGTTCTGTAGTTCATTGTAGCAGAACATTTTTGTGTTCTTCTAAAGATTATGTACACAATCTTTAAGAGCATTTTAGAAAGAACAGGAACCTCAAACTCACATGTATTTTTCATTACTTTCCAGCTGCTATTTCTTAGATTGTCAGAATTGGGATAATAACCTGCAGACTATCACTTTGTGCTTTGCTGAAAGGGAAGATTGGGTTGCTAGCAAATCCCTAATTGAGACAGAATTAGAATAAACGGTTGTTAAGCTCTCCAGCCTAATTGTGAATGGTGTGTAGTTGACATTCACTAAGATATAAATTAAAATAAAAAGAGCATTTTCAGAGGCATTGGAGTAGCTTTGCATTAATGATGGCCTCCTTTGCACTGCTGACGGTTTGCATTATTCATAATGTCATTATCAGGACTATTCAGTGCTGAATGATTTGTTCGCCCAGAAATTGTACAGCCCGACCAGATAAGTAATATCTGTAGTTTGTATTTATTCTTATGACTGCTTACTCGGGTATGGCTTCTTTTATCTCTGTTGTGAGCTTACTTACTGCTGATCGGCAGGATGTACCATCAGTGACATAAGCTTTATTCATTTATAGATGCAGAGCACTGCATCAAAGTATTAAATCCTGAAAATGTGGGGAAAACTCAAAGGCTTTAATCCTCGGACTGGCAATCGTCATTGTAATGCTGCCATATGTCAGCACTGAAGTTAACTTTCCTGTCTGTGCGTTTACGAAGGCATGAAGCCATGTGCCGCCTGCTTGTTTGTTTAAGATAGAGTCTTCCCCACCACTGCAATAACTTTGCCATTCAAACCCCTTTCATCTGCACAGAATGGAGTAACCAGAGTCACACAATGAAATGCCAACGTGTCCTTTCAGAACTGATTGGTCTATTTTATGACTCCTTTCTTATTCTAATTAAACTAGCTTAAGAGACGGCTATGTTTTAGCATCTTGGGCTTCTGAACGACAAGAGAAGGCAGGGGAGAATCAGAGCATTTAGAAAGCTCTCTGCTGTGAAAGCAAGGTTTAAGGGTCTAGAGGTTTTCTTTCTTTCTTTTTTTTTTTTCTCCCAGCAAAGAGATCATCTTTTGAAATCTTCTCCATCAGCTCCCCTCTACACACACCAATTTCAGTTTTATAACACCCCTTGCTGTGCATCTCTTGGCAGGAAACTTGCCCATCTTGCAGAGTCTTGCATGAATAATTCATTTAAGTGTCATGCTGACTCTCAAAAGCCTGGATTACTGCTTTGGAGGAAATGTTTAATAGGATTCTTCCAAACAATCCAAAATATAGCTACGAGTTCTGCGGGTCCTATCTTTTAGCAGGTCTGAGTGCAGTCAAAGAATTAATGTGCCAAAAGCCCAAACACACTGGAGGCCATTCAACCTGTGTCTAGCTGGACTGTAACCTTGTAATGAAGGTTAGTATTTTAAATTAGGGTCACTGGTTTTCAGAGACATGATTCTTAAGTACAGAGTTTGAGTTCAAGACACTGAAACAATTACCTTTTGTTAGATCTTGGGGTTTTGGCCTCTCTTAGATAATACCAAAGGACCTCAGGGAACCAGACAGACAAGCAACTAGGAGAAGTAGTTAGTTCGGTGTAGGCAAACAAATCCTACAGTATAGCAGCCATTGTGATCACCTTCTGTTGCTCATTGAACATTGTTCTTCAAGCTGTAGTCATGCTGTTGACCGAACTGTAATATTCAAAAATCTTCTTTCGACTCAGAAACTTAACCCTTGTAATCCTTGCCTGATGAATTTATTGTATCTCTTTACCTTCACTTCCTATTCGATTCTCCGCATGATTTCCTTTGCAATCCCATCAAAGCCTTTGAGTCTTAGAAATGTATCCGTATTACCCCAAAGGATTGATGGCTTAAATGTTAACCCACTCTCATTGTCCTGGAATGATTTGCATTTTAAGTCAAGAAGAGTCACAAGTGTAAAAGAATCTTTCTATCAAGGCTTTGTGTTTTCTTAATAAATTTGAGAATGATGCAAGTAATACTTGCTCATTGTAGGAAAACAAGATACATAAGGCACGAGAAAGAAAAAATAAATGATAACTGCCCCGAACATCTTGACATTATATTATGATAATCCACATTCACATTTAATAATCATATATGGATCTATCTATTGGTCTATAGATCTATATATCCATGTATATAACTTTAAAAAGATGAGATGATCTACAGCAGAATTTCAAACAGTTGTGGAATTCCAGCAAGTCTCTTTTGCCTCCTCAAGACTTCCATTGCTTTCTGCTGTCCCTGTTGGAAGGGCCTAACAGTGTGCCCTGTGCAAAGACAAAAAAGTTTGCAGAGCTCCAGCTTAAGCATTGCAAAGTTTGGGCACCAGCTTAATAATTGGCAAAAATTATTCCTTATCAAAACCAATGTCTGTATTAGTTCATTGTTTCTGTATAAAAATCACCCCCAAACTTAACAACTTACAAAACACCCTAAACAAATTACCTCGGTTTTTATGAGTCAGGAACCCGTGTATAACTTAGCTGGTTGCACCTGCGTTGGTGTCTGTCACCAGGCTGTAATCCAGATGCCACCTGTGGTTACAGTCATCTCCAAGCTCACCAGGCAGATTCTGTTCCCAGCTGTTCTTCTGGCTGTTGGCAGGCCTCAGAAGACCTTCCAAACTCACTCACACGGAAGTGTGGAAGACCTCACGTCCTTGCTGGCTCTTGATTGAAGACTGTAGGGAAATAATTCTTCTTCCCACGGAGGGTGTATTTCTATTCTGGTATCTCTAGTTTTGATGTGAATGTAGACCCAGGTAATGGACTTCTGATACAGAAGAGTGATGAGCCAGTTCTATGCTTCCTGCTCTAGTACCTGCGAAAGAAATGACCAAACCAAAGCTCACCAAAGCTCAGCAATGACATGCATGTGCCTAAGTTGAATTGTGAGTAAAGAAAAAAGGGATAATAAAGAATGATTGCAGATAAAACATTACAGTGTTGACTGTGACTAGGCAATGTCCAACTGTCCTCCCTAATTCTGTGATAACCTCCAAAAATCTATTTGCTACTAATAGTAGGTTCAGTGAGCAACATCTCTTTTCCAACTCATTCTTAGAGATATCTTTCTAATAGATTCATTTTGTTAAAGTTAATGATTTTCAGTATTTGCTTTCATTAAAACCTCTGAGTAATAAACCAGCACATAATTTCAGTCTTTTACATTTTTCTCTAATATGAGATTAATCACTGCTAGTGCAGAGAAGTTCATTACAATAAGACTTTATTTTCATTGAGAATTTTATCATCTCCTATAGTTTTGTGTTTCATGGAGTATATGTAATATTGATACAGAAATCTTTAATTAGGACTATTTAATTATTGGTAAACCACGTAAATTGTTTTCCCTATTCATTTAGGAGAGTAAGTCCATTAATTAAGTATCTAGAGAAAAACTGTCTAAATTCTTATTTATTGGAAACTTATTATACTTACTATGTAATAGGAGGTTAATGTAGCTTAGTCTCTATGTCATATATACATATGATATACAGTAAAGCCTTGGATTGTGAGTAACTTGTTCTGTGAGTGTTCGGCAAGGTGAGCAAACATTTCTAATAAATTTTAATTTGATAAATGAGTCTTGCAATATGAGTTGTACGTTATGCCAAACATCACATGATCACAACTGAGCCAATGGTTCTTCTCTCTCTCTCTCTCTCTCTCTCTGCAGGATTTTGGGTAATTGTCTCCTATGCTCAGATGTTTGGTCTCAGGCCCCAGTGTTAGGTAGAAATCCTAGAAATCCATGATTTTTCAGAATGATGGAAGGTGCCCACAACTGGCACTAGTGTATTTTGTGTCACCTATGGGCAATTCTTTGCTTTTCCACACAAGAGTAAGTTGAGGAAGGCTTTGCTTCATTCTAGGCTAGGCTTCCTGCAGGTATAGACCCTTTCCTCTGCTGCCTTATTGCCTGTTACATTAAATATAGAATATGACAAGAGTTTATTAATACTGTACTGTAGTCAGCATCTGTGTGAGCATATACAGTGGCCCCCAGGCAGAGCCAGTAGATGGTAGTGATTCTGTTAGTTTTTGTGAAAGTCGTCATATGCAATAACCCTCCCCTCTCTTGTCTCCCTCACACCAGCCATGAAGGTTTTCAAAGATAAGTGCTGGTTAATTTGCTTATTTTTCATTATATTTTGTATTTTCTTTATTCTCTTATATTATCTTACAGTATAGTAATAATTTTTATATGAATATTCTTGGGTTGTGGAAAAAATCATCTGAGTTTCCATTATTTCTTATGGGAAAATTCACTTTGATATACAAGTGCTTTGGACTCCAGAACAAATTATGCTTGGAAAACTAAGGTTTTACTGTATATATTTTTGCTATATATGTTTGACATATATTGCCTGTTCTCTATATATCTATATATTTATCTATCTATTGATCATTCTATCCATCATCTATCCATATATCTCATTTCTGTGATGCTGACAGCTAGATAGTTCAGGACTTTCTGTTGAGCATTCTTAGCTTGGGCTGCCATAACAAATTACCATAGATTAAGTGGTTTATAAAAAACAGAAATTTATTTTCACGTTTAGGAAGGTTAAACGTCTGGGATCAGAGTGCCAGCATGGTTGGGTTCTGGTGAGAGCTCTCTTCTGCATTGTAGACAGTCATCCTTGAACTGTGTCCTTACATGGCAGGAGAACTAGTGACTTCTCTCCCCTCTTCTTAAAAGAGCACTAATACTATTCACTAATGGTCTGTCCATATGACCGAATTGTCTCCAAAATACCCTACCTGAAAATACCATTGCTTTGGGATTAGGCTTGCAACATATTAGTTTGGGAGGGAAACCCAAACATTCAGCTCATGGCACATTTCCTTCAGCTTTCTTTCCTAGTACTTTCCATAGTAGAGCACATTATGAATTTTGGCTTCTTTGGCAGGCTTGCAAGTTCTTCCATATATGGCCTTTCATTCTGCCAGAATTCAGATTAAAAGGGTATAGGAAACATTGCATTTATTGAGCATTTACTATGTCCCAGCCCATTGGGCATGGCATTTTCAAAGGTCACGCCATATGATTCCTGCCATAGTCCAATCATATAGATAATATTGTTATCATTTCTCATTTTACTATTGTAAAAACTGACATTATAAAATGTATCTAAAGGTGCATATAAAATAAATGAGGTAGGCAGGCCTTGAGGCTAAAGGCCTTAGTTTTTGAGGCTAAAAACCCCTTCATAAGGGTTTAAATCCCTTGCCTCCATCAACATTGGTACCACTACTAGCACATTTTGTGTCTTTGTGTTTGTCAGGAAAAGGTGCCTCATCCTCATGGACAAAACATCATGGATACATGTCTTGGCAGAAGAATTAAACATTGGTGTGAATTAGAGAAAGGCACCTCTTCTTCTGCAGAGATGCAACCTTGAGCCAGACATTTTGGAGAATAGAGCATGGGTCTGATTTTCACCTTCATTCCCATCCTTAGTGGAGTACAACTTATAGAACTGAATGTGATGATCATTCTTCAACACTACCTCTGCCAAAAAAGGAATATTCTTGTTTAAGATCTCTCCTTTATTCAGACGTCAGCTTGAAGTAGTATATACCTTTATGTCCTAATGTTTTTTCCTCCTCATTTTTCTTTTATATAATAATGCCAATTAAAGAGTAAATCTGTGGCCTCTTGCTGCCTAAGAAATTATTCTAAAATTTAAAGCCTGAAATAACAAAATTATCTCACATGGATTCTGATGGTCAGGAATTCAGGAGCAGCTAAGCTGGTTCTGGCTTAGCATCTCTCATGATGCTGTAATCTAGCTATTAGACTACCAGTTGTATGGCATTTCAGTCAGGCTGAAGGATCTGCCTCTAAACTCACTCAGATGGCTACTGTCAGGGGCTTCTGTTCATCACCACAGGGGCTGTTCCATAGGGCTACTCATAATATGGCCTCCCCCAGAGTTAGTGACCAATGAAAAGAAAGATAGCAACCATCATGGAAGCTGCAGTGACTTGGATAATAGAACCTCGGAAATAATTTACATACCATTTCTTCTGCTGGATTCTTTCCATTAGTCACACAGACCAATCCTGGTTAAAAAAAAAAAAAAAAAAAAAAGAAGTATGAATCACTGGGGTCAGGGGGCTATCACATACAGCTAAGACATATGATCTCATTATGTATGCCAAAAATCTGATAGGATAAAAATGGGTGATACTCAGTTAATCCTCAGTGGTACATACATTAATTGGCATTAATTTTGACAAATGTACGTTTGTTCTGATTTATCGAGGCTTGTGCCCAACCACATTAAATATTTTGAACATCATTCCTGGAAATAGGTATTATCATCATCCTCACTTCACAGATGTTGAATGTTAAGTTGTTAGACCTCAATTTCTTCCTCAAATAAATGCTGTAACTAAGCTTGAAACTCAAAACCTTTCAATTACCATACTATTACCTCCTTTAGAATATTCAATTTTAACTTCAATCCATCACTTCTGGAAGTAAGTTGGCACCACACCAATATCAAACATGTTTCTACATGGATAAGTTTCAGTAACATATGAAATATAAAAGCCCTGTTAAAGCTAACTTGATATGAAAAATCCAAAGAAGAGATTTTTATCATTAGATAGGTCAGAAGCTCATTTCACCCTTATGTTCAAAGAGCAGAGCTCATGCTTCAGATAAAGAGCTTATCTCTTTTTGAAGAAGACATTCTACATTACTGTTTTCCTTCTGGCTTATATAACATTTAAATTTAAGTTTTAAGGGGATAACCCTGTCACCTAATATTTACATTATGAATGTCAGTTCCCTAGGAGTGCATTGAAAGTAATAGGGGTGGAAGGTTCCTGTGTATTTGTATACATCTCCAAGAACAAAAAGACTCAATTCTATTTATTAAAATTATCAGTTAAAACTGGTTGACAGGAAAAAAAAAAAAGGCAATGGGCTGAATCTTTCTATTTTCAAAGAGATACTAAGCATGTTATATAAGGGCTGCCTGAGGCTGGACTTGGGCTTATAAAAAATGGCAAATAACAACAAATATACTGTGTAAGAAAATAATTAACATTATTTCTTTATTTTTACAATATGAACATAGGCATAAGAAGAACAAATGCAAGTTATTAATAGCAACCATTGTGACCAGTCCCTGATCCAGGCAGCATTTACAAAGGGCAAGTGAAACTGAAGCTGAAGCAGCTACCTGGCATGAGCTCAGGATGAACCCCAACTCTTTGCTGCTGTCTGTTAGAGCAGACATGCCCAGCAGCCCATGATAGTGGGGGCTCGTTAGCTCTAAGGCAATGTGAATGGAGACAAAACCTATTTGGTTTGCACAGGCTTTGGGTATTTTATTAACCACGTGGCATCCCTCCAGCTGTGGAAATCAAGCTCTGTCCAGGGCCAGGTCTGACTAAGAAAAATAGGCTATCACACATTTTAATAAGCTCAGATATTTTAATATCATCTCAAATATTGTTTAGCTTTTCCATTTCCTATCTAATAACCACTCCTATACTAAAAAGCAAGTGGGTAGAGGGCCAAAATCTTCATCTTTTTTTCAGGAGCAATCTTACCATGATCAATTAGGCCATAAGTAACACTGCGGCCCATGCTACCTCAAAAAGCCTGAACAAATACTCAATATATTCTTTACATTCCCACCTATGCCTTTCTTATAATGGCCTTTCCTGGATGCACGGTCCAAGAGACTATATCACAAAATATTCTAACTCAATTATTTGTGAAGTTAAATATGAAAGGAAAGGCGTTGTGGGGATGTCTGGCCTCTCAAGATCATATTGCCTTGAGGAGTTCACCTTCCCTTCCCTGTTGTCCTTGTGAACAAGCTCTCAATCAAAGTTTTACTCTTCTCTTGACAGTGTGACATTCTTTTTTTATAATGTTTCTTTATTTTTGAGAGAGAGAGAGAGACAGAGCACAAGTGGAGAAGGGGCAGAAAGAGAGGGAAACACAGAGTCTGAAGCAGATCAAACTCACAAACCACAAGATCATGACCTGAACTGATGTCGGACACTTAACCGCTTGAGTAACCAAGGCACCCCAAAAGTGTGACATTCTTAAACTAAGTTTATAAAACCAGAATCTTTTTCCTTCAAGCTTTAGAAATCAGTTTCTTCTTAACATCAATGGTTTAAGACTAATGTGCTCCCCAAATGAGAAAAAAAAAATGGGAAGGGAGGTTTGCATATTTTAATAGCTCTCTCTTTCCTTCTTCTAATGAAGATTTAAGATTGTACATTACTTAATGAGACAGTTGTCTATTGATTTTAATTCTATGAAATATCTTCTGGGTAACACATAAAGTAGACCTCTTTAGGGTAAAAAATGTCATTCTTTACATTTAAATCACTGTATGACATTAAGAAAAAAATGAAGATACACACTACAAGTGAGGTAACTGTGATATAAATGTGCGTTGCTGCTTAAGTTTTACCATCTCTATGGCAACTGAATCCACTCTATTTCTTTTCTTTTTTAAAACAAACAGGTTTGATTTTCTCCCTCAACTTCAGGTTGCAGGTAGCCACCAGTAGTTCTGTAACAAGGACATTTTGTGAAGCTAGTGGAAAGATTGTCATGACCAATTAATGACTCTCATCCTGAATTTGTCATGGAGGGTGGTAACATGTATTTGTAAAACATTTTGCCTTCCTGGAGTATGTAAAGTCAAAGAGCAAAACTAACGAGGTTTTCCTATTAACTGTTGTGCTCTAGGGAAATGTTTCCTGTACTTACGGAATTAGAATTGTCAGTGCTGGGGTTTGGAAATGCAAATTTTCAGAAGTTCCCCAAGTGGTTCTAATGCAGAGCCAACTTTGGGAGCCATTATTTTAAGGATCAGACTGTATCGGACATCTTTTGTAGTTCTCAGGTAAGTGGTAAGCGGTGAGTGTGTTCATGTGTGTGACAGGTGGAAGACGGTTGTAAGGAAACAAACCAAATTCTTGTTTTCTAACAGAGGCAAAGGATTAGTTTTGTCTTTTGCAGCTTTTTCTTTTTTTTGCATGTCCATGTTTTTATTATCCTGGGTACATATTCAGGAAAATAAAACTTAGATAAAGACTTGTCCGGGAAAACAAGAATGAGATAAAATATAATCTCTATTAGGGTCATGGGTCCCTCTTGTTCCTAATTTGGAATGGTTCACCTGCCTTATATAAAGTGGGAGTGGAGACTTGTGGCAATTATTTTGAAATTCATTGAATTATCTGATAACTGTTTCAAGTTTCCATTTTAATCAGACTGTAGAGACCTAACCATAATTTACTTCCTGGTTGAGTGATCCTAACAATGCTTGCACTGTTCTCTTTTAATACGGTACAATTTTATCACAGACCATAGCATCTTATAAAGAAAGAAATAGATGAAATCCCTTGCCTCTTCCCATACAGAGTTTCTTTGCTCCTAAAACCATGGAACAATTAATATATAAATTTTTTCACAAACATGTTCGTACAGCTATCTTTCTATTCTCCTTCTCTCACACACAATGTAGCTATTTATGTTAATGCATTCTAATAAAAGGAAAACTTTGAAAAAGTCCGCAGAGATTAAAGTTTTTCAAGATGAATCATGATCTAATGATTAAAAATAACAATGTTTTGTAACATGCAAGATTATAACATATTGCAAAAGATAATTGAAACTCCTGCATATGCCTAGGATATTAATATTTTTCCCTGCTTTTTTCTAATTAGATCGATGTGAGTATTTAAAAATCTGCTCCCCACATGTGCTTAAAGATGCCAGGTTTTTCCTGAGTCATTTTGCCAATTCCGATACTGTGTTTGAATGCATCTTCTATTTCAGTGGTAGTATATCCATGTGATACTTTAACATCACTGGAATGTACTGGTGTGCTGGGATATCAGCACATATGTTGAAACACACTATCATTATGGGAAGATTGACAGTAATAATCCGTATCATCTGATCTATGGCCTTCTTTATTATTTACCCCCCAAAACTGAGAGGCTTCTGGAACGTAGGAAGGTTTTGAAATGTTGCTATAGACTGAAAGTTTGTGTCCCTTCCCTACCAATTTTGCATGCTAAAACTTAGCCCCAATGTGGTGATATTTGAAAATGGGGATTTGGGGAGGTGCTTAGCTCATGAGGGTGGTGTCTTCATGAATGGGAGCAGTGCCCTTGCAAAAGGAGCCTCAAAGAGCTGCCTTGCCCCTGCCACCATGTGAGGACACAGCAAACAGATGGTCCTCTATGAATCAGGAAGTGGGCCCTCTCACCAGCTACTGAATCTGCTGGAGTCTTGACGTTGAACTTCTAAGCCTCCAGTACTGTAAAAAATAATTTTCTGTTGTTTAACTCGGTCTTTGGTATTCTGTTATAGCAGCTAGAATAGATTAAGATAAGTATAGACCTGGGGCGCCTGGGTGGCTTAGTCGGTTAAGCGTCCGACTTTCGCTTAGGTCATGATCTCGCGGTTCGTGGGTTCGAGCCGCGCGTCGGGCTCTGTGCCGACTGCCAGCTCAGAGCCTGGAGCCTGTTTCAGTCTGTGACTCCCTCTCTCTCTGACCCTCCGCTGCTCACGCTGTCTCTCTCTCTCCTAGAAATAAATAAAAAATATTAAAAAAAAAAAAAAAGATAAGTATAGACCTTATTTTAGACCAGGTATCTAGAAGCAGAACCTGACCCAGAATCTGGGTGCATTTGACTTATTCAAGAAGTGTACTCAAGAGGAATTAATTGAGGGAAGCAAGATAGGAAAAGGACAGGCTCCTCAGGAATTGTTCTACGCTAGGACAAGAGGGTCAGCATTTTGTACCCCCAATCTATTAGTTTGCTAGAACTGCCTAATCAAAATAACACAGACTGGGTGCATAAAATGACTGAAATGTATTGTCTCACATTTCTGGAGCTGTAAGTCCAAGATCAAGGTGCCAGCAGAGTTGGTTTCCTCTGAGGGCCACATAGAAGGATCTATTCTAGACTCTCTCATTGGCTTGCAGATGGCCACCATCTTGCCGCCTCTTCACATGGGCAGGTCTTTCTGTGCTAGAGGCAGTGGTATCTCTTTTTTTCTGTCCAAATACCCTCTCTTTGGAAGGACATCCATGAGATTGGGTTTGAGCCCACCCTAAAGGGCTCATTTTAATTTAATCACCTCTGCAAAGGAGCTGTCTCCAAATACACTAACATTCTGAAATACTCCAGGTTAGGGCTTCAGTGTATGGGAGGGGACACAATTCAGCTCATAACATTCATCAGTCACTCTGCCTTTAGGCCACCATTGTGGAGGACGGTGTGGAGTAAGCTTCCAGGTGTCTATGAAAAAGCACTTCAAACAGCTACTGCAGTGCCCACTGCAGAGATGATCAAAAATAACAATCGCTAATGTTTCTGAGCCTCAGTAACATATTTCATCAAATTTAGGACCCCACTGATTATAAAATGCACTGTTATTTTAAGTGCTGTAAAGAAAGAAAAAAATGCCCAAGATGAGGATCTAATAGGAAACCTCCACATAAAACTAGGACACCCAAGAGCTAAATCCTCAGTGTCAGACCAAATGAGTAATAAAACCACCATGCAGAAAAGAGCAATAGGGAGCTTTCATGTTTTGACCTTGGCACATGATAGAAGGAAGAAAAAGACAACTCCCCTAAGAATTAGGACCATAAGCTCTTATTAACATGGATTTCTGACTTTGTATTCTTATGCCCAGAGTGGTCCAAAAACATGAAGCAGACAACTTCAAGTGCTGTCCGGTGTGTGATGCTGCATATAATAGACAGGAGCAAATGCAAATCTGGCTAAACAGTGAAGTAAGATGCCTCTGATGAAAAAGCATTTCCTCCAGAAATGTGAAATAATGTTGATAACAGGTGATGAAAATAAAATAATAAATAATGACAAGGACAGATAAAATTGTTCTCTAGGACAGGGCTTGTTTTGCTAGGAGTTGGTAAATAATAGAATGCAGCCCAAATCTGGCTGCCACCTTTTTTGTAAATAAAGTTTTATTGGAACACAGCCTCACTCATTCATTCATACATCCAGTCTGTGGCTGCTTTTGTGCAGAGTTGAATTTTTGTAACAACATGGCTTATAAAATTAGCGAGAGTTATTATGTGACTGCTTATAGGAACACTGTGCTGACCCTGATGAACTGCCACCTATCAGTTTATGAAATTTTCACAATAATCTTATGAGGTAGGTAGTATTATATCCCCATTCTATAGACAGGGAAGCAGAGACACCAAGAAACTCAAAAGCCATACCCAAAGTTATATAGCTAGTAAGTGGAATAGGAAAGATTTCATCCTACGTGTGCCATTCTTATCTCCAGTATTTAACTGTGCACAGAAATCAAAATATACAAAGAAAAAGGACTGGTAGTCAGAGGAACTCAGTAGACAATTTGAAACACAAATCAGTAAATACACCTAGGAAGTAGCAGAAGCAAAATCTGAACCCAGTCATTCTGAATCCAAATCCCGTTATGTGTTGGAAACTACATTTAAAAATTTAATGAACCACAGAGACTCCTTTGACCTTTCCACTTAACTAACCTGCCGGAGCAATTGATACCATTTCCTCTGGTAAGAATATGCTGACTCGTGCATCAAATAGACTATTTTCAAGTACATTTGTCCAAGTAGTTTAAGTGGATGATTCATACTTGAATCAGTGTTTTAAGTAACTGATCTACTAGGGCCTTGATTACATTGAGGGAGTAGTCATCCCGATATAGAACTTTCTGTAAGTTAATGGAGGTTATGGACAGAAAGGTATTTCCTTCACAAAATACCATTTACTTATTTATTTTTAATTTATTTTTGAGACAGAGAGACATAGAGCACGAGTGGGCAGGGGCAGAGAGAGAAGGAGACACAGAATCTGAAGCATGCTCCAGGCTCTGAGCTGTCAACACAGATCCTGATGCGGGGCTCGAACTCACCAATCATGAGATCATGACCTGAGCCGAAGTCAGATGCTTAACCGACTGAGCCACCTAACCACCCCTATTTCTTGACCAACATAAGGAGAGTTACTACTTTTGTTAGCAACTGGATTTAAATTAATTATAAGTCCTAGATGTTTGAATTTAATATCTAGTAGAAATTTTAAAATCATGAAAAACTGAAGT
Source organism: Hyaena hyaena (assembly GCF_003009895.1). Classification (NCBI taxonomy): domain Eukaryota; kingdom Metazoa; phylum Chordata; class Mammalia; order Carnivora; family Hyaenidae; genus Hyaena; species Hyaena hyaena. The sequence continues at coordinate 511,199 of NW_024081317.1, forward strand.
ATTTGTATATATATATATGTTTATTATATATATGTTTATAAATAGTCCTGTAAAATATTCCACATTAACTCTCTTTAAAAAGATTATTTGAAAAAAAATTTTAATGTTTATTTATTTTTGAGACAGAAGCAGAGCATGAGCAGGAGAGGGGCAGAAAGAGGGAGACACAGAATTTAAAGCAGGCTCCAGGCTCTGAGCTATTAGTACAAAGGCCAACATGGGGCTTGAACCCAGGAGCTGTGAGGTCATGACCTAAGCCCAAGTCAGATGCTCAACTGACTGATCCACCCACATGCCTCTAAAAGGATTATTATTTTTTCTTTTTTTTTTTTAAATGTAATTTATTGTCAAGTTAGCTAACATAGAGTATATACAGTGTGCTCTTAGTTTTGGGAGTAGATTCCCATGATTCATCGCTTACATATAACACCCAGTGCTCATCCCAGCAAGTGCCCTCCTCAGTGCCCATCACCTGTTTTTCCCTCCCCCCTGCTCCCCTATCAACCCTCAGTTGGTTCTTTGTATTTTAGAGCCTCTTATGGTTTGCCTCCCTCTCTGTTTGAAACTATTTTTCCCCTGTCCTTTCCCCTGCCCTCACCCCCAGTCTACTGCTAATAAAAGGATTATTTTTAAATAATAAGACAATAATAGAAAATAATACTAGGAAATATTAAGACAATAATAGGAAAAGAAAGAAATGGCTTTTTAAAATTATTAAAACTTAATTAAAATTTTTTTTAAAATAATATTTATTTTTTTTGAGAGAGAGGGAGAGTATAAGTGGGAGAGAGGCAGAGACAGAGACACACAGAATCTGAAGCTGGCTCCAGGCTCCGTGCTGACAGCTCAGAGCCTGATGTAGGGCTCCAACTTACAGGCCGTGAGATTATGACCTGAACTGAAGTTGAGTGCTTTACCTACTGAGCCACTCAGGTGCCTCCAAAATTATTAAATCCTAAAAAAAAAAAAAAAAAAAGCCAAAAAACAAAAATGTAAGCAGGATTGTGCTAACCTGATAGTGATACTAGCAAGAAGGCATGTCTGTTCCTCAGAAGAAGCTCACTATCCCGTGAGAGTTCCTGTGTTGAACTCAATCACTTCTGACTCCAGTGTCCTTGCTTTTAACCACTGTGTTCTATTTGCCTTTTCTTGGGAAATGCATTCGCATAAAGGTCTATATAATGTGCTTAAGGAGCTTTCTGATAGGAGCAGAGAGAAAGAGACATTTAAAATGAGTTTTGAATGCCTAACGGGAGCTCACCAAGAGAACAAAGAAAAGGGAAGGCAGGTGGGTAGGTCAGAGGAAAACCTAGTGCAAAGGCCAGAGGCATGAAACATCTTAACAAGTTCAGAGAGTTTAAAGTGGTTCTGTTTTGCTAGAGAGTGGGGTGCATGTTGGGGCATGGTGAAGGATGAAGCCTAGAAAAAAAATGTATGCAAGGTCTGGAGTGGGAAAAGATCTAAAAGCCAAGCTTGACCTTCAGACATTGAGCAGTGAGGAACCACTGAAGAATTTAAACAGTGCAATGAGGAATTCCTCTTTTCGCAATTGAACAGCCATCTCAGCAGCAGTATATAAAATGGCTTGGAATGGGGAAGGGGTCTCTCTAAACTTCCTTATCAGTGTTCTTTGCGTATCTCTCCCCTGTCAGCTCTTTCCATACTGCTATGATGCAAGAGCCAGTCCTGGCTTCTTCCCCTCACTCTCTATGCACAAACTTCTCCATTTCCATGGCTCACAAATCACTGCAGGCAGATGTGGCCCCCTCTCGCAGTATAATGCCGCACACTGCGAGCGCGTGGAACCGAGGAATCTGTCGCAGTCTATCCAAATACGACTCCTCCTCATACCATGATCTCAAATCAGTAATTGGTCTTACTCTTCCATCAAACAGGCACACTAGGAAACCAGAAGCTTTCCTGAATTCCTCTCTTCCTTTTCTTTTCTTTTCTTTTTTTTTATTGTGGCAAAGATATGTAACACAAGATCCACCCTCGTAAATTTTATAGCTACGATGTTGTACAGCACATCACTAGACTTTATTCATCTTACATAACTGAAATGCTATACCTGTTGAACAGCAATTTCCTGTTTTCCCCTCCTCCTGATCCCTGGCAACCATCATTCTTCTGTTTCTGGAATCATGCAATCTTTGTCTTTCTAAGTTCCTATCTTTCATCACTTCCTCCATTTTATCCTTCAATTTCAAATTGATACTTGAGGTCTGTTAACTCAACGCATTAATAAGCCCTAGTCCTGCCTCTTGGTGTGGATTCTCATTTACTCTCTCCTGAGGTGTGTGGCCTGGTTATCTCTCTGTGTGTCTTGTTTTACCCCTTTACCATCTATTTTCTACACTCTGATACATACCATTCTAAAATATCGTGCTGCCTCTTGCTTAAAACTCTATTTCCCCATTGCCTACAAGGTAAACCCACCACAGTTCTCAACTCCAACTGTAAATTGCAGTCTCCTGAGGAGCTTTTAAAGTCTATAGATGTTAGAATCCCAATGCCCAGAGAGTCAGTTAAATGGTCTGGTGTGAGGCTTAGAATGGCTATTTTTTAAAAGCTCCCCAGCTGATTCTGTCTGATGTGCAGCTATGAGTGAGAATCACTGACATGAGACACAGGATCTGTCAGTGATTTACCCATTGCTTATATCTCCAGCTTCTCTCTCAGCCCCATCTCATGCTCAGCCCATAGCTTGTCCTTCAGCCGCATTGCAAGAATGATAAATTCTCTAATGTGTCAATCTATTCCGAGCCCTCCAGCTTTCACTTATGCTATTTCTCTGTGGCTGTATTGGTAGCCTTTCTTCACTGTTGCCTGACTCTTTTCACCATGTAGAACAGACTTTGACCCCAGGCCATTAAGCACTTCCCCAAATTTTGGGGCATCTACCAGTTCATTGCACTTGTTCTTTACCTGTCTATCTTCTCCCCTAAGAAATTACTCCCTGAGTTGAGGGATCAGGTCTAATTTCATCCCTAGTGTTATCCCAGAACCTTGAATTTAGAAGAGAATCTCCTAACTATAGTATTGTTAATACTGCAGAGTAAATAATCCTCTGTAGTAAATGGTCGGGCTATGCATTGTGGGAAGATTAGAAGCATCTCTGGTCTCTCCTCTAGACGCTGGTAGTACTCCTTTTCCCACTTGTGATAATCAAAACTGTCTCCTCTGAGTAGAAGTAGGGGGCAGTATCAGCTATGGGTGTGGACAGCTGAGATGCTAAAGCTGATCGGAGGAGGGAAGTCCTTTAAGGCCTGGTAGGCTTCTACATTGATTTCCCCTATGAGTCAGGCCTTCTATTTGTTCACACCTGTGTAGCCTCCTTCCATTTTGACTCGGGGATTGACCACGTGATTTGCTTTGGCCAATAGCCATCGACAAGCATAAAACCCATGTGGCTTATAAAAGTGCTTTTTGCACAGGGGATTGCTCTCTTGGCATGTAGATACTAAGTATAAAGCCCAAAATAGAGTCCTTGAGGATGAACAACCACAAGGAAGGAGAAGCACCCAATGATTAGGAGAAAGAAGCCGCACTCTGAGCTTACCTAGCACAAGAATGTGCCCAGGTAAGAGCAGAGTCAGAGCCTCGTAGTCAAATCACAGAGTCATGAGAAATTATGAATCATTTTTAAGCCACTAAGCTATGGGGTGGCTTTTTATATAGCAACACAGAACGGGGAGGTTATTGTGAAAATCCAGGGAAAGAAACTGAGAATCTGAACTAGGGCAGAGTTTGTGGGAGTGGACAGCTTTGTGGGAGCTTGCTTTTATGTTCTTTGCTGAGTCATCTAGTAAATTTTTAGAAGGCTTTGAACTTATACATAATTGATGATTTATACTTGGACATCTCTTTAAGCTTCAAAAACCTTTATATATCTTAGTCCTTTTTTTTTTTTTTTTTTTTTTGAGAGAAGGGAGAGCGAGACAGAGAGAGATTGAGAGGTAGCATGAGTGGTAGAGGGAGAGAGAAAATCTTAAGCGGGCTCCATGTCTAGTGTGACCGTGCTGTCATGACCTGAGCTGAAATCACGTGTGCCATGCGCTGGGCGCTTTGCAAGCATATTTCACTGAACTCTCAATAATAACACTATGAGGTAGGGCATGGTATCATCTCATTTCCTAGATGAGGGCACCAAGGCTCATGGAGTCAGGGATTTGGTTCCCAACAAATAGCTAGGAGATGGTGGAACCAGGACCCAGGATGAGCTTCTTTTTTTTAATTAAAAAAAAACATTTTAATGTTTTATTTATTTCTGAGAGAGAGAAAGAGAGAGGCGGCGTGAGCAGGGGAGGGTCAGAGAGAGAGGGAGACACCGAATCTGAAGCAGGCTCCAGGCTCTGAGCTAGCTGTCAGCACAGAGCCCAGTGTGGGGCTTGAACCCACGAAACCTGAGATTATGACCTGAGCTAAAGTCAGACGCTTAACCGACTTAGCCACCCAGGCGCCCCCAGAGTGAACTTCATGTGACTTTAAGCTATTACTTTTAAACACTCTACTATGTTTTTCAAAAAAGCCTTTTGTGTGATTTAAGATCATCTTTATTTGATCTTGGTGGGAGGAAAGAAAAGCTGTTTACCATTTCCTCATTTTCACCAACTTCTTTACCTGGTACATCAATGGTACATTCTCCCTTCCTAAACAATAAAAGGTACAGAAGAATAAATGTGGACATGGACTTCCAGCCCATCTTAGTAACCACAGCAGATTATTTGCTGTTAATTAATCCACTCTCAGTTCTCTTTCCTTTTTCCAAATCTAAGGGAATTCTGTCTTTGCCTGCTGATCCTAGGGTGTTCTGTGAAGTACCATCAGGACCTTGGTTAGTGAGAAAGTTAACATACGGGGACAGAAGTCAGAGGTGTGCTTGTACTTAAGGCAGGGATTTGAGGGGAGAGAAGGAATAGATGGGCTCCAAGAGGGGACATGTTCGGTATGAAGGTTATATATTCCTTTGGTGGTTTTATTTGCTACCTTCCTAAATGTTGCTCATACCATCTGAAGCCACTTAACCAAAGACTAGAAACTTACTTGAGGAAAAACTCAAGAAAACTAAACTTTTTCCCAAACGTGGAAAAAATACAGGAACATGCTTAGTCACCTTGTAGGTTTTGCAGCGGTGGGAGCCTTCTGTTTCAATTTGTTCCTCTCCAGCACCAAGCGCAGTGTCAGGAAACTTCTCCTGAGAAGACGTTGTTTATCAGCCATCATTTGAAACTTGGATTTTGGGATCCCAAGGTACATTAACAGCAGCCTGTAGTCTCGACTGCTTCCAGAGAGACAAAATTACATGAAATGTCTAGTGATCTGGTCTAAAAGTTTCTTACCATGTTTAAATTTCCTACTGCCACACTGATATTAGTCGTGTCCATTTGGATTTGTAGAGTGAGAATCAGTTGTGTATCTGTTTGTTTTCCTCTAAATTTTAGTTATACCATTGGCTCAAGATAAGAGCATATTTCATCCAAGTGAGCGAGAACTAACATTCTTTTGACAATGCAACATATGGTGTAGTTGAGTGCTTACTAACTGCATACATCTAAGTTGATAGTTCTCTGGAAAATAAAATAAAATAAATTTTATTTGGTGCTTGAGTCTAGGCCATTTTCCAACGTGACAGAATTTTTCTCTTTACTATTTAATCTGGCACATGACCAGCAGGGGGCACTGATCAAACATCACTGCTTTTAAAATCAGAAGCCCTGTTCACTGAATAGTTTATCAGTGCTATTAGATATTTTTTTCTCTGCAAGGCATTTTCTAAGTGGAAGGAAAGTTTTGAAAATGATATGTATACAGATCTTGGTAAATGGTTTATGAATTTAAAATAATCATTTTTAACACGACTTCAAACAGAACTGTATAGCAGGACTATCCAATTCAGTAAGCCATATGCCAAGTATGGCTATTGAACACATGAAACATGGCTATTTTTAATTGAGATGTACTGTAAGTATAAAACACAGATTTTGAAGACTTCATACCAAAAACTAATGTTGCTTTCTCTCAGTGTTTCTCATCTTCTCAGATGAATCCAGAAATAAGTCCCAAATGGTAGAGTGGCATTATGGGAGTTACTTGAAAACTGCTTTTTTTTTTAAGTTCGTTTATTTATTTTTGAGAGAGAGAAAACATGAGGGAGGGGAGGGAGCTAGAGAGAATGAGGGAGAGAGAGAATCCCAAGCAGGCTCCACATAGAGCATGATGTGGGGCTCGATCCCACGACTGCAAGATCATGACTTGAGCTAATATCAAAAGTCAGATGCTTAACGAACTGAGCCATGCAGGTGCCCCTGAAAACTACTTTTAAAAATTCTAAAGCAACTTCAGAGCTTTTGTCTTCTCCCTGGGAGAGAGAGAGTCCTGAACTTAGAGGAGTCCTCTGATTCTAACGATGTATAACAACAAACAGGAAAGATTTGTTTGATTAAAAGAAAAATAGTGTTCTTGGTTAAATGATGAGATATGGAACCATGGCTTCATGTTAAACAAATATTTGCTAAGCCCTTACTTGATGCCAGAGGCTTTTACATAATTACCTCATTTAATTCTCAGGAAAGCTCTGTAGGAGTCAGAATTATTCCCATGCTAGAGATGAAAAATTGAGACCTAGAGAAGTCAAGCAACTTTGCTGAGACCACACAGCTGGTAAGTGGCAGAAGTGACCTTGGAACCTGGATTTGTTCAGCCTGTTTGATCAGGACTGTCACTAACAAATGAACATTCTGGGTCTGGGGTTGGTGACTGACTGGCACTCAGTAAGTGGGCTCTTAGGTGGTCATTAGCTGTATCAGTGGAAAAGCAGGGAGCTGATGGCTTGGGAGCAGGGACATCACGTTGGACAGCCATGAGATGCTGAATAAATCACAGTCACTGTGCTCAGAGAGACCACACAGAACCGAAAACAGCCTCTTACTTTGTGATCTTAATAAGATGAATGTTTCATTGTTCTCACCTCTGGTTGGGGCCTCTTTTCAGCAACAAAATATCTGCTTTAGAACTATAAATATTCTGCTGATTAGACAAACTGGGTTCATTAGAAAGATCAAGCAGAAAAGAGAAGTTAGAGAGAAAGCAGAATTTATCAGCATGGTTCAGACACTTGGGCTTACTGCAGTGTCATTTTCTCCACAACTGGATTCCTGAGAACTGCAAAGCTATCTCTTTTGTCATCACCCCTACTGTTATCTAGTGTAGAAACTAGGGAAGTGTCACCGTAATTGTGTTCATGGCGTCTTTGTAATTTTCTACGCTTTAAATGAGCCAGCCTGAAAACTGTGCAGATCAAGCTGGTTTAGGCAAAGTGAAACTCATCCTGCCAAGAAGTGATGGCCTAATAAAGGCTGATAAAGGTTATCATAATAAATATATGATAATAAATAAATATACCATAATAAATATTATGATAACCTAGGTTATCATAATAGCTAATATATATTGAGCATTGATAGTTTGACAAATGGTCATATGCAATATTTCACTTAATCCTAATTCATATTTGGAGACCTGCATGGAAAAACGTCTGCACATCAAAGGAAACCATCAACAAAGAAAAAGGCCGCCTACTGAATGGGAAGACATATTTGCAAATGATATATGTGATATGGGCTAATATCCAAAATATATAAAGAATTCACACAAGTCAATAATAACAACAATAACAAAGATGAAAAAATGGGCAGAACATCTGATAGAACTTTTTCCAAAGACCTACAGATGGCCAATAGGTATTTAAAAATATGTTCAACATTGCTAATCATTAGGGAAGTGTAAACCAAAATCACAATGGGGTATCATCTCAGATCTGTCAGAATGGCTAGAATCAAAAAGATAAGAAGTAACAAGCGAGGATGTGAAGAAAAATGAAGCCCTGTGCACTGCTGGTGGGAATGTAAATTGGCACAGCCATTCTGGAAAATAGTATGGGGGCCCCTCAAAAAGTTGAAAAACTACCATATGATCCAGCTATTCCATTCCTGGGTATTTAGTCAAATAAAATGAAAACACTAATTTGGAGAGACACATGCACCCTTGTCTCCATGGCAGCATTATTTATAATCCCCAAGATATGTAAATAACCTAAGTGCCTATCGATGGATGAATGGATGAATGGATGAAGAAGATGTGGTATGTGTGGACACACACACACACACACACACACACTAGCATACTACTCTGCCATTTAAAAAAACAAAAAGGAAATCTTGCCATTTGTGACAATAGGGGTGGACCTACAGGTATTATGCTAAGTGAAATAAGACAGAAAGAAATAATAGTGTATGATTTTCCTCATGTGGAATCTTAAAAAAAACAAAACAAAACAAAACAAAACAAAAACGAAAAACAAATGAATAGCAACAACAATTAAAAAAACAGAATATAGCGAACAGGTGAGCCATTATCAGAGAGCAAGAGGTTTGGGGATTGGATGGAAAGGGAGAAGGGAGGCAATTGTACACTGATGAATGGAAATTAGCATTATGACAGCACTTTATAGCATATACAAACATTGAATTATTATGTTCCTACCTGAAACTAATATAATGCTATTTACGATTTTTTACCTCAATTATAAAAAAGAGAAAGTGAGCAACATGTAATTAGCCCTGTTTTACTGAAAATAACACAGACTGAGGGAGCTTTTGGCTGTTGGAAGTTGTAGAGCTCTCCAGAGTTAGGATTTCAATCACTGAGTTACCATTACACTATCCTGTGTTCCTTAGAGAATGTCTTACTATCATGAAAAAAGTTATATTTTCTTTCTCTGGCCCATTTCTTGAAAATAATGCAAAAATCCATATCGGAGGCACTTGCAATGCACTGGTTGCTTTTATCTATTTTCATTCTCTCACTAACAAAAAATTGATACCAAATGTAAGTCCATGTACTTATGAAGGCAGTTCCTTCCTGCTCACCTCATTTTGCTGTTTGCTTTTACTGGAAGAAAGGAATAACTGAGAGCAACCTTTACCGCCGTAATTGGATTTTTGCCATCAGGTATGGCTTGGTACAATTGTATCCTAGAAGAAATAATGTACATTTTAGGTTTAGTTTTATAGAATCTATTTTCTGTAACCTTAAAGGTCTTAAGTTTTTATCTAGGAATGCATTATATTCAATACTTTCAACTTGCTTGTAACCTGCTAGGGGGAAAAAGAGGCTAATTTAAGAAGATCTTTCTAATCTCGTCTTCCAACCTTCATAGTGAACATACCCATCCGAAATTTACATTTTTAGTAATTGTGAACTTTGCATAAAACTTCTAAAAATGCTCTTATCTACAAACTGCAGGAACCTGAAGGATAATTTGGTCTCCAGAATCATTACTGAAACACTTTCATGTCCTTTATGTTGTTTAAAGATTTTGTCATTTCTTTTAGGATCTGGTTAAAAAAAAATCTTTGTTTAAAGCCTGATGTATCATGCATATGGTATTAGATGAAAAGTTAAGGTTTGGGGAAACCATTAATATCATTATTTTCTGATTAACAGCCATGAGCTTGCATTTAAGGAAAACTACTGAGCTGGTCCCAGTTGTGGAAATAAAAGTTTCAGCTTCAGTTGGAGCAGTGAAAGGCTGTCTGAGTAAGAGTCTGGGAGTCAAAACAAGGAAGGGTAATAAGGCTTCTTCCCAGTGGCCTAATGCTTTGTAGTGAAAATTCCTAACTGGAAATTTAACACAGTTACCTGGAGCATTATAAAATTATATCGTGCTCCACTGTTAGAAATGACCTAAAACAGAAAATGCAATTCAAGACAGCAATTCTGAATACACTTTTTCAGGAAAACCTAAATTCTTTGGTAACAAGTGACTGATAAGCCCCAGAAGGAATTATTGTAATTTTTTCTAGTAATAGCAGTACTTCTATTAATAGGCATCAAACAAGAATTCTGTGGATTTGTATTATATAGTTCAAGGGTTTGAATAAAACCCTACTTTCTCCCCTCCCCCCTTTTTTTTAATTGCCCAGTCCTGACTGATCCCCTTAGAGTTAGACTGGAAAAACCAACTTGTTACTTGACATTATTCATGTGTCTAAAATAACAGTGTTCAAACTTTAACCTGCACATGTCATATTGTCAAAATGTCAATTCTGATTTAACAGGACTAGAATTGGACCTGGGGTTCAGCATTTCTAACAATAGGCTGATGTCCACCCTGTTGGCCAATGAATTGAACTTCGTATAGGAAGGGAGGGGAGGCCTGACACATCCAGCTTCTGTTTATCTCTGGCCTCATTCAGTCCATCTGCAAATCTACTGGTTCACCCTCATCTCTATCCTGTGTAGGACAATGTCTCACATAGCTCCATATGATCGTAGACCAAACCATCATCCTTTCCTTCCTAATTATTGTCCTTGATTTCTAGCCTCCTAAATGGCATTTCTTATAATCAGAACTTTTAAGATTTACTCTTAGCAACCTTCAAGTTTACAATACAGTGTTAACTATAGTCACCATCATATTTTATAACTGGAAGTTTGTACCTTTTGACTCCCTTCACCCATTTCACCGACCTACCCTTCACCTCTGGTGACTAGCAATCTGTTCTCTGTATCTATGAGTTTTTTTCTGGTTTGGTTTGGTTTGGTTTGGTTTGGTTTGATTTTAGATTTTTTTTTTCTTTTAGACTCCACATATGAGTGAGATCATGTGGTATTTGTCTTTCTCTGACTTATTTCATTTAACTTCCTCAAGGTCCATCCACCTTGTTGCAAGTGGCAAGATTTCCTTCTTTTTTATGACTGAATAATATTCCATTATGCGTGTGTGTGTGTGTGTGTGTGTGTGTGTGTGTGATCACATTTCTTTATCCATTCATCCATGGATGGACAGTTGGATATTTAAATTTCTTCTGTGCTTTAGTTATTGTAAATAATGTTGCAAACAACATCTCTCTTTATTCTAGTCCTTGCACCAGTATGTTCTTCATACAAATGGCAGAGAAATCTTTCTTCAAATATAAATAAAATCATAGCAAATGTATGCCTTATTAGCCTCCAATTATTAACAAAATAAGCTATTAGTAACAAAATCTAAACTCTTTTCCAACTGTAAGATCCTCTTACCTGTCCCAATTTCCTTTTCCACATTATCTATTACTTTTTTTCTCTACCTTTTACTCCAAGCCCGTCATACAGACTGTTCTGTTATTCCTTTAAAATACCAAGTACATTCTCACCTCGGTGCCTTTGTATTTGCTGTTTCCTCTTCTTTGAAAGTTTGTCTTCCATATCTATGAATAACTCATTATGTTATATTATTCAAGACTCTGTTTCAGTATCTGCTCTTCAAAAATCCTCCCCCACACCTGTGGAAAATACCTTCTGTTCTAATTATTATGGCTGCATATATAACTAATCACCAGCAATTTTAATGACTTAAAATGAAAACATTTGTATTATTCTCACATCTACAGTCTGGACAGAGCTTGGTGAAAACAGTTCAATTCTGTTGTGCTCAACTTGGCTGAGATGGCTAAAAGGATGGGCACTGGAATTATCTGAGGGCTCCTTCATATACATGCCTGACCCCTGGACTGAGAAGACTCAACAGCTGGGGTCAGGCATTTGTCTCTGTCTCTTGTGGTATTACCACATGGTCTTTTTACCATAGTTGCTTCAGGTTAGCCAGACTCCAAAAGCACAGGGGAGGGGGAAAGCCAGGTGGAAGCCAAATAGTTATTTGTGACCTACCTTTGGAATTTACTCATACACTATGATTTCTGCTTTATCCACATCTGTCACACGTGGATTTCTGTCTTTATCAACATCTATCCACTTGGCAACAATTCACTAAAGATAGTCCATATTCAAGGGGAGGGGAATTAAACTTCTACTTTTTGGAGGAAAAATGTCAAAGAATTTGCAAATACTTTGTGGAAAAAAATCACATTATCCAAGTATTCATTCAGTCTTTTGCATAATATTTTTCTGAACACTGCTTATTGTATGAAATCACTTTCTTCTTTGTACCTCCTATCAGAATGCAAGTCCCAGGAGCGGAGGGACTTGATATTCTTTGCTGTTGTATCACCAATGACACTAAAACTGCTAGGCAAAGATTAAGCATATACAGGTACATGTTGATTCAATTTGTTTATTAAATAAATGTATTTTCTCTGCAGAACTCAGCTAAATTACTTTTAATGCCATTATTAACTAATTGATTTAATATATGGAATCTGCTTGGAATAGTACAACCCACACGGTATATGCTTAGTTGATACTAGCTGTCATTCTGGATAATAGCTCACATTGATGGTGTGCTTAATGCACAACAAATACTTCATGTGGAGTATTACTTAATCTCCCAAGAAATATACAAGATGATATTGTTATTATGTCCTAATTTCACATAGCTTCTTAGTGACAGCACTGGATTTAAAACTAACCCTGCCCAATTCCCAAATGCAAGCGTTGTGGTGTATTTTGGTCATTTATACTGGCAAAGTGGAGACAAGATGGTTTTGCATTGAAAGAACACAGTGCTTTCTCTTGATTCCTCTGTTTCACTGATTTGAGACTAATTTTCCCTTTTAGTGAAAGGGCAGTGATAATACCCATTTGAGCAGGGTTCTGTAAGCTTCAAATGACCTGTCTGTGGGAGTGACTTGCCGAAAGTTTACTACTAAAGGAATATCATATAATTCTTAATATTTCCATGTGTGTCTAGATCATTCCAATGGACATTTATGTGCCTATCTTATCCTAATTTATAAATTTTTGTTCCCAGGACATGACTTATTATACTTGTCTATCTATCCCATAGTGACTTAGACAGACTAAGAGTTTGATAGACTTTGGAAAGAATTTGACACATTTGAGTGCCAAATAAATATAAAGAATACACATATTTTAAGATTATTCTTCACATCAGGAGTTTTGGACCCTACTGATCAATTTCAAAAGTAGATAGTGTAGTTGTCATATAATAACCACTTGGCTTATATGGCATAGCACCATGTAAGTGGGAAGATAGAGAGGTTCAAAATTTTGAAGTACCTCTTAGTAGAATAGGCAAATTCCTAAATGTTTTTAAGCTTCACTCCTTCCTCTCTAAAATGCAGATTATAATATTAATCTCATGGGTTGATTAAATGGTATAACATAAATAGTAGTGCTCTGTAATATATATCATATTTTGACAATATATGGAGTCATTGTCTACTCCTAAATCCAGACTAATTTCTACTCTTGTTAGAATGAATGGTATACATGGGTGACTGTTGAAAAAATAAAGTCCTAAATGTCCTTTTATTTATGTTTATTGAACCTTAGTTGATATGCATTGTGTAAGTTTCAGGTGTACAACATTGGTGTGATAAATTTATATATTGCAATGTGATTATTACTTAGTGTTAGCTAACATTTCTCTCAAGTCATATAATTATTACTTTTTTTTTTTTTGGTGAGAACACTTAGATCTAGTCTCAGCACCCTTGAAATTTATAATATGGTATTGTGGACTATAATCACTAGGCTGTGCATCAAATTTCCACAATTTATTTATCTACTAGCTTCAAGTAGGTTCCCTTAAACAACATCACCTCAGTCCTCCCACCCCCACCCCAGACTCTGATAATCACCAACTACCCTCTATTTTAAGAGTTCAAATGTTTGAGATTTAACACAAAAGTCATATTATACAGTGTTTGTCTTTCTCTGGCTGACTTATTTCACTTAGATAGTTGTTCTCAAGTTCCAACCATATTGGTTCAAATGGCAGGACTTCCTTCTCTCTCATGGCTAAATAATATTCCTTTGGTATATATATGCTATAGCTAATTTATCCCTTCATTCATTGATGGCTATTTGGATTGTTTCCCTGTCCTGGCTATGGTGAATCATGCTGCAGTAAACACTGGAGTGTAGCTATCTCTTTAATATCCTGTTTTTATTTCCTTTGGATAAATACCCTGAAGTGGGATTGCTGGATCATTTGGTAATGCTATTAGTTTTTTAAGGGATGTCCACACTATTTTCCACCGTAGCATAACCAATTTAAATTCCCATTAATAGTGTACAAGTGTTCCCCTTTCTCTACATCCTCACCAACATTTGTTGTTAGCTTTTGTCTTCCTGATGATAGCCATTCTGATAGGTGTAAGGTGTTATCTCATAGTTTTGACTTGCCTTTCCCTGATGACTAGTGATGTAGTGTATCTTTTCATGTTCCTGTTGGTCCTTTTAGAGATTACTAAAGCCATATTATTAGAATTGCTAAAGAAATGAAATCACAAGGTTTTTGCTTCAGATTATATAGAAAATTGTTTTATGTTAGGACATTACCGACAAATGTTGTAATTGATGCATTTCAATCTTTGATTATTGTTATCAGGTAAAAATAGGGCATGTCCTGTAATGAGTCATTTGTTTCTCAAGTAACACTTTCCTGTCACTTCCTTATTTACAGGTGTTTGATTTTGTTTGGAATGGCAATGTGACCAGCCGCGGGGGAAATTCATAATAGATTTTAGCTCATTGTATCATTCCTATTTTCTTTTGCTAGATGTCTGCTTTTCCCAGTCCTTGTATAGCCAGAATTGACCATAAATTAAATTACAGTCAATAAAGTACAAGTTGAAGTCCATACCAGGGCTTCTAGGGGGGATGGATTTTTCTGATAAGAGCCACATAGAAGAGGAAATCCCACTGCTACATTCCTTTCCATTCCTTCCTGTTTGAAGCATTGATGACTTCCTCATATTTGCAACCATGAGAAATAGGCCAATAAAATTGATATATGTTCTCATCTAATAGAATCCTGATATAATTGAAGTTCTCAGTAAGTTTACCTACAGATTTCTTAAGTAAACAATAAAAATTCTACGGTTAAAGCCACTCTTCATTTGGTTGTTGTTGCGGTTACCTGGAGATGAATGTATCCTAACTGACATATATTACACTGTCTTAAGAATCTAGGAAAGAATGGTCATAAAGTAAGGCCTTTATTTACTATACTGAAACAATAGCATCTTAAAAGAAGCCATTTTGATTCCAGCAAAAATAAGAACAAAGGAAAACAACCTAAGCTCAAAACCCCCACAAATTCTAATTCTCTGTTTTCAACAAGCCTAAAACATGCAGACTGTATCCTTCTCAGAAAAGACACAAGTAAGATTTTACTGATTACATTTAGTGTGACCATTTGAGGATAAAAAACAATGAAAGAATTTTTAGATTACTGTTCATCAGTCCTGCTGACTTGGAAATGTTGTACTCTGTTAATTTGTTCTTTAGTAATCTCTTATTTTATATGAATTTGCTATTTCACATTCTGCAAAGGAAGTGAAATCATTGACCTGAAAGTTCAACCCTTCTGGAATCAAGAGAGTGAAAAGTCAGGTGGTAAAGTGACCCAGTAGAAGAGACAAGTACGAGTAAGATCATGTGAGACCGACTGCTCCTCTGTCATAGAAGCAGTAAGGAGCACTGCAATATCTTATTCACAGAGGGACCTCAGGCAATGTACATTTTAAAGAATGCAGCATAAGTAAGATGGAGGGGACATGGGGGGAAAGGGATCTCTCAGTTGTCAATATGTAGGTGGAGATAATGGTAACCTAAATGTGGGGCTGGAAACAACAGGCAGTGCTTGAACACAATTAAAGAAAGTAGATGTGAACAATGAGAGTGTGTGTTACGTACAGATATGGAGAGAATTGGAGTAGTTATAATGATAAAAGCATGTGGATTTCAGGGCGCCTGAGTGGATCAGTCGGTTAAGCATCAGACTTTGACTCAGGTCATGATCTCACAGTTGGTGGGTTCGAGCCCCACGTCGAATGCTGAATGCTTGCTCAGAGCCTGGAGCCTGCTTCAGATTCTGTGTCTCCTTCTCTCTCTGACCCTCTCCACTCATGCTTTGTCTCACTCTATCTCGCAATAAATAAATAAAGGTTAAAAAAAAAAAAGCTTGATGATTTCTGATTTATGAGTACCACAAAAAAGACAGAGGAAATGTGTGCTGGTATTGGCAAACTAACCCCCAAACTGCAAGGAGGTAACATCCAAAGAGGGAGAAAGGTAGAGGACACATTGGTAAACATGTTTAGAATGCAGTTTAGAATACAGGATGTCTGTTGATTGTGGTTTGAGGTGGAAGTAGCCAGTGAATTCTCAGAGAGAATGAAGGCACACAAATCTTTCTTTTTTAATTTTTAAAAAAAATTTTAATAGTTTATTGTCAAGTTGGTTTCCATGTAACACCCAGTGCTCATCCCCACAAATGCCCTCCTCCATGCCCATCACCCCCCTTGCTCTCCCCTCCACCCCATCTGCCCTCAGTTTGTGCTTGGCATTCAAGAGTCTCTCATGGTTTGCCTCCCTCCCTCTCCTCCACTATCTTCCCCCTTCTTCTCACCCATGGTCCTCTGTTAAGTTCCTCCTAATCCTCCTATACGTGAAGGCACACAAATCTTGAAGGGATAGAAAAGAGAGGAGTTAACTGGAGGAATATTCAAATATTTTTTGAATAGGATAGAGCTGAGCAAGTTTCATGGATCTGGCCTGAACAGTGATTATCTTTATTCTCATCTCTTACAAATCATATACTAAAACAAACACAACTTTTGTCATTTTCTTTTTTTAGACTAACTTTGTGCCATTGCAGGTGAAAAAAAAAAAAAAAGACGGTCCAAAATGATGAGAATTCCACCCCAGCAGTAGCATTGTCACTCAGAAACCAAAAAGGACCATCTTTAATTTGGAAACAACAATAGTGCAACATGCCACTGGGATTATAATGGTCCTCGTCACCTCTTCCATAGCGAGGAACGAACGAGGAGGAAAGAGAAATCTCTAGTGTGCAGCCCTCCTTGTCAGGGGGCCTCCTGTTTATTTCATATGCTCATAGAAACCATTTTAGTTTTTGTTTAGCTTGTTTGTGTTGAAGATAGGTTCATTTCTACAAATGGGAGTCAAATAGCACATGTATAGAGCTGTGTATCTGACTTGGAAAACTGGCTGTATTTGTGGTAGATTTGCCATGTGTTTACAACATCGGTTTCTTCTTCTGTCTGGGTACTTAGCTGGACTACACCTGCCAGCTTCTCTTGCTGGAAGGTAAAGTGATGTGGGATAGAGAATGTGGGCTGAAATGGTAAGTCTGACTTAAAACCTTCAAGTGTTTTCCCATACCCTTTTTCGTTTCAGCTGAGTGGAATGGACACAACCTCCAGGGCAACCTTGGAAGTTACTTGTTGAAGATAATGATGTCACAAGATAGGAGTCTGTGTCCTTGATTCACCACCTGGAGGAGAGCCATCTGACAATCAAAAATTTTTACCAGTAAGAGGGGCACCTGGGTGGCTCAGTCAGTTAAGTGTCCGACTTTGGCTCAGGTCATGATCTCACAATTCGTGGGTTCGAGCCCCGCGTCGGGCTCTGTGCTGACAGCTAGCTCAGTGTCTGGAGCCTGTTTCAGATTCTGTGTCTCCCTCTCTCTCTGACCCTCCCCTGATCACACTGTCTCTGTCTCTCTCAGAAATAAATAAAACATTAAATTTTTTTTTAAATTTTTTACCAGTAAGAAATAAATTTCTATTGTTTTAGATCTCTGAAATTTTAGGCTTTCTCTATAAAAACAGTTAGCCAAAATAATAGATATATTATTCATCATAACAAATGTGCATTTATCATGGTACTAATATGTATTATATATTGATTTACTAACTACTACTCACTATATAACAATTTTATTACTTAATTATCTTATCAATTCCATGGAGTAGATATTGTGCCTATTTTACCGATGTAGGGGGGCGGGCGATTAGGTTTCAGTGTGATTGCCAAACTGGTCTTACAACTCTCCAAAGGCCATTTAAAAACCAGTAGTGTTTTCACCTAAAACATTACTATGAACAAAGTCCAGAAAGGTTTGCCTCTTACCTATGATTTCAACATCAGTGCAAAAGTAAGTTCTTTATCCCTTTTTACATGTGAATGTATAAACCTACAAAAGCAGGTCTCTCTAATATGTAATTTACAGTATTGTAATTCATAATAGCATTTTAATTACCTGAAAAATTAAATGTTCTAACATGCATAAGGAAGGTCAAATGCTAGAATAGAATCTCTTAAAATAACAGAAAAAAAGGGAAAATTTCTCTCCTGTTAAAATAAGTCCAAGAGACAAGGGTACATCACCTAATAAAAACTCCCCAGACATACCTTTTTCTTGGTGTAACCTTTTTCAGATGAACAGCTCAAAGTCAGCCTGGCTTGACCTCAGTGTATATGCTTGAGTCCGGCGCCATCCTGAATATTCACATTATGGTTCGTTGACAGGGCAATGGACTTTGCAACAAGGCTGACAACAAAAGGAAAAATGATGAGGAAAATTGCCTTACTTATCTGCTACAGTATTCTTGATTGCCAACTACAATTTTACGGTTCATTATAAGAGGGGAAAAAAGTTTGACCATTAACTTGAATAGTTATATATTGTATTGACACAGAGAATAAGTTGCCTGAAACACTCTCTAATGAAGCCACTGTAATTGTGTGTTTTTAAAGCATCATCAATTTTCATCAGTTTTGCCCATGATGGAATTATAGGGGGGTAAAATACTTAAAGGTCATCAGACACTGTAGGACATGAGCCAACTGTAGAAAAGTGACGATGTTAAAATTCCATGGGGCTATAACAGCTATTTTCTGAGTTATTGCTTGTTATAGCATGAGATTTGACTGGGTAATTGAGGCAAATGGCATCCCTGTTATAGATGTCACGACAGATCAGATTGGGTCAGAAAACCTAACAACTTTAACCATTCTTTAACATAAGATAATACCACTTTAACGTACTGTGGGAATGCCCTATTAAAATCGTATTTCCCTATTCTTCTAAACAGTCTTAACCTTCAGGTCTCCAAGGACACGTCCCTGCTCAAAAGACTTGAGTAGCTTCTCATTATTTAGAACTGTATTGCTCAATACTGTAGCTACTAGCCACATGTGATCATTTAATTTAAATAAATGAAAATTTAAAAAACTCAGGTCTCAGTGACGATAGCCACATTTCAAGCTTTCAGTGCTTTTAGAGGGCTAGTGGCTAATACATTCAACAGTGCTACTCTACAACATTTGCATCAACTCAGAAAGTTTTATTTGATAGCTTGGATTCAGAAGTAGACTATTTGATAGCTGCTCACCATAATGGATATGGAGAACATCAGGTTTGGCTAATCCAAATTGAAATGTGCTGTAAGTGTGTAACACTCAGTTTGGAAGACACTTCAAAAAGGAGAGAAAAAGAGCAAGAGTGCACATGTAGGAGGGTCAGAGAGAGAGGGGCAAGAGAGAATCCCAAGCGGGTTCTGCACTGTCAGCACAGAGTCCGATGCAGGACTCGATCTCACAAACCTGAGAGATTGAGATCATGACCACTTAACCTACTAAACCACCCAGGCACCCCACATTGAAATAAAATTTAAACGATCTAGTATTTTGATAGGCGCAGGGCAAAGAAGGGCTGTTTGCAAAGGTGTAACCTCAAGCCTGAGGTTAACGCAGACATTTATGTTACCTTGGAAACTAAAAGTCAAGATAAATGCAGAATGTATTTTAAAAAAGAAAAACAGAAAACAAACCTTTCAATGAAATTCTGCAACCCCGTTGGAAATTGAGGGTGCTTCTCTTGTCGAGGTGACTCAGTCTAGTCAAGGGTGGGGTGCTCCATTCTTATTAATATGATTCTTTAATGTTTTTATCGTTTAGGTAATTACAAAAAAACAATTTTTACAAGCTCATAGCAGAACAAAGTTCATACTTCTTGACCTAATGTTAAAATCCACCTGTGGTCTGACTCTTTTTTTCCCAGTAATAGCTCTTATTATATTCTTCATTGTATATGCTATGATTATGTAAAAATGTTCTTGAAACTGGACTTGCTCTTGCCATCTCTTTCATTTGTACATATCATCCCTGTCCCAGAATGTTCGTCCCACTCCTTGTCTTGAAATCTTTCAAGGCTCAATTCAAATATCACAGCTGCTGCTACTTCTGCTTTTTCTTCTTCTTCTCCTCCCCCTCCTCCATCTCCTCCTTCTCCTTTTTAAAAAGTTTATTCTAGTTAGTTAACATATAGTGTAATATTGGTTTCAGGAGTAGAATTTAGTGATTCATCCCTTGCCTGTAACACCCAGTGCTCATCCCCACAAATGCACTCCTTAATGCCCATCACCCATTTAGCCCCTGCTCCCCACCTCCCTACATCAACCCATAGTTTGTTCTCTGTATTTAAGAGTCGCTTATGGTTTGCCTCCCTCTCTGTTTTTATCTCATTTTATTTTTCCTGCTCTTCCCCCTCTGTTAATCTGTTTTATCACAGCTTCTTCTAAAAGGTTTCCAGATTTTACCTGCTATACTCAAGGAAGCATTAAGGAAATATCCCAGATGACTTGATCTTGACCTTTACTGGGCAAATGTTGGACACAGTTTCCATTCTGTGCTACACTTAGCTCTTTCAAACTTCTGGAAAGGAGGGGCCATGTTCTGACTTTATATCCCATTTAAAACAGTTCGTTTCAGATGGTAAGGTTGCAAAGCAATCTGATGGATGAATATTTATTCTTCTATAATGACAAATGTAATCATATTAGTAATGAATAAAACAAAACAAAACACTGCATAGGTTAGGCTGAGACAGATACTGGGATGTGATGATTTCAAATCCAGCTTTATGAACGCCTTTAGTTGTTTGGGTGCCTCACCCTCACATTTCAGTTTCCCTGTGTAGAACACACTCACACACCCACAGTCTAAATCTATGCATGCTGGAAAGAAAGAGGAAAAAAGTATCACCGTTTGATCGTTGCTGTAGAGACTTCGTACAGAGTGAAAACCTCTGCATGGCTCCTACTAAACCACCCTGTCTGTGTCTAATTTGGTAACAGCATCCAGTAATCAACATTCCTACTACTAACATCAAATTGACTCAGAAGAAGTCTCTTCATTCATCCATCCATTCATTTTTCCATATATATATATATATGGAATATATATATATATATTTCATGCCAAACATTGCTAGACAATAGATGTATATAATGGAAAAATATTAAACACATTTTGTAGGTCATTTATAATCATGAATGGGAAGGAAGATCACTAGGTAGTATTCTTTGTGGAGCTGTTGTAAAACCATCTAACTACTACCCTGTTACAGTATCAGAAACCCTAATTTTTCTCAATAATATATTGTATATAGGAAATGCTACCATAATACCAACAGGAAAACCAAAAAATTGGGGAAATATTACTTTTCTCATTTAATTTTTAAAAACATCTAGGTATCTGGGACATAAAGACATCTTTGCTTGTTTCTTCTTTAGGTCAGAAAAAAATGAACAAACAAAACCAAGGAATAAGAAACACAGTATTGTTTTCCAAAATCTCTCTTTTTTTTAAAAAATAAACCTTTATGTTTATATTTATTTTTTTGATGTTTATTTATTTTGAGAGAGAGAGGCAAAGGGAGAGAACAAGCAGAGAAGGGGCAGAGAGAGAGGGAGAGAGAATCCCAAGCAGGGTCTGAGCTGTCAATGCAGAGCCCAACTTGGGGGCTCAGTTTCACAAACTGAGATCCTGACCTGAGCCAAAATCAAGAGTTGGCCACTCAACAGACTGAATCATCCAGGAGCCCCTCCAAACTCTCTTAACAAAAATCATACACGGGAGCACGTGGGAGGCTCAGTCAGTTAAGAGCCCAAATCTTGATTTTGGCTCAGGTCAGGATCTTATGGTTCATGTGATAAAGCCCCACATCAGGCTCTGCGCTGACAGTGCGGAGCCTGCTTGGGATTCTCTCTTTCCCTTCTCTGTCTGCCCTTCTATCTCTTGCCCTCTATCTCTCTCTCTCAAAATAAGTAAATAAACAAACATTAAAAAAAAAAAAAAAAGATTACCCGGTCAGGTTATAGGGATCATGATTCGGTGGGTTTAGAGAGAAGTCTGTAAACCTATAGTGTTATTGTTTTTATTAAAGGTCTTGATGATTTTAAGGAAAGTTTGAGAAATTCTCTGTGATTTAGATCTAGCTTCACACTTCAAAGTGTATAACAATCACTGGGAGGCTTGTTAAAAAATGCAAATTGTAGGGTCTCACCTCTAATCCTTCTGATTCAGCAGATCTGAGGTAGGGCCCAGGAATCTGAAATTCTAATGAGCATTTCCAGTAGTTCTGATGGAGCTATAGAGATAAAATTTGAGAGATACAGATCTTAGCCATGAATTATGTGAGTTTAGAGGCTGTCTAGTTGATGGCACTAATTCCAGCAACCAGAGCAGACTGGCTAGTAACTACTACTGAATCAAATGGAAATGTGCTATGATTTTTTCTTAAATCTAGATAAGGGCATAATTATTTGGAAATAGAAAATGAACTAATTTACTCACAAAATAACAAAGAATAATTTAGTCCAATTTTATCTCAGTCTCTTCAGTACTTTGCTGTTCCTATTCATTTATTCTGCAAATACTTCTTGAGCTCCTGCTATAGGCCAGGGACTCTGTAAGGAACTGGTTGATATAGCAGTGAACACACGTGGTTCCTCTCCTGTTAGAACTTAGGGTACAGGTGGGGTTTCTGGTAATATATTAATAGGTAATGAACCTTCCCAAAACTATTGGCCTAAAGCCCAACAACCATTTAGTTTTTTTTCACTAATTTACACTTTGAACAGGGGCAATGAGACAATTTGTCTCTGTTTCATGTGGCATCATCTTGGGCAACTAACTATTGCAGGGAACTCCAGTTTCAGGACGCTGGTTGGTGCTTGGTGCTGTCTGCTAGGAGCTCAGCTGGGCTTTTCGCTGAGGGCCCGGTTCTGCCCCTATGTGGCTTTGCCAACAGTTGCTTGGATTTCACACAGCATGGACATCCTGGGGTAGCTGACTTTTAACATGGGGACTGGTTTTCCTCTAAATGTTCCCAAGAACAAAGCTTAGGCTGTCATGCTTCTGAATTAGCCTCTGAAGTCACCGAATGCCACTTCCATTAAATTCTATTATTGGTCATTCAAATCCCAGATTCATAGGATGGGGACTTTTCCTCCAACTCTCAGTGGGCAGAGTAGCAAAGAATTTTCAGCCATCTTTAATTTACCACAGAGTGAGACAGATATTTAACAATGGACTAAATACACTTGGAGTAAGTACCACTAAGAAAAAGTATCTGATGCTGTGAGAACATAAAACAGAGGGAGGTAATGAGGAAAGGACCCCCTAAGGAAGTAATATTAAAGATGAGACAGACTCCATGTCTGAATGCTACATGAAATGCAAGGAGGTAGTAATTAGAAAGTAGGTAGAATAATTAGGCAAAAGAAATGAGGTAAAAATAATAAGGGCTAGTCTTAATTATTTGCTCTCCCTGGGCTAGGCACTGTTTCCAGACTTTGCATGCATTATCTCATTTAACCATCACGAAAATCCTAGGTTATAAGCAAGCATATTCCCATTTTACACATGCTGAGAAATGGAGTTCCCCAAGATTACACAGCCAGTGCGTGGCAGATCCAGGGTTTTAGAGGCTTGTTGTATTGCAGAAATTTGAGAGTATGGTAGACTTGTATCAAAGGCTCTCACAGCGAGGGGCCATGAATAGCTCAGAAATTCCAATGGGGGAGCTGGCACCTGAAGAGAAAGTTAGGCAGAAAGTGAGGGTGCACAAACACCGAAGACGAACTTCATCTCCCGCACCCCTGCCTCTGGTGGAAGGTTGTAATTTTCTCTCACAGCAGAGTTTTAGAAGGAGATTGAAAAATAACAGCTGGACTCCTATTTTTAAGGAGGGAAGGGGAGTCATTTCCTTTGATCTGGCTCCATTTCCTCTCTCAGATTTTCTTAAAGCCCAGAAAGACCCTAACTACCTCTCTCCCCAGGTACCGTGGAAATGGATACTCTTCTTCAGAACAGGACAAGATTTGCTAATGAAGTAAAATGCCTTCAAATAAACCTTGAAAGGTCTCAGTCACTTGTGTGCAGGTTTCCACAGGCCTGGTGACAGTACAGTGAATGCATCACCTGAGTGACGTGGTTCTTATGATCTACAGATGTAATACTTCATTTGGACCGGGGTGATATACTATCAGGTCCGTGTTGCTTTGATGATGTATTACTTGGTAAAATAAGGTTTGCTGTCAAAAACTCATTTCAGGGAACTGAAAGTTTGGCTGGGGGGAAAAATTCATTTCAGGCTTTAAAAAAATACATTTTTCATTTGAGTGGAGGGAAAGATGACATGGCTAGAGTCAAAAGGCTTGAGGGCCTTGTGAACCCAGGTGGAAAGCACATCTTTCAATACAGACAACTCAGGGAAAAGGTAAGGTGAAATCAATGAAGGCAGAAACTTCCTGTTTAGTAGGAGCCACTCATGTACAATTGTAGAATGGTCCCACATGGGGGACTTTCTTTAACTTCCAATGCTGTGTCCTTGACATAGGCCCGGCTGTAAAAACTATTCTGGTAGGTGTTTCCAGAGACTAAGTTTTCATAATAAACATCTGGAATTAGGGTGTTGTACATGGGCTAGAGATGCCTTATTATTTAGCATATCCCTATTTATGGATACTTTAACAACTGTTGTTTTATAGAGGGTGATAATATATTCTAAAATGATCTTTAATACTGATATTTCAAAATCTGTTCTTAAATATGTGTGTGTCATCTAAAATTAAAAAAAAAAAACCTGTCTTCCAACATTTTATTTGCTTTCAGATGTGCTGACTAATCTGGGGACTCAATTATACTTACCACTTTGTAAATTCAGCTTTGAGACCCATCTACTTTTAACTTCTACCTGAGCTTAGAATTTTCATGGTAATGTAAAATGTCAATAATAGGGTTTCAGAGAAAGTAAATAGCTTAAAAAAGCAAAACAAAACCCATAAACAAACAAAACCTTTCAGGGAGCCAAATGTACAAACTATTCCTTTTAGGTAAAACAAGCAGGTTGTTAGGAAGTTTTGAAATTTTAGAGTTGGGATCTGAATTTGATAACAGTTGGACTCTTTTACTTGTCTAGAAGCTACAAGAGAAGAAAAGACCATCTATTGATAATTGAAGTGAATGTTTCTTCCTTTTTTTTTTTAAAGCTTATTTATTTATTTTGAGAGAGAGAGGGAGCCCATGGGAAAGGAAAGAGAGAGAGGGAGATGGGGAATCCCAAGTAGGCTCTGCACTTTTAGCAAAAAGACTGTGCAGGGCTCTATCTCACAAACTATCAGATCATGACCTGAGCTGAAACAGAGAGTCAGAGGCTGAACAACATGAGCCACCCAGGAGCCCCAAGGTGAATGTTACTTCTTGATATTAAGAATCATTCAATACAATTTCCTTAATAAGTTTTCTATAGTTTTCATCATACAGATCTCCTATATCTTTGGTGAGGTTTATTCCTAGGTATTTTATGGTTTTTTGTGCAGACGTGAATAGGATCAGTTTCTTTATTTCTCTTTCTGTTGCTTCATTATTGGTGTATAGAAATGCAGCTGATTTCTGTACGTTGATTTTGTACCCTGCTACTTTGCTGAACTCATGGATCAGTTCTAGTAGGCTTCTGGTGGAGTCTATCGGGCTTTCTATGTAGAGGATCATGCCGTCTGGGAAAAGTGAAAGTCTGACTTCTTCTTTGCCAATTCTGATGCCTTTTATTTCCTTTTGTTGTCTGATGGCTGTTACTAGGACTTCCAGCACTATGCTAAACAACAGTGGTGAGAGTGGACATCCCTGTCGTGTTCCTGATCTCAGGGGAAAGCTCTCGGTTTTTCCCCAATGAGGATGATGTTGGCTGAGTGCTTTTCATAGATGGTTTTTATGATATTTAAATAAGTTCCTTCTTTCCCTACTTTCTCGAGAGTCTTTATTAAGAAGAGATGATGTATTTTGTGAAATGCTTTTTCTGCATCTATCAACAGGATCATATGGTTTTCATCTTTTCTTTTATTAATATGATGTATCACATTGATTGTTTTGCGAATATTGAACCAGCCCTGAAATCCAGGAATGAATTCCACTTGATCATGGTGGATAATTCTTTTTATGTGCTGTTGAATTCAATTTGTATGTATCTTGTTGAGGATTTTTGCATCCGAATTCATCAAGGATATTGGCCTGTAGTTCTCTCTTTTTTTTTTTTTAATTTAATTTTTATTTTTTGCTGGGTCTCTGTCTGGCTTGGGAATCAAAGTGATGCTGGCTTCATAGAATGAGTCCAGAAGTTTTCCTTCGATTTCTATTTTTTGGAGTAGCTTGAGAAGAATGGGTATTAACTCTGTTTTAAATGACTGGTAGAATTCCCTAGAGAAGCCATCTGGCCCAGGGCTCTTATTTGTTGGGAGATTTTTGATAACTGATTCAATTTCTTCACTAGTTATGGATCTGTTCAGATTTTCTATCTCTTCCTGTGTGAGTTTTGTTAGTGCATATGTGTTTAGGAATTTGCCCATTTCTTCTAAGTTGTCCAGTTTGTTTGCATATAATTTTTCATAGTATTCCCTGATAATTGCTTGTATTTCTGAGGGCTTGGTTGTAATAAGCCCAGTTTCATTCATGATTTTGTCTATGTGGGTGCTCTATCTTTTCTTTTTGAGAAGCCTGGCTTGAGGTTTGTCAATTTTGTTTATTTTTTCAAAAAACTAACTAAGACTAAAACAGAAGGACCAAACAGTGATTGTAAAACCAAAATGTTTATATTTATCCTTTGCTTTCTCTGTTTTAAATACAATGGAAATATGAAATACAATGTTATTTCATTTTCCAATGTTAGAGAATAATCAAAATGTTTCCAAATTTTGTCTGAATAAATCTGTTCTAATTAATTAAAACATGTAATTATACCTGCATGGTCCCAATGTATCTTGGTATAGGGATAGATTGGAGTGAGTTAAGGTATATTGGAAAGAATAGTCCAGCTAATTATGTAAAGATGGATATAAAGAAAATTCATATAAACTCAATAGTTACTTTGAAATAAGTTCATGTATTAATATGAGTTTAGGCCTTAGAGTAACTTTTCAACTAATGAACTTATAAACAGTAATTTTATTGTCAAATAAAAATTGCAATTGTTTATACAACCATTCACCATTTCTTTGTCATAAGAAAATATAGCCTTCGGAGAAGAAGACTTTTAAATATTTGAAATGGTGTTATAAAAGGAATTAAATTTCCCTTTTAATTGAAATATACTTTTACTTATTTAAAATTCCTGGGATTTTCCAAAGTATTTTTGAAGGAAAGACCCAAGAGAGTTTATTATACTGTATCACATTTTTACAAAGTGTCAGTGTGATGGATATTTTAATTATTTAGTATTTATTTTTTGATGAGTTTAGAATTGTTGATTTGCTACCGAAGAAATTGACAGTGATGGATTTAAAATTGATTAATATGAATGAGGATAATGATAATAACAATAATAATTAGGTATTGTTTTTTAAAAGACCCTAAAATTCATTTGTCTTTAAATGCCCAAACCAAATCATAATAGCAAAGCTGAGATAAAGGAAATGCAGGATGGAAAGATGGATTCTTTTTTTAAAGCAGGAGAGAATGTGGGAATTTAATACATCAGGAGTCTTACAATTAAATACAAATGTAGTGACGTTGTAGGGAAATATTTTTAAATTTAAAAATATGGAAGGATTAAATGAGCATTTGAATGCACTGGCGAGCCCCGGATGTAGAGATACAGGAGTCTGTAAAGACACTGTGATGGACGAAATGAGAAACTCTGGGACATTCTCTCATCTGAGAAGGGAATTTTGAGTGACATTAGAAACGGGGATAAATAAGTCAGAGTGGCTTACATTGAACCGATCAGGGGATATTTGAGTGGAATTCTTACAAAATGATATAGAAAAGTATACAGAGTTGCAGACCGAAAGCTGGACCTGTGGACTGCCCGGTAGATCGGAGTATGTGTATCTTAAACTCTTTAGCTAAGACTAATGTCACCCATAGTGTCACAATGGAGATCTATCATTAAGATAGCCGTTGTCACCTTACCAAATGCCTGGAGAAGTGGGCACAGGGTTGGGATGCACTCTTCAATGTGAGGGCAGTACAGAAAGTTATAGGTGCTTGATGATAAAACCATATAAAGTATACTTCAAAGAGACATATGCCTGTCCTATATGCACCTTTGCCAATTTGATAATTAGCTTAAGGGACAAAGTTTCATACCTTGCTGTTTCCCAGCAAGGCTCTGGGAGTATTAATAAAGTTTTAGGGCACCTGGGTGGCTCAGTCACTTAAGCCTCCAGCTTCAGCTCAGGTCATGATCTCACGGTTTGTGAGTTTGACCCGTGTCTGGCTCTGTGCCGACAACTGAGAGCCTGGAACCTGCTTCAGATTCTGTGTCTCCCTCTCTCTTTGCCTCTCCCTTGCTCATGCTCTCTCTCTATCTCTCTCAGAAATAAATAAACATTTAAAATAAAGAATGATTTTAGGTGGTATGGTAGAGACAGCTATTTTTATTTTATAAATTTTTAAAAATATTTATTTTTGAGACAGAGAGGGAAAGAGACAGAGTGCGAGCAGGGTGGGACAGAGAGAGAGGGAGACACAGAATCTGAAGCAGGCTCCAGGCTCTGAGCTGTCAGCACAGAGCTAGACACGGGGCTCTAACTCATTAACTGTGAGATCATAATTTGAACGAAAGTCAGACGCTCAACCCACTGAGCCACCTAGGAGCTCCTAGAGACATCTATTTTTTTAAACTGGTTTTTTGTTTTTCAAATATAGAAAAATACATGACCAGGTCATGACACTCATGATTTCACAAGGATTGTTGTTTAAGATAAGGTCAAATCAATATTTAGGTAAATTTAGAAAAAAAATAGTGAGTTTGCATTCATTAAAAATGTTTAGGGAGCTCAAAGATCTAGAAAAATCAGTCAAGAAATTAAGTGAAAGACAGAATGGAGAACTCCTGGTTCCGTATCTTTCCTCCTACAGCCTTTTATGTCTCTGATACATTCTAGAGCTCATGATTCGGTCCTCATTGCCTCTCTCACAATTGACCCCATAATTTGTGAGACGCAGTGAAAAATGGAAATCCAAGGTTCCCTGTATAAAAATTATAAAGAATGCCAGATGGTGGCGGTAGAGCATTAAATCAAGGGTGGGGTGCTTGAGTACAAGGCCCACTATAACTGCAGAGGTCACGCACCCATGAAGCTGGCTCTACTTCCTCTCCATGTGTAGAGAGAGGTTAAGTTGGGATCTGCCAAAATTAGATATTAGTTTTTGCTGCAGGAATTCTGACATGCAGAGTCTGGAAATCAGAGAGGGCATATGTGTGTGTGTATGTGTTTTTGTTTGATGGGGGGAGAAGGTATTGTTTCCCATGAAAAGTCAGAGTGAATATAACACAGTTCCAAAAAAGCTCGTCACATATGTAATTCTGTGAATTATAGAGGCTGGGGTCCAAAATGGTCGCCTTTGGATTAAGACTGCATATTGCTCCTTGCTGTGAAACCTCCTATTCCATATGATAAATCAATTTCCCAAGTTACTGTTTTCTAGATTAACTTGGGACCCTCCGATCATCACTGCTAGGAAGAAGAGCATTTCAGCCTCAGTGCACAAGATGGGAGGTAATATATTACAATCGGTTTCCTCTCCAAGCTCATTTAATCTCAAATCTCATGAAAGCTGCAGAAATCAGAATGTTCTCTCAGTCTCACTCTCTCACCCCCTCTCTCTCCCTCTCTGTCTCTCTCTCACATACAACCCCTACACTTGTCTCTCCCCCTCAATTCATGTTTTGCCTTCAGGTCTCAGCATAGAGGACATCTCCCCATTTTGCATCTCAGAAACCCGAGGGTCTTGTCCCTGCTCCGTGTGCCATGCTACTTTTTTCTCCTGTATGATTTTCCCCAGAACATCACTTGCTGTGTTGAAGTTGCTTTTCTCTTGTCCTCCAGATAATGAGATGCATGAAGGCAAGACCATCATTTTCTCTAGTCTGTCAAAGTTCCTGGCATATAACATATACTTCATACATGATAGTGAATGAATGATTGAATGACTTAATTCATCAATTAAAATATACATGAGGGGCACCTGGGTGGCTCAGTCGGTTAAGCATCCAACTTCAGCTCAGTTTATGTTCTCACAGTTTGTGGGTTCAAACCCCATGTCGGGCTCTGTCCTGACAGCTCAGAGCCTGGAGCCTGCTTCAGATTCTCTGTCTCCCTCTCTCTCTCTGTTCCCCCCTCCCCTCATGCTTTTTCTTTCTCAAAAATAAATAAAAAATTTAAAAAATATATGTGAGATGAGAGCTTTAAGAATGTCTATACAAAGATACAAATCAAACAACCTAAACAATATTTTTACTGTTTATGACTTTTACATTGTGGTTTCCATGACTCTTACATTGTGGGATGTTTAGGTATTTATTAGTATCTTCATCCTTATAATTTTAATTCATGCTGTACTTTTCATATAAAGGATTGCTTTATAAAATATGTTCAATATTCATTTAATGTCATCTCAAAATAGATTTCATATTGAATACCTGTGCATACAAAATCAACAGTTTTAATGAAATTTTCACAATAAATGTACATTTATTATAGTTTTTAATTAATATTTTAAAAAATTACCAATATTTTCCTTTTAAATATATAAACCATGTTTATGGTCCATTGTTATCTCTTATAAACCAACTCTTCTGTCCCATGTAAACAAAAGTTTTAATTTGTATAATGTCCTTTTATAATAATGGGGAAATATGGTAATTCATGTGATAAATAATTTTTGATTGTTTAAATGTAAGTCATAATGAACTTCAAAAATGCAATCTTTTGACCTTAGAGCTCTAGGGTTTATTGGCTTTGATGTTAGATGCCTGTGGTTGTTATAAAATATCCATTCCTGAGACTCTTAATTCTGGACTTGAGGGGCACCTGGGTGGCTCAGTCGGTTAAGCGTCCGACTTTGGCTCAGGTCATGTTCTAATGGTTCCTGGGTTTGAGCCCTATGTCAGGCTCTGTGCTGACAGCTAGCTCAGAGCCTGGAGCCTGTCTTCGGATTCTGTGACTCCCTCTCTCTCTGACCCTCCCCTGCTCATGCTGTATCTCTCTCTCTCTCAAAAATAAATAAAACATTTTAAAAAGTTTTTAAAATCTGGACTTGGATTCAAGTATTAGCTATAGATAAACTAATTAATAATCCAATGAGTCTATCTGCTTATGCATATAAAATTCATATATTTTGTATGATTATATTTGGGGTTTCATGTGGAAAACTCAATACAGTTTCAACCGTCTTAGAGAAGTATTCAATCATTAAGATATTTTGCAATAATAATAATAATATGGGATAATGGTTTAAGAACTCTGAGCCACATACAAATCAGATGGATAAATTAAGTCTTGCAGAAAGATATTTCTACCTGTGAGGTATCCCATCAAAAGATTTTCGAAGGTCTGACAAGGAGATGAACAATTTAAATCTCTTGGTGAAAAAAATGTATAAAAATAACTGAGATTCATCACAAATGTTCTCTGTCTTTCTCCATGGAAAGTATAGGACTGGAATTGCTGTAATAAGAATAAAAGTGAGTTTTCTTCCAAAGTGGGAATAAACAGGGTCTGACAGTAGGTTATATGTATGACTTCCTTTGGATCTGTACAATACATTTCACACATCTTTTCTACATCAATAGTCAAACTTTATTATAAGAGATAAAATAAATACTTAACCTTCCTAAACTCATTTTCTCTGCCACTTCCTCTCCTCTCCTGTGTTGGTATTGGACACAAAATGTATTTTCTCCAAAACCATCCTATATATAACAAGAGCAAACATAGAGACCTTTTGAGTTTGAGCAAAGGCAAGCATAGAGTTACAAATCTAGTGCCTTTATGTCAGAAAGCCTTTTTCACATGCTGGCACCATCATTACCAAACTTTAAGACTTTCGGCGATAACTTCTATTGTTTTAAAGAATTCATTTTTTAGAGTGGTTTTAGCTTCACAACAAAATTGAGAGGGAGGGGGAATCTGGGTGGCTCAGTCAGTTAAGAATCCAATTTCAGCTCAGGTCATAATTTCGTGGTTCACGAGTTCAAGCCCTGCATTAGGCTTTGTGCTCACAGCTCAGAGCCTGGAGCCTGCTTCCGATTCTGTGTTTCGCTCTCTCTCTCTGCCCCTACCCTGCTCACACTCTGTCTCTCTCTCTCTCTCTCTCTCTCCCAAAAATAAAAATAAACATTAAAAAAATTGAGAGGGAGATACAGAGATTTCCCATATATCCTGTGCCCCAATACATGCATAGTCCCAGAGTATCAATATCACTTACCAGAAGATAGCTTTTTTTTTTAAATCAAAGATAAACTTGTAATCAAATAAAATTCTAATTTACCTTAAGGGTTCATTCTTGGTGCTGGGTTTAGACAAATTATAAGGACATATATGCATCATTATAATACCATATGGAGTATTTTTACTGCTCTAGAAATTTCCTGTGCTCTGTCTGTTCATCCCTCCCTCACCTCCACCCCTGGTAACCCCTGCTCTGTTTACTCTGTCCATACTTCACCTTTATCAGAATGTCATCTAATTGAAATCACTTAGTACATAGACTTTTCAGACTGGCCCTTTCACTTGGGTGATATGAATTTAAGAGTCACCATGTCTCTTCATAAATTCAGAGCTCATTTCTTTTTGGTGCTGAATAACATTATGTCATTTACCATTTACCTACTGAAGGACATGTTGATTGCTTCCAAATTCTGGCAATTATGATTGAATCTGCTATAAACTTTGGTGTGCAAGTTTATATGTGGACATAAGGCTTTTTTTAATTTTAATTTTTAATATATTTTTACTGTATATTTCAATTCCAGTTAGTTTAATTCATTTGGGTAAATACCAAAGAGGGCAGTTACTAAATCTTATGATAAAAATGTGTTTAGTTTTGTATGAAGGTGCCAAGTCGTCTTCCAAAGGAGCTGTACCATTTTGCTTCCCCAAAAGCAGTGTATCAGTGTTGCTCCACATCCTCACCAGAAGCTGTTGTCATCAGGGTTCCGAATTTTCACCATTCTAATAAGTTTGTAGTGGCATCTCGTTGTTGTAGTCTGCATTTCCCTGATGACTTATGAAATGGAACATCTTTTAAGATGCTTACCTCTATCTCTGTTTCTTTTTCGTTGAAGTGTCTCTTAAGGTCTTTGGCCCATTTGTTAATCAGGCTGTGTTCTTACTGTTGAGTGTTACAAGTTATTTGTATATTTTGGATGACGGTCTTTTTCAGATATGACCTTTAAACAAAAGTTTTCTCCAACTCTGTGGCTCGTCTTCTAACTCTCTTATATTGTCTTCTGCAGGGCAGAAGTTTCTAATTTAACAAAGTCCAGCTTATTAATTATTTATTTTGTGGATTGTGTCTTTGGTGTTGTGTCTAAAAAGGCATCGCCATATCCAAAGTCATATAGGTATTTTCCTATGTTATCTTTGGAGCTTTATAGTTTTGCATTTTACACTTGGGTCTATGTTCCATTTTTTGTTGATATTTGTGAAGGGGGCGAGTTCTGTGTCCAGGTTCATTTTTGCATTTGGATAGCCAGTCATTCAGAAACCATTTGTTGAAGAGACTGTTTTTGCTCCCTTGTGTTGTCCTCGCTCTTCTTTCAAAGATGAGTTGGCTATATTTTAGGGGATCTATTTCTGGGCTCTCTTTCCAGTTCAGTGATCTCTTTCCTACTCTTTTGCCAATACCACACTATCTTGATGACTGTACTGTTATAGTAAGTCAGGAAGCTGGGCAACATCAGTCTCCCAACTTTGCTTTTCTCCTTCAATATATTGTTAGCTATTCCGGGTCTTTTGCTTCTACTTATTGCATCTTCATATCAAATAATCCTCCCAGCTTTATGAAGAAGTTTTACTATGATTCTCAGAAAACGAGGGCTTAAGCTATTAAATAACTTGCCTAAGGTCACAAAGGTAATATGTTTTGAAATGAAAATTCACTTAGGGGTATTCTAGTTCTGAAATACATTTGCATTTTTAATGCTTGTTTAAAGAACAGTACTAGTATTTCCAAACTGATGCACTGGAAGAAAATACATTGATATTTGTGTTTATGTACTCGCTATTCAGAAAATGAAGATTAAAATAAGCTATTAGAAGAAATCTAATAAAGAAGATTAAATCAAA
This sequence comes from Hyaena hyaena, assembly GCF_003009895.1. NCBI lineage: Eukaryota > Metazoa > Chordata > Mammalia > Carnivora > Hyaenidae > Hyaena > Hyaena hyaena. Next base: position 545,392 of record NW_024081317.1, read on the forward strand.
GGATCAACAGTGGTGGATTGTGTTATCAATAAATCCTCTACATTTCTGTCAATTTTAAATCATATTAGTATTAAAAAATTAGTTCAAAGATGAATTTATCTGAAGGGACTTTATATAAACTTTCCCATCACCCCCACCCTACTTGCTTGTTCAAGACACACACATATGTCATATATTATAAGTAAAGAAAATAATTCTACTATGTAAACTTAGCATTCCTGGAAGGTGTATACTGAGAAGAATTGAGCTTGCCTAAAATTTATATAACTGTCATGACCCATAAAATACTTGGTATAACTTACAAACTTGTGGAAAATAAAGATTAAAAATTAAAAGTTCAAGTTCAGGTATGATGAATATGAATGTCAGGAAATGTGCACAGTTAATATTGGGCAATACATTAACACTGGACTAGAATCTCTGCTTCTTTTTCCTCACAGGCTCCTGTGGTTTTTGAAAGAATGACTTCTTATTCAGCAAAAGAGGCTGACAGCCTTGAGCTACAGTCTTTAGACAAGTTTGGTTCCCAACTACCACATTAGTATCACAGACTCTTTAGAGACAAAGCCCACAAATTTCTTCTTCTTTTCTTTTCTTTTTTATTTTTTTGAAAGAGCTAGAATGAGAGCGAGCACACAAGCAGGGAGGGGGGGAAAGAGAGAGAGGAAGAAAGAATCCTAAGCAGGTTCCATGCCTAGTTCAGAGCCTGACCCAGGGCTCAATTTCCTGATCATGAGATCATGACCTGAGTCAAAATCAAGAGTTGGGCACTTAACCAATAGTTACCCCTATCCACAACTTTCTGATTGGACATATGGAGTCTATAAAATAATTGGTAATGATATTTACTAGTTAAAAGCTTGAATTTTAAGAGTAAAAAATACAGATAAAATTTATTTATATATATTCATTTTTTTTGTTCTTGATTTTATTTATTTATTTTATTATTATTTTTTTTACAAATAGTTTATTGTCAAATTAGTTTCCACATAACACCCAGTGCTCATCCCCACAAGTGCCCTCCTCCATGCCCATCCCTCCTCCCCCCCACATCCATCAGTCCTCAGTTTTTGTCAGCATTCAAGAGTCTCTCATGGTTTTCCTCTCTCCCTTTCCCCCACCATTTCTCCCCTTCTACTCCCCAAGGTCCTCCGTTAAGTTCCTCCTAATCCTCCTATACGTGCAAACATATGATATTTGTCCTTCTCTGCCTGACTTATTTCGCTCAGCATAACACCCTCAAGGTCCATCCATGTTGTTACACATGGCCAGATTTCATTTTTAAAGTTTATTTATTTTGAGAGAGAAAGAGAGATAGAGAGAGAAGGAGAGAGGGAGAGAGAGAGAGAGAGAATTCCAAGCCTGACACAGGGCTCAAACCCACAAACTGTGAGACCATGATCTGAGCTGAAACCAAGAGCTGGACACTCAACTGACTGAACCACCCAGGCACCCCATAGACTGACGGAATTTAAATCTGAGGTATTTTCTTTATTAGCTGTGTGATTGGGAGCAAGTTAATAAGCTTCATTGACACCTATAACATGTGATGAAAAAGCTTCTCTTTCATAATGGTTTGATGTATTAGAAGGAGATAATTCAGATAAAGTGAGTATGCTTATAATAGAGCATATAGTAAGCCCATGAAGCATATTGGGTATCTGTAGTAATAACTGTTAAATAATAATAATGGTTTCAAATGAGTGTTGTCTCAAAGCTGGTCATTGGGACTCATGCAGTAAGAAGCTAAAAATCTTAGAGCATACTGTACACTTATTGTAACATTTTAATTTTTAAAAACTTATATGCTATTTTAAAACTTTTTCAACAGCCAACTTGAAAAAAAGTTTTTGAAACTAAACTGTCAGAGATAGTATAGGCTGTGTAAATATTTTTCCATCCTCTCTTCATTCTATTTAATACATTAATATAACCTGTATGGTTGAGGACCAAGGACACTCAAACTACCTTTATATTTACAAAAAATATAGTCAGAATTTGCCCTCTAAAGGCCAATGTATGAATGGAGTCAGTGTGAAGGGAGAGACAGTGGAACATTTGATCAAATCTTTGATTGTTTTTTAAGAAAACATATTTGTGGCCTACAATGTTCACTTTTTCATTTCATTGTGATACTGTTGGAAATTGTGAAGAAACTCATCCTCTGTCTTCTTTAGACAAATGAATCTAGTTATTTCTCTGTGCAGTCCTAGGCGCTCTGAGACTACATGATGCCTTTTGCAAAATAGCCATGGGAAACTTTGCCTCAGACTTAATCTTCCCACTTAAGCTCTTGTGGGTACCATGTATTGACTGCTTTGAATTATTGCCACATCATCAAGGAAAATATTAATATATAAGAAGATATGAGATGTGGATTATTTAAAAATTAACAGATTAACAAAAGAAAATCCAGATGGTTTGTATTCAATATTGGTGAAGGTATTTTAAGGAAAGTGACTGCATCACCTATTTTCCCTTTGGCCAGAAGGCTGGCTTTCTGTTGATTTTTCTTAAGAGTAAGGAAGTATCTCTTTCCAAACATCCCCAGAAAATTTCTCCTCATATCTTATTGATCTGCATTTTCTTAGAACCTCCATTCTTGAACTGGTAATTGTCAAGGGTAATAGAAGTGTGATAATTAAGCACATCAGAGTCCTCTTGGATCTGGGATCAACCCCACCCAAATGATATGGCTACTACAAAATGGGAACTGGTTGAAAGGATGCTGGGGTCAACCCTATAATAGCCACCACTTGTATGTGTGGTTACCTCTTGGTGTTTGCTTACCTCTTCCTTTTTGGTGTATCCATCCTGTTCGTACCCACATGATGTTACTGGGTAGCTGAGGGCAGATCCCCTAGGCACAGCTAATTGATTTATAAATTAACATCTTTATCCCTGCTTAAGCACTCAAAATTTCTTCCTTGCAAATTGGGAATGAAGACAAAGAAGCTAGTCTCCCTCTTGGAAGCTCACTTAATAAGTCAGATAAAAATTTAGTAGCTGAAGCCAGTTAGCCAGTCTTTCAACTAGGCAGCAGGGACAGCTACTATTCAGTAAGACAAAAGAATAAATCATGTGTGTGGAAAGAAATTTTATGGAAAACACACAAAATTCCATGATTCTTAAAAGGATTTCAGTCCCTTACTATAGTCATTTCTAAGTCCAACCCCGATATCCTTATTCTCCCTTCTTGCTGAAACTAAATTCAGGTTGAGTTCTCATTGTTTGTTAGCAAAAGAAAGCTAAGGAAGACATCCTTTTCTTTCCTACAAATTAGACTTTTTACACACACACACACACACACACACACACACACACACAATGTTCAAAGTATATGGAAAGTAATTTATTTCACGGGATAGAAAGCTTAGAAATTTATAATGCAAATTAGTGACTTGAGGGTTTTATTTTTCTTGGGATGAGGTAGAGAATACAGGACCCAATAAAGCTAAAGCCTTTTTAAAAAAATATTCATAATAAGATATGGTTTGGTATGATCATAAGAGAAGATGGATTTTGGAGAAAGCAATGATATTAAAGTAAGAACTGTGTCCATCTATAACATCTTTATAGCAACTTACTTTCAGGGTGAGACATACTTTTTTTCTGCCTCTGTCCTGAGGTCAGACAACTCCAGGGTCTGCTATGCAGAAGAATTTGTGGCTTCTCCACATCATTCTATTCTCTGAAATGGTCACAACAACTGGGAGAAGAGAGTGAGAGTTACTGACATTCCAGGCCACTAATATATAATCAGAAATATATTGTGAGTCAATGATTAAAGCAAATCATGTTGATAAATACTGTAAATCTCATATTCTGACTTTGATGTGGTAGGAAATTTATTCTTGTGCTTTTAATTATCAATCATATAGTTCTATTTATAAAATTGCCATAAGTTAAACTTAGAATCATTTATACTGGAGTATTTTATTTTATACTTTTTAACTTTATAAAAAAAATAAATCCAAGTTAGTTAACGTATACTATAACAATGATTTCACGAGTAGAATTTAGTGATTTATCATTTACGTATAACACCTAGTGCTCATCCCAACAAGTGCCCTCCTTAATGCCCATCATCCATTTAGCCCATCCTCCCACCCCAAACTCCTCTAACAACCCTCAGTTTGTTCTCTGTGTTTAAGAGGCTCCTATGTTTGCCTCCTTCTCTGTTTTTATCTTATTTTTCCTTCCTTTTCCCTATGTTCATCTTTCTCTTCTTAAATTCCACATTTGAGTGAAATAATACATTTTTCTTTCTCTAACTGACTTATTTCACTTAGCATAATACATTTTAATTCCATCCATGTTGTTACAAATGCAAACTTGCATTTATTTTGATTGCCAAGGAATATTCTATAGTGTGTGTGTGTGTGTGTGTGTGTGTGTGTGTACCACATCTTCTTTATCTTTTCATCAGTTGATGGACATTTGGGCTCTTTCCATAATTTGGCTGTTGTCAATAGTGCTGCTATAAACATTGGGACGCACATGACCCTTTGAATCAGCATTTTTGTATCCTTCGGATAAATACTTAGTAGTGCAATTTCTGGGTGGTAGTGTAGTTCTATTTTTAATTTTTTGAGAAACCTTCCTCCCATTCTCCAGAGTGGCTGCACCAGTTTGCATTCCCACCAACAGTGCAAAAGGGTTCCTCTTTCTCCGCATCCTTGTCAACATCTGTTGTTTCCGGAGTTGTTGATTTTAGCCATTCTGATCGGTGTCAGGTGGTGTCTCATTGTGGTACACTGGAATCTTTTAGATCCTTGCTTCTCAAAGGGTGATTCAGAGATCAGCAGCAATTGCATCATCTGACGGGCTGTTGAAGTACAGAATCTCCCTACCTTTACCAGCTGAGTGAGAATCTGTATTTTAACAAAGTCTCTCAGTGTTCCAATGCATATTAAAGTTCAGGAAGCATTGGGTTATAGATATGTTTTTTTTTTTTTCTTTTTGGTCTTGTTTTGACTCTTCCAAATCAGACTAACCTTGATAAATCATAGATTCCACTTAGACTGCATCATTTATTTTTTGTCACAGATATTTATAACTAATTTGCTACGCTAAATCACAGTAAATCATTGGTAATCAATGAGATAGGCTCTAAACCCAAACATTGATGAAAGTGATATTTAAAAACATAATAATAATTTTTTAAAGAGATAATACTCAGCTATGGGATGTCAGATAGTTTTATGTCACAGGATTTATTTGTAGGAAAAGCATGATTTTAATAGTAAATGAATTCTAGAGATCTACACAACTACCAGATGTAGTCTCTTAGTTGGTGTTTGTATTTAACACTGGAATTTTTCAGGGCATATCAGTTGATTTAGAAGATTTTAAGATAGATTTTATTAATAACAACATATTATCTCTTGAAACTAATTGGCACTAAATCCAGAAAAATCATCAACTGCATTAGCAGTTGTACATGAGTATCTCAGACTGTGCAATCACTTCAAATCTGGAAGTCCCCATAAGATCATTTTCCTTCAGAATTAAAACCTTCTTGTGCTACTTGGCTGTTTATAGCTGTACAAGGGAACTGCCGTTTATCAGTCATTTAATTACAATGAGTTAAAATGTGTATGTGAACATCTACACTCTATTAAAATTGGATATTTATAAGAAATTCTAGGTGAATATTTGTCTTAGCACCATTCAAACCAGACTCTGATTATACAGCTCTCACACCTCATCATTCCACTATACTGAATTAACTCATTCTACCAAAGGCTTAATGAAGCAAAAATGCTTCCAATAACTAAATCCAAGGGGGCCTTTTATCACATTCTTCTTGTTACTTTATATATTATATATACAACATATATATACATATATTATATATATAGTATGAATATATTATTTTAACTCAAATCAGCCCTTTCAACAAATATCTGTTGAGCCCCTATGAAGAACATAGTTCTGAGTACTGGGTGTGTGGGAAAACACATTGCAAACAGTTTCAGACCATAAGCAGAATATGTATGTGTATGCCCATTTTTTATGTGTGTGATCATCACTGGGGGAAAAAAAAGGCTAAGCATTCTATCTAATTGTTATTGTTCTTATATTTCAGGCACTAGGTAATACCATCAATAGGTATTATTGGTAACAAAAGGTCTTACTAAGCACTGGTTTGATTTCAGTAACTTTGCTAAGCATTTCTATTTCATTATCTCCTTGAACTTAGTAAAAATCCTATGAATTAGCTAATATGTGTTATTTCATTTTGCACATAAAGAGGCTCATTTCTGTATCTTGGATATCGTATTTCAAGTTCACAGAGATAATAAGGGCTGGATCCAGAAATCATCGCCAATATTCAGGGTGTGTGTGTGTGTGTGTGTGTGTGTATTCATAATGATGAAAGTCATTGTAAGCTTCTGATTATTGAATAATTCCACAAGCACCAAATAAAAAGGCTTCAAAAACAATGCAGAAAAGTTCATTCTGGCTACACCACCTTTGACCAAGTAGTTCACCCTTTCTACCAAATAGGTATAAGAAACAAGATTGAACCTTAGTGTTTTTTGACATATACAAGGTCTCTATTTTGGCCTCCTTTTAAAAGAAGATGGTATTTTATCATAATACCAGTCCACTAGTATAAGCTTCTGTCACATGATGGTAAAAATTAATTTTCCCAAGGGATAGAGAACGAAAAGGAAGTTTGAGTCTACTTACAACATTTATCAAAATGCAACCACTGCCAGTTTACATCATTCCCTTCTTCCTGGAGCTTTTTCCACTGGCTGCTTCTGAATGTTACTTTCTGACTTGATGATTTTCCTTGAAAAATAATAATACCCTTGTGGACCAAAGATGGAGAGGCCTACTGACAGTAGTCAATGTTGCCAGATACTCATGTTTCTCATTGTTCCACATCTAAACTTTTAAAGCAGAAAATGTAAGGGAGGCCATCTTGTATGCCCCCTGATGGCCTCTGAAGTGGCGAATGTATACTTTGTTTTGCAATCACATGGGTCTTGTTAAAGCAGAGGAGTGACTATTTTTATCTAATTGGGTTAGAGTTGGGATCCCCATAGAGACATAAAGAATGAGTATCTGGACCATCATTTTGGAGTTAGTTCCAACTGAAAGAACATTAATGCTTGAGGCTTCAACAGGCCTTGGTATCAGAGGAATTAGAAACTCCTGTATAGGTTCTGCATGGAAGACTCAATGTCACCCTTTTGTTGTTGCTGTTATTAAATAATATAAGGACTACTGATGTTATTTTCTTCCCTTTTTTATTTTTTTTATTGTGGTTTAATTAAGTTATACTTCTTTTGCAGTTTTATATTTATGCACAGTCTCTACATTTTGCATAGTTTAATATATTATATATTAAGATTCAATAGGCACTCTCCACCGCCTACTAACACATTTATAATTGGGAGGAACTAGTTCATTTAAGCCAAATTAATCACACTCTGGCTGAATTAATATTTGTTAGCATGAATTATACTGATGGCCACTTCACCTTTTTATATCCCTTCCTCTCCTTATTTCCCTGTTATCATTAAGCCTAGTTATATCTTACTGTAAGAAGATGAAAGAAAGAAAAAGAAAGGAAAAAAAAATTTGGGCCCAGAGCTAAGTGTTGGAGATAATGACAGCCAGGAAACAAAAGGGAATAATGGACACTTTTCTTAAATGGATTCTTTATAATCTGACAAGTTTATTTAGCTTTTGACTGCCAATGAAATGATCAAATCAGCACTGCAATTAATAAAGTGTAACATTTAGAAATGTTCATATTCTTGCAAGTTCCATCATGGAAATGATACACCTAAAGGCCAGTTAGGGGGTTAGGGTTTAATTTAATGAACATGTATAATGAATTCAATTACCATATAGTGGTGTGCTAGAGACAACTTGTATATTATTTGCATCTCTACCCAAATCCATGTTCAGTGATCTGACACTGTTAATAGGGAATAGGATACAGTAGGAGTATTTCTACCATGGAAATAAAAAAAAGGTACAAATCAGGACCCCCATCCTTTCTTTCCCACCCATAGAGAATTTCTTGTTGAGCATCTGCTGGTACACCACTACCTGTGACCATGTCATTCTTTTTTACTTAGTTTCTTTACAAATGCATGTTATTATCCACAGGCTAACTACACATCAACCTGAATTAATTGGAAAACATCGCCCCCAAAGCTCACATATTATATTTCCTAGCTACCTATGGTACAAATTAGAATCTCAGTCAGTATTTTTGGAGTGAATAAATCACTATATGTAATAAAATAAAACTTTTATCTATTTGTATATAATGAAGTGCTCTTCATAAACAGGTGCATTTAATGTAGACTTGCTCTTGTTCAAAATCATAATATACTAATTTATAATCATTGAGGGAAAGTTTCCCATAACAAAAGAGAAAAGAAAGTATTAAAGAGATATGATTGGACTCAAATTCCACTTAAGCTACTTGCTAACTTTGAAATCTTAGACCAAATTTTGGTCTTGAGGCCACTCAAATTTTATAGACTTCAGTTTCTCATTTGAAAATACAGACATTAATATCAATTAGTCTTTATTTATTTATATTTTTAATAGTTTATTGTCAACTTGTTTCCATATAACACCCAGTTCTCATCCCCACAAGTGCCCTCCTCCATGCCCATCACCTCTTTTCCCCTCTCCCCCATACCCATCAGTCCTCAGTTTGTTCTCAGCATTCAAGTGAATCTTATGGTTTGCCTCCCTCCCTCTCCCCAACTATTTTTCCCCTTCTCCTGCCCCATGGTCCTCCATTAAGTTCCTTCTAATCCTCCTATACGTGCAAACATATGGTATCTGTCCTTCTCTGCCTGACTTATTTCGCTCAGCATAACACCCTCAAGTTCCATCCACGTTGCTACACATGGCCAGATTTCATTCTTTCTCATTGCCATGTAGTATTCAATTGTATAGATGAACCACATCTTCTTGATCCATTCGTCTGTTGATGGACACTTAGACTCCTTCCATGATTTGGCTATTGTTGAAAGTACTGCTATGAACATTGGGGTCCATGTGCCCCAGTGCATCATCACTCCTGTATCCCTTGGGTAAATTCCTAGCAGTGCTACTGCTGGGTCTTAGGGGAGTTCTATTGTGAATTTTTTGAGGAACTTCCACACTGTTTTCCAGAGGGGCTGCACCCGTTTACATTCCCACCAACAGTGTAGGAGGGTGCCCGTGTCTCCACATCCTCGCCAGCATCTAGAATCTCCTGATTTGTTCATTTTAGCCACTCATACCGGTGTGAAGTGATATCTCAGTGTGGTTTTGATTTGTGTTTCCCTGATGAGGAGGGATGCTGAGCATCATTTCATGTGTCTGTTGGCCATCTGGATGTCCTCTTTGGAGAAGTGTCTGTTCATATCTTCTGCCCATTTCTTCACTGGATTGTTTGTTTTCCAGGTGTGAAGTTTGGTGAGTTCCTTATAGATTTTGGATACTAGCTCTTTTTCTGATATGTCATTTGCAACTATCTTTTCCCATTCTGTAAGTTGCCTATTAGTTTTATTGATTGTTTCCTTTGCCATGCAGAAGCTTTTTATCTTGATGAGGTCCCAATAGTTCATTTTTGCTCTTGATTCCCCTGCCTTTGGGGATGTAAGAAATTGCTGTAATTGAGGTCAAGGAGGTTGTTTCCTGTTTTTTCCTCTAGGGTTTTGATGGTTTCCTGTCTCACATTCAGGTCCTTTATCCATTTTGAGTTTATTTTTGTGTATGGTGTGAGAAAATGATCTAGTTTCATTCTTCTGCATGTTGCTGTCCAGTTCTCCCAGCACCATCTGTTAAAGAGGCTGTTTTTCCATTGGATACTCTTTCCCATTTTGTCAAAGTTGGCCATACATTTGTGGGTCCAGTTGTGAGTTCTCTATTCTATTCCATTGGTCTATGTGTCTGGTTTTGTGCCATCAATCAATCTTTATTATAAAGATTCCAGTAATATAGTAATATAAAATGTTTGGCACATAATATGTATTTTAAAATGGCAGTAGGTATTGCCAGTATAACAAGAACAGTAATAATTATTTTTTTACCATTATTGTTATTTAACAGATAATCATCTGAGGATAACTGACTTTTCTATAATTACATGCCTGAGATAAAAAATATCATGTTATTTTTCACTTATGGAGACACTGGTAATTTATACAGTTGAACTAAAAATAAGTCTAAATGAGTGGAATCTTATATGAAGACTCAGAATTCAAGATGATCTAGCTTATGCACTTCCTTACTAAATAGCAATATTTGCTTTTAATTGTCCAACTAAAACTTGCAATTACATTTACCTAAATAAGAGATTGAAGGTAATTGTAACTTTCTAAGACCAGAGAGAAGCAATTCTGGAACTGGAATATAGACATCTCCTGGACTTTATTTTCCTTAGGAAAATAGAATAATAAACAATGTGGAACACTTTAATTCAGTGGTTCTAAGACAACAGTATGTAGAAAAGCCACCAGAGAAGGTTGTGGAAAATATGCAGATTATTGACACCCCAGACACTAACTTCCTACTGAATGAGGAAGGATAAGGAGGGAAGAGAAGAAGAAGAGAGAAAAGAGAAACTGAGAGAGGGGGTAAAGAGAGAGGAATAAATGGTAGGAAAGGAGAATAGGAGAGAGATAGTGGGGGAGGCAGCAAAAGAGGGGACAGAGTAGAATATTTTTGGAAAAGATTCATATTTACTTCTGGATGTCTTCTGATATTCTAAAGTCTCAACACTGGGCTTTCTGTTATTTTGGTTTTTTTTTTGTTTTGTTTTTCAGAGTTTTGACAGCTGGAAAAGATTGGAATTTTTATTGATGTAATTTATGTAGATGTATATCTCAAGATAAGTCACCCTATGGGAAATCGTGTTGTAAGTCAAAACAATATTAAGTCATAACTGATTCTCTCAATGAAGCATTGCTACAGTCCAGAACTACATCCCAGGCCACATTATAAAATCAGAACAAACATCATCTTTAATCAATTGCAAGTGATCCACGTATACAGTTTTTTCAAGCTTTCTTAAGAGGCGTAAATTGGCTAAACTGTGCTTCAGAATCACCAATGACAAAAAATTGCACTTGATACCATACTGCATCACAGTGTACTGTGCAAATTTATTATGCTTTTCATAATTCATGTCCTATTATTAATGCAACAAGGCATAAGTAACAAAAACCCATCGGTATCTTGGATAGCAGAGGGATTCTACTCCTTGAGAAAATGTGTTATAAGCATTTTTTTGGTAACTATAGGAGGATAAGAATTCCTCAATAGTTATTCTGACTTGTAGATGCCTTTCTTGATCTCTTTTTTCTTACTAAAAATTTTACGGACCTCGCTATCAGGTCTAAAGGTAAAGGTAAATTTGTTGTTTTTTCTGCTAAATTGTAAACAAGTGTTTTTGCTCTTATAAATAGCATATAAATACTTATAACGTATCAATGTTAACAGATATGCATCACCTACATTGGATGGTATCTTCCTTGAAAGTGCACACACTGACACATATTTCCCCCAAAGTTTTTAGTCTTTGATTTTTTTGCTTACAGATATATTTTAAAAGATTAAAATTTTAAGCTTGCATGGTGGTCATATTTAAAAACACTTTGGACTGAGTTTAGTCTTAACTCCATCAAATCAAATCTTCTTCCTTTTTAAAACGATTACATTTTTTAAAATAATAATCTAATCACAGATACCAAATCACATTAGTGCTCTATCTTTCAATGTATTAAAATTTCAATATATTGTATGATTACAGATACATGTAATTGATATTATAGAAACAAACACTTGACAATTATATACAGGCAGGATCCAGCCAGGAGACAGAAACTATTCCAAGCATTTTAAATAGATAATTCAATACAGAGATTTGATGACACAGGCAACATAAAAGCTTACAAAGTTAAAAAGACAATGGGGATGCAACATAGAGATTAACAGTAGCTGACTCAGCTACAATGTCTACGTCTTGACAAGAAAAGGATTGGACCAGACCCCAGTGGTATCCAGCAGATAGCCAGGGAAGAACTTCAACGAAACAAAATTGCATCCATTGCCCATAGACAAGGTAGAATAAAGGAGGAAGAATGATCCTAATTTTTACCTCCTCTGGAAATGTACTTTGCAAAATAATGGCATTCATCTGATAATTAAATAGATAAGGAACAGCACAGATGCACACATGTATTGCTCTTTATTTTTCTTTTTTTAAAGCTTATTTATTTTGAGAGAGAGAGAGAGAGAGAGCACATGCAAGCAGGGGAAGAGCTGAGAGAGAAAGGGAGAGAGAGAGAATCCCTAGCAGGCCCCACACTGTCAGTGAGGAGCCCAATGCAGGGCTCAAACTCAGGAACCATGAGATCATGGCCTGAGCTGAAATCAAGAGTCACATTACTTAACCTACTGAGCCACCCAGGCGTCCCATGTGTTGCTGTTTAAGGTTGTCCTCATGAGAGATTCCATACTCACCCAAATGATGATACCATTGCACAGTATATTTTTATACCTCCATTTTTAGTTTTGACTACTCAAGAAGAAAATCTTTCCCAAGCTCATGAATAGCTCATAAATTTATCAACAGTCCTAAGAGGAAAATACATTGCAGTTCAGGCATATCTCAAGAAGCAAGAAAGGTACCAAATACACAAGCTGACCTTACACCTAAAGGAACTAGAAAGGCAACAGCAAAGAAAGCCCAAAGTCAGAAGAAGAAGACAAATAATAAAGATTAGAGCAGAAATAAACATAGAATTTAAAAAAATCCCAGCAGAACAAATCAGTGAATATAAGAGCTAGTTTTTTGAAAGAAACAAAATTGGCAACCCTCTAGTCAGACTTCTCCAAAAGAGAGAGGATCAGATATATAAAATCACAAATGAAAGATGAGAGATCACAATCAACACCACAGAAATACAATTATTAGAAAATACTGTGAAAAATGATATGCCAACAAACTGGACAATCTGGATGAAATGGACAAATTCCTATACACTCACACACCACCAAAACTCAAACTGAAAGAAAATAAAAATATGAACAAACCCATAACCAGTGAAGAAATTGAATTGGTTATCAAAAATCTCCCAACAAATAAGAGCCATGCACCAGGTGACTTCCCAGGGGAATCCTACCAGGCATTTAAAGCAGACTTAATACCTATCCTTCTCAAGCTGTTCCAAAAAATATAAATGGAAAGAAAGCTTCCAGACTCATTCTATGAAGTCAGCATTACCTTGATTCTCAAACCAGACAAAAACCCCACTAAAAAGAATTACAGACTGGTACAGCCCCTCTGGAAAACAGTGTGGAGGTTCCTCAGGAAACTAACAATAGAACTCCCTTATGACCTAGCAATAGCACTGCTAGGAATTTACCCAAGGGATACAGAAATGCTGAGGCATAGGAGCACATGGACCCCAATGTTCATAGCAGCACTCTCCACAATAGCTAAAACATGGAAAGAGCCTAAGTGTCCATCAACAGACGAATGGATCAAGAAGATGTGGTTTATCTATACCATGGAATACTACATGGCAATGAGAAACAATGAAATCTGGCCATGTGTAGCAACATGGATGGACCTTGAGGGTGTTATGCTGAGCGAAATAAGTCAGGCAGAGAAGGACAAATACCATATGTTTGCACGTATAGGAGGATTAGGAGGAACTTGACGGAGGACCAAGGGGGAGAAGAAGGGCGGAAATGGTGGGGGAAAGGGAGAGAGGCAAACCATGAGAGACTCTTGAATGCTGACAAAAACTGAGGACTGATGGATGTGGGGGGGAGGGGGAGATGGGCATGAAGGAGGGCACTTTGGGGATGAGCACTGAGTGTTATGTAGAAACTAATTTGACAATAAACTATTTGTAAAAAAAAAAAAAAAAAAAAAGAATTACAGGCCAATATCCCTGATGAACATGGATGGAAATATTTCAAAAAGATACTAGCAAATTAAATTCAGTATAGTAAAAGAATTATTCACCATGATCAGATGGGATTTATTCCTGTGATGCAGGGCTGGTTCACTATTTCACAAATCAATCATTGTGATACCTCACATTAATAGAAGAAAGGGTAAGAACCATATGGTGCAGTCAATAGATGCAGAAAAAGCATTTGAAAAATACGGCATCCTTTCTTAATAAAAACTCTCAAGAAAGTCGGGAAAGAAGGAACATACTTTAACATCATAAAAGCCATATATGGAAGGCCTACAGCTAATATCATCCTCAATGGAGAAAAACTGAGAGCTTCTCCCCTCAGATCAGGAACATGACAGGGATGTTCACTCTCACCACTGTTGTTTAGCATAGTGCTGGAAGTCCTAGCATCAGCCATCAGACAACAAACAAGAAGCCAAACTTTCACTCTCTCCAGGTGATATGATACTCTACATGGAAAACCCCAAAGACTCCACCAATAAATTGCTAGAGCTGATACATGAACTGAGCCAAGTCACAGGATATAAAATCAATGTATGGAAATCGGTTGCATTTCTATATGCCAATAACGAAGCAACAGAATGAGATATCAAGGAATTATTCCCATTTACAATTGCATCAAGACCCATAAAATACATAGGAATAAACCTAACCAAAGGTGTAAAAGACCTGAACACTGAAAAGTAGAAACCTTATGAAATAAATTGAAGAAGGCACAAAGAAATGGAAAAACATCCCATGTTTATGAATTTGAAGAACAAATGTTGGTTAAATGTTGCTACTATCCAAGACAATCTACACATTCAATGCAATCTCAGTCAAAATAGCACCAGCATTCTTCACAGAGCTAGAACAAACTATCCTAAAATCTACAGTATGGAACCAGGAAAGACACTGAATAGCCAAAGTAATGTTGAAAAAGAAAACCAAAATGGGAGGCATCACAATCCCAGACTTTAGCCTGTATTACAAAGTTTTAATCATCAGGACAGTATAGTATTGGCAAAAAAATAGACACATAGACCAATGGAATAGAGAACCCAGAAATGGATCCCCAAATGTATGTCCAACTAATCTTTGACAAAGCAGGAAAGAGTATCCACTGGAAAAAAAAGATAATTTCTGTAGCAAATGGTACTAGGAGTACTGGACAGCAACATGCAGAAAAATGAAACTGGATCAGTTTCTTACACCGTACACAAAAATATCTAAAATGGATGAACGACCTAAATCTGAGACAGGAAACTATAAAAATCCTACAAGAGAAAACGGGCAGCAACCTCTTTGACCTCAGCTGCAGCAACTTCTTACTTGACATGTCACTGAAGGCAAGGGAAACAAAGGCAAAAATAAACAAGTGGGACCCCATCAAGATACAAAGTTGCGGCACAGCCAAGGAAACAGTCAACAAAATTAAAAGGCCACCGATGGAATGGGAGAAGATATTTGCAAGTCAAATAAAGATAAAGGGTTAGGATCAAAAATCTATAGAGAACTTACCAAACTCCGTACTTGAAAAACAAATAACCCAGTGCAGAAATGGGCAGAAGACAGGAAGAGACATTTTTTCCAAAGGAGACATCCACATAGCAAACAGACACATGAAAACATGCTTAACGTTGCTCATCATCAGGGAAATACAAATCAAAACCACACTGAGATACCACCTCACAGGTCAGAATGGCTAAAATGAACAACTCAGGAAACAACAGATGTTGGTGAGGATGTGGAGAATGGGAACCCTCTTGCAGTGTTGGTGGGAATGCAAATTGGTGCAGCCACTGTGGAAAACAGTGTGGAGGTTTGTCAAAAAATTAAAAATAGAAATACACTATGACCCAGCAATAGCACTGCTAGAAATTTATCCAAAGGGTACAGGAGTGCTGATTCACAGGGGCACGTGAGCCCCAATGTTTATAGCAGTGCTGTCAACAATAGCCAAATTACTGAAAGAGCCCAAATGTCCATCAACTGATGAATAGACAAAGAAAGTGTGGTATATATATATATAAATATATAATGGCATGCTACATAGTGATCAAAAAGAATAAAATCTTGCCATTTGCAACGTGGTTGGAACTGGAGGGTGTTATGCTAAGTGAAATAAGTCAGTTAGAGAAAGACAGTTATTGTATGATTTCACTCATATATGGAATTTGAGAAACTTAACAGATGACCATAAGGGAAGAGAAGGAAAAATAAGATACAGAGATAGAGGCAAACCGTAAGAGACTCTTAAATACAGAGAACACACTGAGGGTTGATGGGGGTGGGGGTGAGGAAAATGGGTGATGGGCATTGAAAAGGGCACTTGTTGTGATAAGCACTGGGTTTTGTATATAAGTGCTGAGTCACAGGAATCTACTCCTGAAGCCAAGACTACACTGTCTGTTAGCTAACTTGACAATGATTTAAAATTAAAAAGAAAAAGAGGAGATCTGTCTGTGCTAGCGAGTTTTAAGAGCTTTACTATTGGGAAAATGAAGGATGATGTACCTTTGACTACATGTATTATCACAAAGGTCAAGCTTTATGTAGGCAAGGAGAAATTCCTAACATTGTTTTTAAACTACTAATCTCAAATGGGTCTGTATGCCAGCAATTGAAGGCCAGTTAATGGTGTCAAAGAGAGATCTTAAGATTTACTAAGAATCTACTATGTGTAGGTAATTTGCACCCATTTTCTTATAGAATTATGTGATATTGTTTATTGTGATCTGATATCCATTTTTCTCTTCATTACAAACATATAGCATATTTTTTTTTTATATTTATTTCTAGGAGAGAGAGAGAGAGAGAGACAGCATGAGCAGGGGAGGGTCAGAGAGAGAGGGAGTCACAGACTGAAACAGGCTCCAGGCTCTGAGCTGGCAGTCAGCACAGAGCCCGACGCGGGGCTCGAACCCACGAACCGCGAGATCATGACCTAAGCAAAAGTCGGACACTTAACCAACTAAGCCACCCAGGTGCCCCAACATATAGCATATTTTAAGCTGAATTTACTTGTGGCTTTAAGTGACCTAAACTTACTTGTCTCATATTCCCATTTATTTTCTGTTTCATTCAGTTGAATTTTTTTGAGCAATTATTACATTTGGAGGAAAAGAGACAGGTTTTAAATAAATAAATGTCATCCTGCTTAAAATGTGGATTATATGTTAGATCATGAATTGTTTTTTAGGACAGAGACTATTTTATTAATATTTGTTCTCCCAATATCAAGTGCTAGACAGAGATTGACTTTGGGATATTTGTGTGTGTGTGTGTGTGTGTGTTTCTTTAAGCTTACTTGAATTTCAATGTTCAGTTGTACTCTTAGAGGACATTTCTATAGTGGTAATCAACTTTTTTCTGCTTCTCAGTCCTTCTTATCAGTATGCATGCCTGTTAAAAAAGAAAGTGTATTTTTCCAACTTCCTTTTTTTCTGGGTCCTCTCTTAAGAATGCTATTTCCCTGACTTCAGTGTTATATTTTTCTCAATTCACTGTGACATATTTACTTTAAAAAGACTCTTCCTAATTACTAAAGAAGGATAAACTTTTTTAAAAAATTTTTGTATATACTCTTGGTTTTGCTGTAACTCTTCGGCATTTCTATACCATCATTCAGTCTATAAGACAACAAATACAGAATGTAGGCATAGAATAATCTTTTGAATACCACTGGGATGTTTCAGGCTACAGAAGCCTGACCGTTCTGACAATTCCCCTCACATATTTTTAATAAGGTAGATCTCTAATGTTAGAGTAATTTTTCTTTGTCTTAAAAGAATAGGTTTGTGAGTAACATCAGCATGATCTCTCAACAGTATTTTTCAAGGAAAATGTGTTTATGTGTTGCCAGTAACACTGTGCATCTCTCATTGGGTATCTCTACAGATGACAATGTGGTTTAGTGCTTAAGAGTCTTAACGGTTATTTTACATAACTAAGCTTGGGAACATGTTAAGGAACAAACAACTTCTAGGAGCTGTTTTGCTTTGGTAATTTTGTGGTGTTGAGATCACATGGAGAGGCAGGCAGCCCTGTAGACTGTGGAACAATGAGATAGCATACATAAAGCTGAGCTGCTACCTTGAAGTAATTCTCCTTTGCACACTAAAAAGATACTCGATAATCAGCTACAGCTAATGTGTCTCCAGGATAATATATTCTTGTCCTGAACACAGCATTTCTTTTTTCCTGTTAACATATTCCTTTCAGCACTTATATATCTATCTACCACTCAATTATATATGCACGGGCTCATGGTTTCACATTGTGTGTTTTAGTCACGCCTTACTCCACACTTGAAACACTTAATCCAACAGTGAGTGTATTATTTATCTCTGTCGAGCATTGTATTCATACAGGTACAAGCTTATCCAAGAACTTCCTAAATACCACATATTTACAGGTCAAGAACTCCACTCGTTTTGTATATATTTAACAAAGCAAGCACTTAGTTTAAAAAAAGGAAATGTCAGAAAAACCCAGCTTTTCAAAAATTTAATTGACTTGTCTGTTGACATTGGTTAAAATACCACTCAATGAAAAGTTATTTGGGGAGAGAAATAGACTAAAATAGCCCATTTGAGAGTCCTTTTTGAATGATGGATAGGTGAAGCTCCTCTTCTGAGATTCTAAGAAAAAGAGAAGAGTCAAGTATTTCTAAGTGACTGAGATTTTATTTTTTAATTTGTAAACTCTACTTATAAACTTATATATGGATATTCATGACAGTGGCATCCTTATGAGAAAGAAAGAGGTTCTTTTGCTTCCTCCTGCATGCTTACCACATTGGTCTTGTCACTGAAAGGCAAACCAGAATACTACAGCTTCCAAATGGACGATCTCAGTAGCTACCTTGATATATGCCACTCAACTTGCTTTTCCGTGAACCAGGAAACCCTCACAAATATTTACTAAGTCTTCCTCTCGTTCGACAGGTATTGCAGTGGCAACTTGTGTTGGTTCTTAGTAATTTTTAGAGCTTGCATCTTTTGAACATCATGAAAGCAACATTTCTGAAAGAAACCCCCTGATATTTCTTCACCAAAACTGGATGGAGAAGATGACTTCTCTATGTAATTCAGTAGTACCTTTTTTCTTTTTAGTGAGGAATTAAATCTTTAGTAACCTTCTTAAACTTTTGTTGCCTTTCTAATTTAAAGTGACAAGTTAAATGCTAATGCAACTGATAGGGGTGAGCAACTGGTCAATGACCAGCCTGCTCAGACTACCTAATGTAGTTGAAATTGCTAAAATATGCAGGCCCCTTGTAATTTTGACAGAAAACAGTTTTCTGCAGGGTTTTATATCTCCCTGGGTGATATTAAAAGCCAGGAATGTTGTACCACATTTCTTTCAAGTAAAGTTGGGAAATCTTAGCAATCTAATCTCAAGTTCAAATACACACACACACATGCACAACCACACACATAATTTTGAGTATTTTGAAATTGTATCCGTGTCTGTTTTGAATGGGAAATTTGGTGGTATATTATGCTAAAAATAAGACAATAGGCCAGAAATAGATTTGTTTATGCTAAGCTCCACATCACCATACTGAAACTTAACGAGAATTTCAGCTCTCTCAGAAAAGGAATCTACAACCAGCGTAACACCTGATGAGCACTAGTTAGGTAATGTGCCTGACAGACCCCCTGCCATCCCCAAATAAACTTGGCAATAACCAACTTGCTTTTTGTCTCCTCCAAGTTACTTGTCCCTATTCCCATATACCTGTAAAGTCATTTTGTGCTGCTCCTCAGAGCTCCTTTCTATCTGCTACATCGGATTTTGCTCAATCGAAATTGATTTTTGCTCAAATAAAGTCTTAATTTTTTTTAATATGCCTTAGTTTACTTTCAACAGTTCTGTAGTCAGAAGAGAGAGCCTCAGTTGACAGTACCCACCCCCCCCCCCCCCTGAAGAGCTTACAAGCCACCAGCATAGGTACCTGTTGAG
The DNA here is from genome assembly GCF_003009895.1 of Hyaena hyaena. NCBI lineage: Eukaryota > Metazoa > Chordata > Mammalia > Carnivora > Hyaenidae > Hyaena > Hyaena hyaena. Next base: position 565,311 of record NW_024081317.1, read on the forward strand.
TTCTTTGGGCTTGCTGTTTTCTCCCTTCTGAACATGGTGGTTAAGTCCCTCTGGGGATCCTAGCTCTGCAGTCTTTGCATTATGAGCTTGCAGAATTTGAGCATTTCTTTATTTCTTTTTCTGGGCAGTCTGGAAAACAGCCAGTTGGACTGAATAGGTCCCACTTAGAAACTGGACTGGATGCAGGCTGGACTATGTCTGAGGGATGAGGTCTGATTTAGAAACAGGCTGGTACAGCACAGACGTCCGACTTAGGAAACACACGGTGTGGAACTGGACTAGGTATCACCTAGAAACTGGAGGGAGTCCAGGGCTGAACTGGGCCTCACTTAGAACCTGGGCTGAATTCAGGATTGGAGGAGGTGCGGGCCCAGGGTCAGCCTGGGGCTGAGAAACCAGTATTCTCTCTGGCTGGGCTGGGTAAGAACTCGAATCTGGGCAGGATCCACAGTTGGACTGGGTCAGACCTAGAAACTGGACTGGATCTGGGACTGAACTGCGTTCCACTTAGAAACAACTTGGTGTGGGCGGGACTGGGCCTGGGGTCAAACTGGGTCCGATTTAGAAACAAGGCCGTGTTCACTGTTGCACTGGGTCTCCACAAAGAAAGCAGACCTGATCCAGGGCCGGACTTGGTGGGGGTCCAGAGTCAGACTCGTTCCAACTTAGAAACCGGGTCTGGGGGCTGTCTCGAGCTGGGTAAGAACCAGAATCTGGGCAGGATCCGCAGTCGGACTGGTTCAGATTTAGAAACGGACCTGGATCTGTGGTTGGAATGGATGCTACAACCTGGGAACAACTTAGAAACCAGGCTGAGTCTAGTGTTGGACCGGGTGCCGCTCAGAAACCGGACTTGGTGCTGGCGGGACCGCGTCCGGTGTCTGATTGGGTCCGACTTGGAAACTAGGCCGGGTGAGAGGTTAGATTAGGTTCCAAGTCGAAACTGGAATTGGTGCTGGTCGGACTGGAGGTCTGGGCTGGAACTGGGTCCAATTCAGAAACCCACAGCGAACGTGGGGGCTGGTCTGATTTGGAAACGGAATTGTTCCGGAAGGGGTTCAATATGATTTAGAAACTAGACCGGATCCAAGCCAGACTGGGCCTAATTTAAGCCGGACTGAGTCTAGTGTGAGGCCTCAGGTGAGTAAAATCTTATTGTTAATGCCGAACAGGTAGATTAACTTTACCAAAGGTAATTTTGAATTACAGTGGACACAGCTGAGAATTTTAAATCCAGATGAATTTATCAGTTTATGAGATGCTCTAGAGAAAAAGGTCGTCTCAGCCAACCACTCACTGTCATGCATAGAGTGAAAATTACTATTTTTTTCCTTCTTTACAGCTTTGGTGACCATTTTGAGACTCACCTCTACATTCCACTTCAGATTCTGCAGTCAGAATCCTGGGAAAACTTGCAGAAACTGGCAAAGGATGAGAGTTCTTATCAAAGTCACCTCTTCCAGATTGCTGTGTTGCCCAGTTAAGAGAGAAGGGTACAGTTTCATGCTGCCTCTTCCTTTCAGATTGGAAGGCAAACAAACGTTTGTGAGAATTAGATCTTGGAATTATGAATTGTGAATTTGCTTTTGGGTACGCATTGGTTATCAGTACTTTTCCAGGGATGGCTATTGCCTTCTTGTTTCTCTTGTTTTGAGTCCCAAGAACTTGATTTGGCTTTCCACCTAACTGAGCATACAGATTCTTGTGTGTGCAGACCAAACTCTAAGGTTGGGGGCTCCCAAGATGTGGCTGGACAAAAATGTGGGTAGTATTCCTTTTGTGGCTAAGGTCCTACCAACTATTGCTAGCTCTGGGGGGAGGAGATTGTTGAAGTCCATTATTTTGGGGAGTGGCTCTGGAGCACGAGAAGGTTGTGTCCAAAGGATTGTTCAATACAGACAGGAATATTTACTGTTTGTTGTGGCTGAAACCTGACAAGGCATTTGAAATGATTTTTTTTTTTTTTTGTAAGTAGTTCTGTGGTCAGAAGTTGGTCAAATTGAAAGCCTGGTGGGGGCTTTTCTTAAAGGCTTTTTCTCCCCTCAGCTAAAAGGAAACTACCCATAGGGAAAGAAAAGCCTGAAGTCTTTGTGGAAGGATTTACTAATTTTACACGCAAAGACACACAACTATAAATCTAGTACATAGCATTCTTTTGATTTCCATCTAAGTTGAAGATCTTCTCCCTAACCTAAGAAGAAAACTGAAAATAATATAGTTGGATGTGTGGGCAAACTCTTGATACCATTCAGGTTGCAATTTAATTCTGTGACAAATTAAGAGTAACTGCAAAATCTAGTCTGTATAAGAATTAGAAATGTGGCTCTGGAAACAGTTCAAAGCCCACCTTTTTTTTTTAAACCCAAACTAAGACTTCCCTTATTTATCTCAAAAAGGCTTGCAGATATTTTAGAAAACCTGGACTTGGGGAATGGTCATCGTCGGTGGTTTTGATTAGTTTCTATGATCTAGGATAATCTTCAGTAAATAAAAGCTAGTTTAAATCTGCTGGCTTGATTAAAACAGGCATGTCTTTAGAATTATCAGCATTAAATATAATACTTTTATTCTACCTAGGTTTACTAAAATCCAAATAAGCTTATCTTATCTCTGCTACAGAATTTGTCAGCAAAAAAGCAAACTTCATATGATGGATAACTCTTTAATGTCTCAAAGTTTTCATGAGTAATCTTAGCATAATTGTTAAGAACAAGTAAATTAAATAGGTGTAAGTAAGATAAAAGTATAAATGAGCTTTTCAACAATAATTATGCTTTATGGCATGTCTACTTAAAAAATAGTTTCCAAAATTTTTGGTAACTTGAAACCTTAAACAGAGGTAAGTTAAACATACATATGCGTTGTCTGTCTAGATCATTTGTGGGGTGCCAGGGTGGCTCAGTTAGTTAAGTGTCGACTCCTGATCTTGGCTTAGGTCATGATTTCACTGAGATGGAGCCTGTGTCAGGCTCTGCATTGAGAGCCTGGAGCCTGTTTGGGATTCTCTCGCTCTCTTTCTCTCTACCCTTCCCATGCTCATGGCCTCTCTCTTAAAATAAATAAATAAACTGGAAAAAGGTCTTTTTAGATCATTTCTAAATAAAATATAATACTGAAATTTTAATTACTAAATGCAGATTTATCTACTTTTGGCTTCCTTTTACAGAGGAACTAAAGATCTGTGTATCCAGTAAAAAAAACATGTTTTTTACTACATTGAAAAATTTACTATGAGGAACAATATACTTCTGAAAATTACGAAATGTGTTTATAAATTTGGCAATCCACAGAATGCTAGGGAAGCAGTCCATAATTGCTTGTTTCTTAGTTTCCACTAGGAATTAAGAATTCTAAGGGTTATGCATTCTAATCAGTATATGTAATTGAAACTACTTAGAAATAATAAGGGTGAAAGGAATCAACTGTGTATGAAAAGAAGGCAAGGAAAGTAAAATGATTGTCCCAGAATAAGAAAATGGAAAAAAATAGGACAAAATCTGAATGGATGTAAAAAAGTCATAGAAGTGCAAAAGGAATCTTGGGAAAGAATTTTATGCGTGGTCAAGCTGGCTGAGATAGGAATGGATTTATTTAAAATTTTAAAGAATTAGTTTTAATATCAGAAGTACACTGGTGCAAAATCAGAATTTGATTTTCTTATTTTTGAAAGAACAGGGTTTTCTTGGCCTCTTGATCTGTTCTTGTCTTGATGTGAAAGTGTTTGTTGTTGTTTTCTTTGCTTTATCTTTTAGTCAAGAGTTTGTGTCTTAACCAACATTGTGTGGTGTACTTCATATTGTCTTTAATTATTTGATTATGTAAAGCCTTTGATTATTTAAGAAAACCTAGTCTTAATATTAAAGGAATAAATTGCGTTCAGAATTGTGTAATCTTCCATATTTGCCTTTAAAATCTTCTCTTGTCATTTTGGTTAAATATATAATTGGCTATTATTTCATAATGATCTGTGATCTTATTTTATCACATGTTCATACCTTTTGGCATTTTCTCAAAATCAAATTTTAAATGGAGTCTGTTTGACCTGAAACTAATTTTGAGATTTCCCACAGGATCTCTAGAAGAATCTCAAATGATTTGTCTCTCACCTTGTGAGGGAGACATGATAAACTCATTAAGGTCATTTGGTATGTTAATTATGTAGGAAATAAATGATGATAAACTTTTTAGGTTATATATATATATAGTTATATATTATAATACAGGTGTTCCAGGAATTGACATTGCTAAAAATTTGTCATTACTCTCATTGTCCAGCTAGTATCCTAAATTATTATATGGCATAGACATAACTACATTTCCCTATCCAATGAACTTGTACCCGATCTTTCACCATCAACACTAGTTAGGTAATCTACCTGAGACCCCTGATATCCCCTTAGAAAAGGAACTTGAAATAATGAGCTTACTTTTTTGCCTTATCTAAGTTTCTTGTTCCCACTTCCTCTGCCTATAAAGTCTCATTTTGTTCATCTCCTCAGAGCTCCTTTCTCTCTGCCAGATTGGATACTGCCAGATTCAAATCAATTTTTGCTCAAATAAACTCCTAACATTTCAAATATGCCTCAGTTTCTTTTAACCAGTATAATACTGCAGTTTAAAGACCCTTGTCCACTTTCCTCTCACAATCAAATGATATATTATGGTAGAGAAGAACCTGCTTTTCCAGTTAACTGTAGGTCCTCCAAGGCAAAATAAATTAGGCATTTCAAGCAACTAGTAAGTAATATAGTAGTAGGCATTGGGAATGGGGAAAGATTATGTGTAAATTAGTGTGGATCATTTAAGGACCTGAGTTAACATTTCTTTCAGTAACTTGGGTGGGGCCTAGAATGTCTATAAATGGGTTGTCATGATGAATATGCATCTGTCACTATCTGTTTTCTAAAAAGCAGCCCATTTCTTTTGGCTATATCCTTTTTATTTCTATTAGATGCTTCTCTCTTTTTTTAACGCTCCAGTTATAGATAGCAGTTAGCCCTTACGGTATGGTACCTTTGTACAGAAAAACAAAATGTAACATATTTTCTGGATACATTCAGTACTGTACCAGGGCTCATGGCAGGACTTAATATATATTTTGTGGGGCCCAGTACAAAATGAAAATGTGAGTCCTTTTGTTAAAAAAATCTTAATAATTTCAAGACAACAATAATAGAGCATTAAACCAAGGACAAGAACGTTTTAAGTTTGGACCTGGGTGACTGCATAGGCTATATGCCCATGTATGTGTCCCTAGCTCATGGTTTGGGTCAGGGGAGCCAAAGTTGGGTTTTGAACCACATTTGCCCTGTCAGAGCCAAAAACTCTCACTCAGGAATAGTGTAAGACATGATTAACCAGGTTGCAATGGATTCCAGCATTGACAGGAATTATATAAATTAAATGCATTTTAAGACAGTATTAACTCCTTTTTATACGTTTGGCTTGAGTATTTTTCTGGATATCCCCTCTGGATTTCTGAGCATGTCTGGTTCTCCAGAGCACTCCCAGGTACAAGTTGGTAAGTAGTAAATGGGCAACTAAAAACTTTTCTTGGTTATTCACCTAAGCACACAATCAAAATTATGGCTTGTTTATTCATTTGTGACTCATTCTCATTGTTTAGTCATTAGGGTAGGAAGTAGTATACTATAGTAGATTAGACTTGAGGAACTTAGATCTGAGTGTAAATCTAGATGATATCACTTCTTGGTTGGGAATATTTGGCTAATTAACTTAAATCATTAAGCCCTTCACCTGCAAAATAGGGAAAATATTTACAATAGAATAAGTCAGGTACACCTCTATGATAAGCATTCACTAAATAACATTTCTGATTATGGAAAAATAAGTTCAGGTTTTTTTCTCTTAGTTGCAAAGACTATTAATGACTATTAGCTTTAGTGAAGAATTTCTCAAGTTATTACAAATGATGCCTTGCAAATATGAAATAGAATTTCTAAAGTAAGTGAATTAAGATCCTTTTTAAGGAGAGAAGGGGTTATGACATTAAGCAACAAGATATCAAACCTAAAAATGATTCAAAGTACTTCTTTAATAATACTGTAATAGTTTAAATGAGGATTGTAGTCAGTGTGTGTGTGTGTGTGTGTGTGTGTGCGCGCGCGCGCACCCGCGCGCACGCATTTTATGGGAAGAAATTTTTCTTGTTATAATTGTGCTTTCGCGTACTAAGACCAGTTATTTAAAGATATATTACCATGGATATTAAGAGACTACCATCAATGAACAATACAAAGGTAAATAACTAATACTCTATGGAGAGAAAGCAAAGAATTTAATCTAAAAAAAGCTTTGAGTGTTAGCCAGTTAAAATATTTGCATTGTGCAAAATGATTTCCATAGCAATGGGAATTTGGAGGTCTCAAGCCAATTTAATTCTAACATTTCATCTCATTTCCTAATACATTTCATCTTGATGAGAGGCCAAAAATTCATGTGATATCAAATGGTATAAATATCAATGGAAATTTTTGCCAGGAAAATACATTTTAAGTATAGAAAACATGGTATATTGGATACAGTATAGGATATGGATTCAAATAGAACTTGTGCAAATCTCAGCTCCTAACATGAAATAATATTTCTGTAATTTGGCAAGTCATTTCACCTCTCTGACCCTAATTTCTTAATTTTTAATATTAAAAATGGCCCCTTTATAAAAATTGAATGAAAAATGGAGTATAATGCATATAAGTGGCCTTCCAATCTAGTTCTTGCTCGATAAATGATAACTGTTGGTTTTTATTAACATTAAGTTTAGAACATATTTCTCTTTTATATTTTCATTTTCTCTTCTCAAATAGGTGATTAGTTAGTTCTTTTTAGGTAAATGTCATAGCAAAACTCCTTGGTTTCCTTTGAAACCCTCAGTACAACTTTGAAGAGCTAACAGCTATTTAATAAAGGACTGCTGGAAAATCTAGTGTGGAAAATCTAAATGCCTAAAGAACAAGAGAGAAAATGGTCTGAAATGTTTTCTTATGCAATATTAAGCTGTGCTTTTTTCATCCAGACACATATTTGTTAATATTTTCTTTTACCAAGATCTATTCTTTCCTGTTTTTTGTTTTTTTTTTTGTTTTTGGAAATTCATAGCCTTCCCAGTCTTTGACTTTCTTTTCTTTCTTTTTAATAGAGTCATATATTCAAGACTATTTTATTTTCCTCTCAATCCTAAGATTAAACAAGTACCAAAATATAATAATAAGTAATACCTGATGTTCTGTCGTAATGTCAGGGAACATTGTAAAGTGGTAGAGATTATGGCAAATAGGGGAGCTTATGCCCCATCGAAAAGGACAGCTACACTTCATCCTTAAGCAACTATTAATAGTGAGATGTAGGGCCAGTATTGTCAGATAATATTTTTCAAACAAATATGGAAATTAGTTTGGTAAAATTTTCTTAATTGGATCTGACTTCATTTTATCTTAATATGCCTGCCAGTACTGTGTGTCAAACATTTCTTGGACCGATTCTACCCAGAAGGTCATCATTTCACAGCATATACTTTAAGGAGTAGCAGATCTTGGTGAGAATCTAGAAACCTTTTGAAGACATGACTCCATGGCCAGCTGGCTGAGTGGTGGTCCACCAGCCATTTCTATGTAGAATGGAGTAGCCATGAAAAATTCAGTACACACATTCTTATTTCTAGATATAAACCCTGGCATGAGTAAATGTCACTTTCCAATTGTACCTATAAAAATCATGCATGAGACTTATTGCCTATCTATTACCCTTCCTATTTGTCAACCCCTCTTTCCCCTTCATTACAGCTCCTCTGTGTGCTAACCCGCTTTCAAAATTAGAAGCAGGTGAAAAAAGAGAAGAGTTAGAATATAGCACAAATTCAATTCTAGTAATAGTTTTGAACAGCTTTCGTAATTAGTCTGTGTCAGGATATCTATGATTACTATTGAGTGGTTGAAGTAAGTCAAAATAGTAGTAATTAATGCATTCTTCATGCCATTCCTAATCACAAGAAATTAAAGAACGATCCTTGCTTTATTCCTGTCAAATGGAGGGGTCTTGAGGTAATGAGGTAAAGGAAGACTGGAATGAGTCTCAGCACCTAGAGTAGGGTTTCAGAGAGAAACAAAATGCTGTCCTGGTTCAGAAAGAAGTTTCTGTTAGCACCTGCAGTGACTCACACCACGTTTAGCATTGCCTCCTGAAACGGGTATTTGTTTCTCCCCATGATGATTCTACTAACCCTGCTACAGTCTCTGCTTTACTTCAATGTGTTTGTATCCTACTATTGACTTTTTCTATGCTCTATGTTCTATCTCATAATTGGTACTACACTGTTGACTTCCATTAACTCATAACTATTACTTGTCTCGTGGTTTTTTACTGCTTTCCCATCATCTCAAGCCCCTACAGGGGAAGATTTTACTGGGTCTGTTAGTCACCATTCAGATGGTATTGTTCTTGGTAGAATTTTCAGGGCAGCCAGTTTTGGCCTAGGGCCTACCGATCTCTGGACACATTCCTTGAGATCAGGTGCCCGTTTTGTCTGATCAGCTAAGGCCCAGGTCCCAGATATGACCGTGGAGTCACATGCTCTGAAGTGTGAATAATCTTTAAAAATTTCTTCCAGGAGGAATGTGGTAATGACAGAAACCCTGAGGCTCCTGAGAAAGAAATATTCTAGCTTGTAGTGTCTTGAGTGCCCAGTACAAACAATGTTTCTTTATACCCTCAGTTTAACTGTAGGTTGCCAATATTATCAATGGTTCAAACATTCTTTCAACTCAGTAAAACAATGCATTATTCAATGTTTAGTTCATTTGTCCTGTGGTTTCTGAACTTATAGGGCTTCACCATGTCTATTCTATCCTGAAGTGGTCAAGATGTTTTGATACTAAAATTCTATTAAGAGTATGAAAGTTTTAAAATAGAATTATAAATTTCCATATTGATCTCCACAAAACTCACATGCATAAAAGCTCACTGATAATGTGATGGGGAACGAGTTGTGCCACGTAACCCTAGACAGTGGATTAGTAAAATACTGTATCAATTATTGGGAGAGCTATATACAATGATTAACTTCTTTTCTTTTTTTATAGTTTATGTATTTTTGAGACAGAGAGAGACAGAACATGAGCACAGGAGGGGCAGAGAGAGAGGGAGACACAGAATCTGAAGTAAGGCTCCAGGCTCTTAGCTGCCAGCACAGAACCCGATGTGGGGCTTGAACCCACAAACCATGAGATCATGACCTGAGCCAAAGTCGAACACTTAACCAACTGAGTCACCCAGGCACCCCTACTAAGATTAATTTCTAATAGGTAATTCATGTATCTGTATTGAATGTTTGATTTCTCATTAGCTATGAAGTTATAGAATTAGGGGATTATGCACAGACTCAAATAAGAGGGAGTCCTTTGACATAAGACATTGGAACCCTAGACTGAGTAATGCCCTTCAAGTATTCATTTCTCCGTTTTGATATGTCTGTATCTATAATTTCTGATTCCATTCGAAGTAGGGTTCAAGTTTCTGAACAAATGCTAACCTTTTGATTCTGAACCTTTATATTTGTGAAGCCACCTTATTTTTTTTTCAAATCCAAAATTAGAATGTTCTATTGGTAATGAAGTTCGTTTTTTCCTTTAGAAGGATGTTCAGTTGCTTTTCATACATTTAGGACATTTTCATGTACCCATGTGCACGTATACACACTATGAGAAGTTTAAATATTCTAATTACAAATGATTCAATATTCCCTGAAATAATATGTTTTCCACTCAAGTTTTATATTAGTAAGTCTCCAAATTGAAATTCTTGTCCATTGTGCTTGGGAAATTTAGAGAAAATGTATAGTTAAAGAAAAGAGAAGCAGAAAAATGATTGGGAGATCTCTGTGGGGTATATTAACCTAAACCAATATTAGTAAAAAGATTGGCTTTTCACATCATTTTCTCCTGCTTTAGTTTGATTTTCAGTCAACTTCAATTTGGAACATAATAAAAATGTCTTTTGTGTAAAACTGAGACCACGTGAAGAACTTTTTCTTTTGATTTTGCCTGTTAAAAATTTGTGGTAACAGACATATAGCATGAAATCTACTCTCAAAACAAAATTTTAAATGTACAATATTGTATTGTTAACCTGAAGCACAACGTAATACATTGGATGTCTAGAACTTTTTTGTTTTGCATGACTGAAACTTCATAACCATTGAAGACAAACTCCCAATTTTCCTCTCCTCCAGCCCCTGTCAACCACCATTCTAATCTTTGCTTTGATGATTTTGACTACTTGAAAAACCTTGTATAAATGGACTCCTATAGTATTTGCTTTTATGTGACTGGCTTTTTTTCACTCAGAATGGCTTCAAGATTCATCCTTGTAGCATATGACAAATTCCTTCTCTTTGTGAGTGAAAAATATTCCACCACATATGCGTGTATGCATGTATATATATATGCATATATACACACATATATGAACATATATATATATATATATAACATTTATAAAAATCCATTCGTCCATTGAGGGACATAGGTCATTTCAACCTCTTGGCTATTGTGAACAATGCTGCAATGAACATGGGAGTGCAGATACCTCTTTGAGATACTAACTTTAATATTTTTGGATAAACACCGAGAAATAGGATTTCTGGATCATCTGATAGTTCTATTTTAAATTTTTTGAGGAACCTCCATACTATTCTTCACACATAAATGGCTGTGCCATTTTATGTTCCTGATAACAGTGTAGGAGAGTTCCAATATCTCCACATCATTACTAGTGCTTGTTATTTTGTTATTTATTTAATAATGGTCATCTTAATGGATATGATGTGATATCTTACTCTGGTTTTGATTTGCATCTCCCTGATGATTAGTGATACTGGTCGTATTTTCACACTGTTGGGCATTTGGATGACTTCTTTGGAAAAAAAATCCTGTTACAATCTTCTGTCCACTTTTAAATTAGAGCATTCATTTTTTTGCTGTTGAGTTGAAGGGGTTCTTTATATAAGATGTATGGTTTTCCTATTCTGTAGGTTACCTTTACACTCTTTGTTTCCTTTGCTGTGCAGAAGCTTTCTGGTTTGATGCAGTTCTACTTGTCTGTTTTGCTTTTGTTGTTTGTACTTTTGGTGTCACCTAAAAGAAATCTTTTCCAAAACCAATATCAATGAAGCTTTTCCTCTATGTTTCCATCTGGGACTTTTATAGTTATAAGTGTTATGTTTAAGTCTTTAATCCATATTGGTTGATTTTTTATAGTGTAAGGTAAGGATCCAACTTCATTCTTTTGCATGTGGATATTTCAGTTTTCCCAACACCGGTAGCAGACTTTACTTTCCCCACTGTGTATTCTTGGCACCCTTGTCAAAGGTCATTTGACTGTACATGGGTGGGTTTATTTCCAGGCCCTATATCCTGTTCTATTGGTATGTATCTGCCTTTGTGCCAGTACCACATTGTTTGATTTCTGTAGCTTTGTTTGTTTTGAAATGAAGACACATGAGGCTTGTATCTATGTCTTATTTCTCAAGATTGCTTTGGCTATCTGTAGAGCTTAATAGTTGTATATGAATATTAGGAAGGGTTTAATATTTCTATGAAAAATACCATTAAGGTATTGATAAGGATTGCACTGAATCTGTGAATTGCTTTGGATAACATGAACCTTTTAACAATATCAAGTCTTCCAATTCATGGAATAAACTTGGAATATCTTTCCATTTATTTGTATATTCTTTCAATTTTTGGTAATGCTTTATAGTTTTCTATGTTCAAGTCTTGTTGCTTTGTTAAGTGCATTCCTAAGTGTCTTATTCTTGATGACTCTATTGTAAATGTGATTGTTTTCTTAATTTCCTTGTCAGATTGTTGTTAGTGTCCAGAAGTACCACTTACTTTTGTATGTTGATATTGTATCCCACTACTTTGCTGAATTTATTTCTCAGTTCTAGCAGTTTCATTATTGTCATCATTATTGAATCTTTAAGTATTGTACACACAAGATTATGTCATGTAGGAAAAGAGACAATTTTACTTCTTCCTTCCTGCTTGGGATGAGTTTTTTTTTTTCCTTCTCTTGCCTAATTTCTTGAACTCGGACTTTCAGTACTAAGTTGAATAGAAGTGGTAAGAGTGTGTGTGTAATGTTTTGTTCCTTACCTTAAAAAAATTCAGATTTTCACTATTGAGTATAATGTTCACTTATATTTGGCCATTATTATCTTGAGGTAGTTTTTTTTCTACCTACTATTCCTATTTTCTTGAGTTTTTGTTTTTAATCATGAAACCATGCTGAATATTGTCAAATGCTTTTTATATCTATTGATACAACCATAGAATTTTGTTCTTTTATTCTGTTACTATGGGGTAGTACATTGATTCATTTTTTAAATAGTTTATTGTCAAGTTGGTTTCCATATAACACCCAGTGCTCATCCCCACAAGTGCCTTCCTCCATGCTCATCACCCTCCTCCCCCTCCCCCCACCTCATCTGCCCTCAGTTTGTTCTCAGCATTCAAGAGTCTCTCGTGGTTTGCCTCCCTCCCTCTCCCCCACTATTTTTCCCCTTCTCACCCATGGTCCTCTGTTAAGTTCCTCCTAATCCTCCTATACATGCAAACATATACATTGATTCATTTTAATATGTTGAACCATTTTGCGTCTCAGCAATAAATTTAAATTGATCATGAATTGAGTTGACTTATTTTGCGTATTTTGGTTTCAATGTTTATAAAGAATATTGGTCTGAAGTTTATTTGCTTGTAGTGTCTTTCTCTGGCATTGGTATTAAAGTAATGTTGGCATGATAAAGTGAGCTTAGTCATGTTGACTACTCTTCAACATGCTGCAAGATTTTGAAGATTGACATTAATAATTCTTTGAATGTATGATGGAATTCACCAGTGAAGCCAAGTGATCTTGGCTTTTATTTGTTGCAAATTTTTTGATTACTTATTCAATCTCCTTATTAGTTATATAGCTGTTCAGTTTTGTTTCACTATGTATCTTTCTTGGTACATAACATGATTCTAGAAATGTATTCATTTTTATTAGTTTATCAAATTTGTTGTCATTTAACTATAAAGTAGTCTCTTGTAATTCTTTTTATTTCTGTCATGAGTTGTCATATTTCCCCTTTGATTTCTGATTTTTAAAAATTTTAATCTTTTCTCTTTTTCCTAATACTAGCTAAAGATTGGCCAATTTTATTGATCTTAAAAAAAATGACTCTGGAGTTTTCTTGATTTGTGTCTGTATTGTTTTTAATTCTCTATTTGTTTATACTACTGCACCCATTATTACTATTTCCTTCCTTTACTAACTTTAGAGTGTTCTTGGATCATGACCTTAGGGTATACTTCTTGCTATCTATACTCTATAATTATAAGCCTCATTTCTTTCTTACTTTCTGAAACTGACTTTCAAAATTCATTTTCTAAAGCTCAATTCTTTGAGCTTTTAGTATCTTTACTGCACTTCCTGGTTGCTTAAAAAAAGCCATATTCCATTATCTAAAATCAAGAACCTGTGGTAATTTTTGAGCATTAAATGTAAATTAGACCCTTCATCTGTATTAAGCTCAATTGTTGAAGTAGATTAATGGCATTAAGGGCTTACTTTTTCATTGCTCTGTATACATATCCTTTGAAATGTAACCTTAAAGTTATTCATCTAATGGATCAAGAAGATGTGGTTTATATATACAATAAAATATTACATGGCAATGAGAAAGAATGAAATCTGGCCATTTGTAGCAATGTGGATGGAACTCAAGGGTGTTATGCTAACTGAAATAAGTCAGGCAGGGAAGGACAGATACCGTATGTCTTCACTCATATGTGGAACAGGAGAAACTTAACAGAGGACCATGGGGAAGGGGAAGGGGAAAAAATAGTTAAGGAGAGGGAGGGAGGAAAACCATAAGAGACTCTTGAATACTGAGAACAGACTGAGGGTTGATGGGGGTGGGGGAGAGGAGAAGGGAGGTGATGGGCATGGAGGAGAGCACTTGTTGAGATGAGCACTGGGTGTTATCTGGAAACCAACTTGACAATAAACTATAAAAGAAAAAATACTAAAACAAACAAACAAAGAAACTAAAGTTATTCATCTAAATAAAGAGTATATTTCTCTACCACATGTCATTTACTTTGGCCAGTGGCATTCATTGGAAGTGCCTGTGTACCAGTTCTAAGCCTGGGCCTCAAGAGGCCTTGAATAGCTTCTGTTTACTTTTTTCATTTTTGTGTCAGCCATGAGAAGACATTCCTAGGGATTCTCTGATCCCATGTGAAGGATGAGAGGCAAATGAAGCAGAGCTGAGTCACCTAAGGCCCAGTTGAGCCTGAACTACATTAGCTAAGTGACTTAGACGTTTGAGAAATAATGGCTTCTTGTGATATACCAAAACATTTTGTTGCAGTTTTTACATGGCAGAAATCACCAGTATAATTACAGGTGATTAAGGTATAAATACCTTATAAAACTAAGGATCTGGTACATAAAATTTAAATATTTAGTAAATAGAAAAACAAGATAAAATTGACAGTGGCTGCCAACAAGTTCATGGTCTTCCACTATTCTGTGTGAAATCTAATGTAGCAAACATTTCTGTGTGTTCAGTAGGCCACATATAGGGTAGGATCCAGAAGAAATATTAAATTTATCATTTTATGGGATTTGAATTAATAATTTTACTCTGAATCCATGCATCTCCCCTCTTATTTATACTATAAGTCTGGTACTGACTCACTCTTTATCAAACGTATCTGATATTGATTCACTCTTTATCAAACATAACTTTGAATCTTATTTTTAAAGTTATATGTTGATTAGGAGGAATTGATACATCACTGAACACCAATGCTAAAAATAGCATGGCGCTTGGAATGGATAGCACCACCATGGAACAGTTATTTGCTTATCGAGATAGATAGCTAGGCATATATAAATTTTTCTACCACAGGATAATATAGCTCATAATTTTACCACCATGGAAATTTAGTGAATATTCAAAAACAAGAGCGAAGCAATTGGGGTTTTGAAAAAATCCACCTATATTAAAAAGATAAAATTAACTAGTGAATAAAACTTCCCCTACCATAATCCCTCTTTTAAAGATAACTGTTGACATTTTATTTTATTTTTGATATAACATGTGCATGCATATTTTCTCCTATCAATTATTTTTCCTTTAGTGAGGAGCTTATAGGTTATTTACATTGAAACAAATACTTGCAAATATATCTTTGAGTACTTATGTAATACTTTATCTGCAGGGTAACGTGAAACTGAGTTAATGAGTATGTGGAAAATTTTGTTAAATAGTGCCATTTTAATTCCTAGAAATTTGCCCCAATTTGTGTTCCCACACACAGGACATAAATATTATCTCAATTAGTATTTACAAAAATTCCTCACCCATGCCAGGCTTAGTAATTTGATAGGTTAAAAAAAGAAAGATTTTGGTCATATTTCAGCTCTTAGCACAGTAATAGCTACCTACCCCAGCATTCCAAGAGAAGCTTTTATCTTACTTATGGGAGCCAGGTCAGGCAAAAAAGACACTGTGGTCCAAATATTGGGAATATGTGCTCTGAATGCTGATTGCTACATGTGATCACAAAAGTGTAGACAAAGAGATGGGCAATTATTGTTGGACTTGTCTTCATTGTTGCAAGACCAACAACTCCAGATAAAATGACTTATGGGGATTTAAAGAGCCAGTCTCCCCACCCCTTCATTTTTGTCTTTTTTCCCTTTTGGGAGTTGGATATTAAAGTTTGGGACATACAAAAGCATATAGTAGAAATTAGATAGTTGTGCATGCACAGGGAAAGGCAGAGCAGGAGACATGAATATATCTTAAGTTTATGCCTTAGGCTGATCCTTTGCACATAGCAGTCTATAAAAATGAAATCAAATCAAAACAAACAAACCGTGGAAAAGAGGAAGAATGTGACTCCCACAGTTACATTTTAAGATTCAAATATCTAGTATTCAACACAAAATAACAAGACATCCAAAGAAATGGGAAATTATGTATCATTGAAAAGAAAAACAAAGAACTATCCCTGAAAAATACCTGATAGGAGGCCTACTAAACAAAATTTTAAAACAATTGTTGTAAAAAAGTTAAAAGAACTAAAGGGAGACATTGAAGAAAGTACAAGAAAATGATATATAGACAAACTGGAAATATCAGTAAGGAGATAGTAAATCTAGAAAGAAGGAAATAATTATGTAGTTGAAAAGTACAATTAATTGAAATGAAAAATTCTAGAGGGATTCAAAGATAGATTTGAGCAGGCAGAAGAATAAATCAGCAAACTGAAAGAAAGGCAATAAACATCATAGAGTTTGAGGAACATAAAGGAAAAATGTTGAAGAAAAGTGAATAATCTTTTAATAATAAAAACTGCTTACAAGAGACAAAGAGTATTATATATTAGCAAAGATTCAATAGAGGAAGAAGATACAGAAATTATGAATATTTATGTACCCAATAACAGATCACCAAAATATGTAAAGTAAAATTTGACAGAATCAAAGGAAGGAAGGAAAAGATAATTTGATAACAATAGTTGGAGCCTCCAATATGCCACTCTGTATAATGGACAGAACAACCAGATAGAATATAAGTAAAGAAATAAAGGACTTGAACAATACAGTAATCTAAGTAGATCTTATAGACGTATATAGAACACTCTACTCGTGAAGAGCATACATCTTTTTCAAGTTAACATAGATTATTTTTCATGATAGACCATATGTTAAGTCACAAATTAAGTTTCAATAAATCTTATAGATACATGCAATACAAAGTGGTATATTGTGTAACAAAAATCAGATGAAGTTAGAAATCAGTAACAAAAAGAAAACTAGAACATTTATAAATTTGTGTAAATTGAACAATGCTGTTTAAAATCCGGTGGATTCAGGGCACCTATGTGGCTCAGTAGGTTAAACATTTGACTTTAGCTCAGGCCATGATCTCATGGTTCATGGGTTCAAGCCCTGTATTGGGCTCTGTCCTGATGGTTCAGAGCCTAGAGCTGCTTGAGATTCTGTCTGTGTGTGTCTTTTTCTCTGCCCCTCCTCCGCTCACACTCTGTCTCTTTCTCAAAACTAAATAAACATTAAAAAAAATTAAATCCAGTGGATCCAAGGGGAAGATACAAGGGGAATAAAATACTTAGGTATGAATAAAAATAAAAACATGGCATATCAAAAGTCACGGGGACAGAGAAAGGAATCCTAAAGAAGGAATTGATAACTATAAATGTTTTTATTAAAAACCAAGAGATCACAAATCAACAACCAGCTTTACAATTCAAGGAACTAGAAATAAAAGTAGAAAGTAAGCCCCAAATTAGCAGAAGGAAAGAAATAATAAATATTAGAGCAGAAATAAATAAAATAGAGAATAGAAGAATGACAGAAAATATCAACAAAACCAAAAATTGGATCTTTGAAAACAGCAACAAAATTGATAAACCCATAGCTAGATGGATTAGGGGGGAAGAGAGACACACAGAGAGAAGTCTTAAATTACTAGAATAAATAAATAAGAGTGGGAACATTACTGATTTTACAGAAATAAAAAAGGATTATAAGAGTACTATGAATGAGGTTCCTGGGTGGTTCAGTCAGTTAAGTGACTTACTCTTGATTTCAGCTCAGGTCATTATCTCATGGTTTATGATATCGAGCCCTCTGTGGGACTCTATGCTAACAGCACCCTCACTTGCATGTGTTCTCTCTCCCTCTCTCTCAAAATAAATAAATAAACTTAAAAAAAAAGAGTACTGTGAACAACTATGTACCACTATATGAAATAGAGAAAATCCTAGAAACAGAAAAGCCTATGAAGACTGAATTGTGAACAAATAGAAAATCTGAACAGACCTATAACTACTAAGGAGATTGAATCTGTAATCCAAAATCTTCCAACAAAGAAAAGCCATGTACCTATAACTTCCCAAATGAATTTTACCAAATATTTAAAGAATTAAAACCAAGATTGGTTTTCCGAAAAATTTTCCAAAAAATCTAAGAGAAAGGAACACTTCCAAAATCACTTTAGGAGGCTAGCATCATCTTGAAACAAAAGTTAGACAAAGAAATTACAAAAAACAAAACTGCAGAATTATATTTCTTATGAATATTGATGCAAAAACCCTTATCACAATATTGAAAAACAGAATTCAGTAGCTTACTAAATGGACTGCAGTCCAAGACCAAGACGTTTCTTCCTGAAATGCTAGGAAGGTTCAACACAGGTAAATCAGTCAGTGTAATACATATGAAACCATATGGTCATCTTAATTGATGGGGAAAAAGAAAATGACAGAATTTTTTTTTTAAGTTTTTTTTTTAATGTTTTATTTATTTCTAGGAGAGAGAGAGAGACAGCGTGAGCAGGGGAGGGTCAGAGAGAGAGGGAGTCACAGACCGAAACAGGCTCCAGGCTCCGAGCTGTCAGTCAGCACAGGGCCCGACGCGGGGCTTGAACCCACAAACCGCGAGATCATGACCTAAGCGAAAGTCGGACGCTCAACCGACTAAGCCACCCAGGTGCCCCGAAAATGACAGAATTTAAAAACGGTTTAATAATAAAACATTCCACAAAATAGGAATAGAAGGAGACCAACTTGTTATAATAAAAGCTATATTATGTGAAAATCCACAACCAGTGTCATACTCAAAGATAAGAGACTGAATGAGGAAAACCATTCTTCAAAGATCATCAACAAGGCAAGAATATACACTTTCATCACTTCAGTTCAACATAGTCCTAGATGTTATACCAGAGCAGTTAAACCAGAAAAAGAAAGAAAAGCATCCAAATTGAAAAGGAAGAAGTAAAAATGTCTGTGTTGGCAGTTGATATGATTTTGTATATAGAAAACTGTAGAGATTGGATGAAAAGAAATTCTTAGTAAACCATTTCAGCAAAGTAGCAAGATAAAAAGTTAATACACAACAATCTTTTGCCTTTCTATATACTAACAATGTAACAGGAAATTAAGGAATATTTCCATTTATAATAGCATCAAAAAGAATAAAACGCTTAGGAATTAACTTATCAAAAAGGGTGAAAGACTTAATGAAAACTGCAAAGCACTGATGGAATGAATTTAAAAAGACAAACAGAACAGCATCCACATTGGATTGCAAGGGTTAATGTAGTTAAAATGTCAGTATTGTTAAAATGTCAAAGTGGTCTATAGATTCAAGACAATCCCTGTCAAAATTTCAATGATTTTTTTTTGCAAAAATAGAAAAACCCATCCTAAAATTCTTATGAAATCTGTAGGACCCTGAGTAGTCCAGTCTTGAAAATGGAGAACAAAACTGGAGGATTTGCTCAAAGCTAAATAAAAAGAATGTGATATAATTTCAAAGCTAAATGACAAGAATGTGATATAGTTATTAACACAAACATATAGACCAGTGGAATAGAGAGCGGGAGAAATAAACACATGTATGATCAAATGATTCTTTTTTTTTTTTTTAATTTTTTTATTTATTTCTAGGAGAGAGAGAGAGAGAGCGTGAGCAGGGGAGGTTCAGAGAGAGAGGGAATCACAGGCTGAAACAGGCTCCAGGCTCCGAGCTGGCAGTCAGCACAGAGCCCGATGCGGGGCTCGAACCCACGAACCGCGAGATCATGACCCAAGCGAAAGTCGGACGCTCAACCGACTAAGCCACCCAGGCGCCCCAAATGATTCTTAAAAGACATTTTAAGTAATCTCTACGCCCAATGTGAGGCTCAAACTCAAAACCCTGAGATCAAAACTTGCATGCTCTACTGACTGAACCAGACAAATGCCCCTATTATCAAATGGTTTTTAACAAGAGTGCCAAGACCATTTAATGGGGAAAAGATTCCTCAACAAATTAAAAATAGAATTATCATAAGATCCAGAATTCCCACTTCTTGGTATATGCTCTACAGAATTGAAAGCAGGGTCTCAAATAGTTATTGGTATACCAGTGTTTATCTGAGCACTATTCATAATGGCTAAAATGTTGAAGCAAATTAAATGTTTAAGAGCAGATGAAGGGATAAACAAGATGTGACACACATAGAAGATGGAATATTATTCAGCCTTAAAAAGAAAAGAAAATCAGACACTTGCTATGACATGGATAAAGATTAAGGACATTAGGTTATGTGAAATAAGTCACCAAAAGACAAGTACTGTATGACTTGACTTCTATGAAATGCTTATTGCAGTCAAACTTACAGAGAGAAAGAACAATGGTGGCCAGGGGCTAGAGGTTGTGGGGGCAGGGGTGAGGATTTATTGTTTCCTAGATAGAAATTTTCACTTTTGTAAGATGAGTCCTGGAGGTGGATGGTGGTGATGGTTGCACAATGATACAAATATTCTGAATACTATTAAACTGTACTTCACAACTGGTAAGGTGATGAAATGTTGTATGTATCTTATCATATTTAAACAGTTGAAAAAGTGGTACCACTTTTCTTTCAGATTATCTTAATTGTGAGGTTCAAACCCATTTCAGTTACTTATTGGCTATTTGTACTTCATTTTCTATGAATTACCTGTTCATATCATTTGCCCACTCTTAAATCGTTTATTTTCTCTTATTGATTTAAATGAAGTAAACTTAAAATAGTACTTTTTCTGACATGTCTATATAAATCTTTCAAGCAAAAGATTTGATCATTATCTGGGAACTCAGGATAACATAGAATTAGTCTGAGGAGTGGAAAAAATTGAGGCCAAATAACATGGAGTAGTGGTGAGCTTACTTTTTCAGTAAACTATCCCCTTGTCCCCCTAATTTTGTTCATTTTAACCTATAATTTGTATTTCATTGATAGTATATTATTCTTTCAAAATGACTTTCAAAAATAAAACATTTCTGTCTCCCTAGGTACTGAAGTCCCAGTAAGGATTTTAGAGTTTCATTTTTCCATAAATTACATTTGTTATGGTGTGTTTGGCTTTTATTTGGGGGATTTTTCATCTCTAAAAGGTGTTATAAAAATAAATGAGTTGGTTTATAAAAAACACTAAGCATATTTTTTATTTTTGTTCTCATAATAGTCATTTTCTCTTAATTCCTAAGTGAGTAATGGCTTGGATTATTTCTTCCCATACACCATTTTGATTTTAATTTGTTGAACAAATAAATAATAAAATAAATAATTGCATGTTAGAAAACCGATTCTAAAATGCATCTAATTTTCAGCATGGTTTGATGTTTGTCATCTAGAATATTTGATCTTCCAAAACAGTCATATATATTTTAGAGACTTTGCAGCATTTCTGTTATCATGCCTGAAACAATATGTTCTAATAGAGAACTCAAACTATCCTAGAAACCATTAAACTACCTTCACTAAAAACAGTTAATATATTTAAACTCTCACAATTTAAGTAAAATTTTAGCTGCTGTTAATTAAAATATGGTCAGGTGTGATGATGTTGCATAAAACTGATGCTTCACAATGCAAATAATTAAAAGACTTCAGGATAGACCAAAAGCTGATGCTTCACCTATGGATTTTTAACAGCCAATTGCTTTTTAATATTCAGCAGTAAGAGATGGCTACTTTAAAGCATTTCCTTTCCACTTCAAAGGATGCCCTGTGGGTGTTCACATCATTCTTTGTATGGAAGTTGAAAAAGAAATTATGTATATAAAACTCAATATTGAATATATAAATATATGAGTATGGTTTAAGGAATCAGGAGACCTAGAGGTTATTCACAATCCTACCTCTGACTCAGCGTGTGAGAACATGGCCAAGATTTTTAGCTTTTTTGACCTCTGTTCCCCATCCTCATAAAAGATGGTTGAAATCACAGAGGAATTTATTGTAAAGCTTATGAAGTTTAAGCTTCAGGGACTCTTGCACAGGTCACTTCCAAGACCTTGCATTACCTGAGTATTTTTATATTCATATTTTTAAAATACTTTTTCTTAAGAGAGTCCTCCCAAAAGATATGCATTCCCAGATTTGCAAAACCTGGATTCATCACTGGCTGGAATACATTCTCCTAGGTTTCCTCCAGTTTTACAGGTCAGTGTGTTTTATATGAATGCTCAGTAATACATAGTAACTCACAAGTGTTTGTCACCCATAGTGTTTTCTTTTGTAAGATTTTTCTGCTTTTCTTATAATACTCTGTGACTATTATGAGGACCGGTTTTCACAGAAATATTAAAAAATCTTTGAAACCTATCTTTTTTAATCTTTCTCTTTTCTGACTTTTCTTGTCTCTTAGTATAAGGATTCTTAAAGTGTGATTCCATCATTGGGTATGTATATCAGAATAACCAAGAGTATCTTCTTAGTGCAGATTCTCAACCTGCAACCTAGACTTGCTGGATAATGAAAAGAGAAACAGGTGGCAGATATAAGCAATCAGCATTTTGGAGAAGCCCTCTAAGTGATTTTTGTGTCCGCTAACCTGCTTATCTGAATGTTCTGGAATGTGTACATGAATGTTTCTTAGAAATTAGAACCAGATGGCAAGGTGAATAAGAATGCAAGAAAAGCTACATGCAGGTAAAAATTTATGACCCTTTCTCCAAAGAAAAATGGATAAGACGATTATATTTTACTGTATTATATCATATTCATCTTCCAATTTATACTCCCATTTTATTATGTCATTTTGCATTTACACTTTTCTCTGTTCTCTTCACTTGACTAAAGAGAGGAGAGACAAAAGTTGAAAAGGAAGTCTCCCTTACTTTCCCTTGCCAGACTTCTTGGTCGGAGGTTCAGAACCCAGCATACCACCGGAGGAGTGTTTGAGTAGGAACAGAGAAGACCCAAGGTGCATAGGCCTCCCTTACACTACAAGGGGTTGTCAAATAAAGGTAACAGGGTAAAGCAGAGAGAGAAAAAGTCTGGTTTGCACCCCTGAGCCTTTCTGAGTTCTCTGTGCAGTAGACTCTGAGTTGAGAACTGCTGTTACATGATGGAACTCAGGATGACCCAGAGCTGGGCAGACATGTACTAAGTGTGGGTTGGGACCTGTATGGAGTGACCAGCAGAAGCTCCAAGGCTCTGACATGTATTGATATTGCGAGAAGAATTTTAGAATGTTGGTAAAATTAGATCAATCCCGCTTCACCGTGTGCGCTGTATCTCCTGGACGCTCCTGAGAAACAGCTACAGAACACATTTTAGAAGCATAATTTCCATTGTGAGAAGTAATCCCCTTGTGAACTGGGAGAACCAAGGTGGCATTTACAAAGAACTTTTCACCACCCTAAGGTGATAGTTTGCTTGAATTAAGTGGGCGTGGCAGCAGATAGGGAAGCTGAAAGGAAAACAAAGACATGAAAATTATTTAGCAATAACCAGAATTTTTCTGCTGTGTTCCAGTTTTGTGATCCGTTGCTGGTATTACATGCAGGTCTCAGAGGACATATCACATGTTCTATGTGATTAGCAGGGATATAAGCAAGTGGGAATGTGTGTGTATATGTGTATGTATCACAGAGAAAAGCATACTTCATTTGGTCTTGCATGCTTTTCCATACTTGAAATGTTTCTGTTGCCTCAGCAGTTCATGCTGTTTACCCCTATTCCAGAGCCATGCTTTTTACCTATGCATTTAAGAAGGTAGACTTGCCCCTCAAACTCTGTGGAAATGGAAGTTTCTAGAAGCAGTTGAAAGTTTTGGGTGTTCTTTGTTTTCTTTTTTCTTTATTTTCAAGTACCAGAGAGTATAACATGGTTGAAGACAGAGTATAAATCAATTTTAGCAAAAAGCATAAAAGAACATTAGGGCTGGAGTGGGCAAATTTCCAAAATAACTTTTGTGAAAAAATTGTTTCAAGGAAACCAGCAGGCAGACCCATTCAATTGTTTCCAGAATTTGAGTTTTGAATATCAAAAACGACTGGTAGAAAAATATTAACTTTGAGTGGTCAAATGAATTTCCATTAAGTAGTTATGAGTGATCATGGTACTTGCAATCTTCCATTTAATAGGTCAGCCAACAACTTTGGTCTTTATGGTTACACTTAAACACATAATGGATCTATCAATATGAGGCTTGGCATTGACCATCATATCTAATGGACAGCTCTTTTTGATCGAAACTGTCATTATATTTTTTTTATCTTGGATTTGTGGTGCTCTTGTTGAAGTTACTGAGTGTTCAACAAAAAGAAATATGAGCAGTATGTGGAAGTCAGGCTATCCATGTATATGAACCATTTATAAACATGTTGTTGAAATTGTGCCCTTTATTTCAGCTTGATTTTCTTTATGTCAGTATTAACATTTATCCATATTTTATTGATGAGTGTTTTGTTTTATGAAGATACAAAGTAACGCACACAAAACGACAAATGCTGTTATCATAGACTGTCTTAAATGATAGCTTTGAAATTTGTGGCCATTCCTTCAGGATGTCTGTCAGAAAGGAAAATGAGCTTAGGAAAGAGGCTAACTTGATTTATAAAATTATTTGAGGGGAATCATCTTGCGAAGTTACTTCCAGAAGTACTTTCTGTTGTTTGAGGGTCATTCATTATCTCCAAGATTGGCAGATTAATTAGTTGGTGTTGTGTTTGATAACTTGGCAAAAATAAGCAGAAAGTTATGAGAATAATTCTGACTTAGTTTCACATTGTTGCATTGTTGAGCTCATCCAGGATCCCAAGAGCTATTTGATAACTCTGGTATGTTTATCACAAATCTCTTTTCACTACTCAGGATATACTCTTTGTCAGCATGTCAATAATTCCAATGACTAATGCTGGGAATACAGCAAACATGGCATAGTTTTTACAAGAAATTCTCAGTCATTTTGAAGAACAACAATTCTTAAAATATTTAGAAAAGTAATGTGCAATCTAACTAAACAAATGATTTCCAAATTATATCATGATCCTTACCAACCTCTTCCTCCCCTAAATTCAATGTCTGTCAAACTTTTCATCCTACATTTTCTCTTAGGGATTCAAATTCCTTTGTTGCTTATTCTAGCCAACACTTTTTGAAACATAAGGTTTTTTTTTTTTTTTCCAGTGAAGTCTCAGTATATTACCAAATATTTATTGGTCCGTATTTTCTAGCTTGCCTCTTCAAAGACAGATTATCTCCCCTACTTGCCAGTGCTGCTGTTCTTAGTGATGCAGATCGCTTGCCTTTTGATGAACATGGCTGTATGAATCAGAGTGAGAGAAAATACTAGTAGTGACTGAATATTCTAGGTTGTATCTATTATGCTACAGTATGCTCATTTCCTGTATATAAAAAACAGCATATTTGACTTAGTACTGAGTTTCCTCATGCCTTAGAAAGTATTAAACTCTCTAAGAGAGGAATAAAGTCACATAGTTACAGATTTCTATAGAAACAGGAAAACAAACTATAATAAAGACTATACTTTTGGATACTTGTTAAAAGGCCAAGGAGTATATTTGGTATTGTGATAGCTATTAAATGCATTTTAACATCCATAATAATTGAGAATAGTAGGAAAGCAATAATTTTGAATAGTGAAACATAAACTAAAAAGAAATTGCTATTCATTAATGTTTTGTGGCTTTTTCTAGTGCCAGAGAATTCTTCCCCACTGAGATAATGCCATAAAACATCAATGTAAGCTGTAAAATATGAAGTAATTTTCAAAATATTTTCATAATTATTTCATTATGCACACTTCCATTTTCAAAAATGTCTCGAAATAAGATAATACTGTAGTTGAGTTAATGAAACTGGACTTTCCAAGGAGTAGATTGCATTTTATTTCACGAAACAATTCTTTTTGTAATATGATTGTGGCCTGACTGTGTGTACAAGGCTCATCATTAAGTTCTGGGGATATCAAGATTAATGAAACACATCTTGTTTTGAGAGTACTAGTAGGGCTGGCGGGGTGGCTCAGTCGGTTAAGCACCCGACTTTTGGTCTCTGCTCAGGTTATGATTTCACAGTTCATGAGATCAAGCCCCATGTTGGGCCTCTTTTTTTTTTTAATGTTTATTTTTGAGACAGAGCACATGTGAGTGGGGGAGGGGCAGAGGGAGAGGGAGAAAGGATGTGAAGCAGGCTCCTGCTGACAGCAGAAAGCCTGACGTGGGGCTCGAACCCATGAACTGTGAGATCATGACCTGAGCTGAAGTCAGATGCTTAACTGACTGAGCCACCCAGGCGTCCCCCATGTTGGGCTTCTTAAGGACCGTGCAGAGTCTGCCTGGGATTCTCTCTTTCCCTTGCTCTTTGCGTCTTCCCCGTGCACGCTCTCTCAGAAGAAATAAATAAGCTTAGAAAAATAGGGTATGAACTAATGGTTCAAAACAAGAAAGCATTAATAGAGATATAGAAGAAACTGTGTAAGCACTGTAGAGGAATATGATCCATGATTACTTGGGAGGGGACCAAGAAATACGTTAGACTTCTCCTTCCCTACCAACTTCAAGTAACATGAACTTCACTCGTAAAATATGACTCTTTCCCTCCAAATACTTACCATTTATTTCTTCTCTCATCCTCTGACTTTTTGAGAGATGAGTTTAAAAAGAAAGGATACATATTCCACATGTATATAAGATGTCCTCCCTTGGATCATGCAGAAGTGATCAAATTTCCAATAACGTACCTATAAAATAGTTTCTTCCCTGGTTTAATGTATGGCATGATAGCATAAGTTCTGTGTTAGGAAAAAAAAAAAAAAGCTTTGAATTTAGTATACAGAGCTCATTGAATATGGCACAGCAGAATAGACTCACAGTGAGACCAACCTGCATTTGGGACAGGTAATTGAGTCCATAGATCTGCATTCTATGATCTGGTAGGCCAGCACTTAATTATTTTTCTGGTGCATCAATGAATTTCAAAATTAACACTCATAGGAACTCAAAGAAAACTAGTTAGCCTGAAAGATTTAGGCTTTGTCTACATTCATCTACATGAAAGAAACAGTTTTATAGGATACCTAAGTGTCCTAAAATATTGATAACCCAGAAGCATCTCACAGTTTTAAACTTCTTTAGCTGGGTCTTGGGTATTTTGGATGAAGACATTAGATCATTCTCTGTACTTATGACTACACAGAAGAAGTAACATCTGGGAAGGAAATAAGTCGTTCAATATGGGTATAGACATCTGTTTTCTAATAGAAAAACTGCTATCCTATAAAATATTTTACTATAATAAGGGATAATAATGTTTTTGTTTGGCTATCCTTTTGTTTATGTTTGCTTTTAACTTGAGAGCACAGAATTTTCCTGAACAGTACTTACTTGCAATATTCTTTTCTTTTAGAGCAAGTGCTGGTGGCAAGTCCTACTTGCCTTTCTTTTATAGCAAGTCCTGAGGGCAAGTCCTACTCTCTGTAATGATAATGATGACTAATAAGTGTGGCACAGTGTGGCTTTGGTGTCAGAAAGACATTAATTCAAGTCTCACTGTATATAAACAGAGACTCCTTGAAATTCTCTGTGGTGTGGGAATAGACAGTCTTTACTGTCCACTTATTCCCCCTTTACTAAGGAAGATCAGTGAAGCTGTTCTTAAACCCTCCTCAGTCATGTAACCTGCGACTAATGAAAAGAAAGTTAAGATTTTTCTGTGGCAGCCAAAGGCCCAATGTCAGAAAAAGGAGAATGAGAATGGTTTCACGTGGGAAAGTTGACCACAGCAATATGGTAGGAGATGATCTATACAAAAGACATTTGATGATGGTTATGCAGCTTCCATACACTAGATACATCCCACCCCAGGTTCACTCCCTCTCATCATAGAACCTGCTTTTACATGTGTCTCTCTGTATACTTTACAGTCACTTGACTGATTTGAAGACCAGTGAATCCTTAACTACTAGCAGAAGCTAGGTGTATTTGTGCCCAAGTAATCATACTAAAACATGCAGAAATTTTTGTCAGACCTGTAACTAGTCATTAAAACAGAAGTGTGATCTTTTTTCCACCATCGTAAAGCATCAAAAGGCATTTTTAACGTGATGGTATAATTCATAATCAGTAAAAACTTTCCAGTATGTGGGAAGCTGAAGTATGCTCCCAGAAATGAAATTGGTGCTCTACTCCCATTAATAAGTGCTTTAAAATATGTATGGAAATAGTTCTCCTCATTTTCAATAATTCTTCTTGTTCATTACAGCATTTAAAGGGGTAGAGGGTGGGGAGTAAAAATACCATTCCACAAGCAGAAAAAAATTTAACTAGCAGCAGATGGTGAGACTGTAAAGAAACTGCTCCACACAACAAGCTTATGGAAATTGGTCTCTTTCTGATATAGTCACACATCATTTAGCTCTAGAATCATGGGTCAGGGCAATACTGGCCATATGTTAACCCTAGCATATCTACTTCTTGCTGATATAGGTGCTACATTTTGAGGAATTTGATTTGAGTCAAAGCATGCTGTAATTTTTATAATAACAAGGCATGACCTTTGATGTATTTTACCATTGCCTGATAATGAATTCTCTGGAGAGCTTGAATCTGTTTTTTTTTTTTTTAAATTATTATTTGAGATAAAGCTTAATCTTATTTAAGAGCTTTGTGGAACCAAAAAGCTATTATCTTTTTACATTAGCTTAGGCTTTCTTTCTGAGAAAAGAGGAAAAATGGGAAGTGTGTGTATGTGTGTGTGTGTTTGCGTGTGTGTGTGTGTGTGTGTGTGTGTTGATGTGAGGGTAAGGAAGTCATGGAAAGAAAGGAAGGTTAGAAGTTAGCAGAAGACAGAGGATCCTCTACAGTTGCTTTGTAGTAATTAAAAGTATATGCCCATAAATTCTTGAGTATTTTTCCCTTCTAAGGTTGGAGACTAATTACCCTTCTTTTGAAGGTAGTCTGGATTTTTTGACTTGCTGCCAGTGAATGGAATGAAGTAAATATGATGCTATGTAACTTCCAAGAGCAGGTCCTAAAACGGATAGCTTTTTTTCAGACTCTGTTGGATTATTTGCCTTGGGGAAAGACAGCTGCTATTTTTGAGATAACTCAGGTAGCTCTGTGTGGTATTCTGTGTGAGAAGGACCTGAGGCCTCCTGCCAATAGCCAGGACTGACTTGCCAGCCATGCCAGTGAGTCAGCTGAGAGTAGAACCCTCAGCTCCAGTCAAGTCTTCAGATGATGGTGGCTCTTAAGCATATAACTAAACCTCATAAGAAACTCTAAGCCAGAGATGCCCAGAGAAGCTACTCTTGCATTCCCAACTCATTATCGTTGTGAGAGTTGATAGAAGTTTGTTATTTTTAAGCCACTAATTTTTGGAGTAATCTGTTATTCAGCAAGTTGTTTATGTTTATTATCTCATTTTATCATCATAACAATAAGAAAGATAAGTATTTTACTATCACCTCTAAAATTTTGGGGGGATGAGAAATTGAAGGTTTGAGAGTTTAAGCAACTAAATTACTACATTGCTCATGATGTCTACATATCAGTAAGAATTAAATTCAGCTGCAAATAACAAAAAAATAAACAATAATACATATACATTTTCACATATAAAAACATTGTATTTTAGGATGATGAGAGCTGGTTCTCTGGCTGATGGAATACATAGTCCATCCTAGCTCCTTCTAACTGCTTTGTTTACTGTTTTTAACATGTAGTTTTTACACTCAGGTTCACATGATGGCTACTGCTTCACCAACTATTGCAACCATATTTTGGTGAGGTATAAGGACCCAGGACAGAGGTTAATCATCTTTTCTTTGACTAGTTTTGCCTGTTTATGTCAGGAAGAAAAGTGCTCTCCATGAGTCTCTCCTACACCACAGTGGCCATGGTTATGTTGGATTGCATCTCTTAACAGAAAGGGAGGCTCAACCCATTGCCTTCTGGGAAAAAAAAATGTGTAGTCTTTGAGGACGTAAAGGATGAACAAATGGATACTTCTAGGCAACAATCTGCCGTTGTCATCATTTACCTCTTAGGTTATTCTGTATTCAGATAAATCCAGCATTCAAGTTATGCCTTGATATACATCAAATTATTTGTTACAAAATTTTACAGTCTCTTTAGATTTTCCTATTTATCAGTTCTTAGGTGAAGCTGGTGACCATTAACCAAAAATTAATTTAACCCACTCCTCATGGGATTCATAAATTTAGAATTCATTAGAATGCATACTTTATTATCAAGAAACAATTATGTACAATCTCTGTAAAATGTTGTATAACTTATATAAGTTTTCCTTAGTTTAACTAAATTTAAATTGTTAATTAAATAATACAAATATGTTTACTTTTTCCAAAGAGACAGTTAACCTACTCAGATTGATTACAAGCATTTTTCCTTAAAAATAGCCTATTATAAGCCTAACAGTATTAAGGATGTCTTTCTAAAAGCCTTCTGGACTTTAAATTAAATATTGGCCACTGAGCATATGACTTATATCCTTCTCCAGATTACAGTAAATGACGAAAAGAGGAGTTAAAAGAGAATAAGTCTTTACTATACCTGAAAATATTAGAATGGAATCTTATGAAATAGACCAGGCGATTTTTTAAAATTTCTTAAAGTCATTTGATATATGTTACCAAAGATGAAACAGAAAGAAGTACATGGAAACATACATGATATAAATTACCAAAATGAAAAGTCAGTAGAAATATTCAAAGATTAAATGAACAAAATTGTCTATAACATAACTTAACAATAAAAACAAAACAGGAGAGAGAAAGAGAGAGTTAAAGAGATAGGGAGTTTAATTCAAAGAACAAATTATGATGACAATGAAGATAATAAAACATGAGAAAAAATATAAAGACTAGAAGAAAACAACTTTAATTTGGAAATGCCAACTAAAGATCAAACAAGGTAAGTTTTTTCTGAAGTCCCAAAATTTGGTACATTCTTGCCAAATTTCTGATAATAAAAGTCTAAAATTTTCACAAGAAAATCTTGAGGTGTGTTTCAGTAAAATAAGAGAGTTTTACAAGAGAAGTGAAGATAGAGGATCTAGACAATAATGAAATTAACATAGGTAGTTAGTAAAATGAAATCTAAGAATGATAGCTGTACAACATCCCTAGAAAGCAATCAGTTCAAATGAAAGCCAGGAATTTGTGGTCTGGAGGAAGAATGTTCTCAAGAAGAAAGTGCTCCTATTTAGCTTATACTATAGCTATGAATTTTGAATATCTGATGCCAAGAGAGTCATGGTACTAGAAGGAGACACACTAAAATGTTTTATTACTTTGTACAATTGCTAGCAAATTTAGGGGGAAAAAAGAAAAAAAAAAAAGCATAGTGGGGATTTACACTTGAAACTCTTGTATAAGCTGCCAGACCTAGTAACATAATTTTATGCTATCAGTCTAGTCATGCTACTTGCTTCTGTAATAAATAATATTCACACAATAATAACATTGGCATATAACCTTCAGTATCTCACAATATGACTGATTTGGAGATGTGGCCTTTAAAAAGGTAATTCACATTAAGTGTGATCATTAAAGTGGGCCTGTATACAACATGAGTGGTGTTCGTGTAAGAGGGGGAAATTAGGACACAAAGATGGACAGAGTGAAGAAGGGGCTTCCTGCAAGCCAAGTAGAGAGCCTCAGTAAAAAGCAATCATGATGACACCTTGATCTAGAACTTCTGGCCTCCAGAACTGTGAGACAATACATTTCTTTTGTTTAAACCACCCAGTCTGTGGTGCTTTGTTATGGTAGTCCTAGCTGACTAATACTAGAAGTATCAGACTCAGAGAAAGAATGGAATTAGGATATGGGAAGTTGTTTAAGTGAGTTAACTGCATCATCTTCATACCAGAGGAAAAATTAGGCCTTGACTAAACTTGATAAATAAAGAAAAAATGGTGTAAGCATATAATGTAGAAAATTGGTGGTGAACCCAAGAAGAATTAAAATGATCATACGTGATTCCTTCTTAGAGGCAGCACTAGAAATGAACAGGAGATTAGAAGCACTTAGCTGTTTTAAAATAATCCTATATTGTGTTATTTTGTTTTTGTTTTTTGTTTTTTGCCAAAAAAGAAGTAGATATAGTTAATTACTCAGTTTTAAACTATTGTGGATAGTTACCATAGACTTATGGCTTCTGTATCACTTTTTTTCTTAGTATGCTTTTATTTCATGAGGCATTCTGGTTTATGGAATATAAGAAAAGAAAATAGCTATGAGAACTGATTTATTCTCTGGTTTCCAAAAATGGAGAATACATTGGTGACAATACACAAGTGAGAAGTCTAATGTAAAGGACAGACTTCAAAGGAGTTGTCACTGGAAAAATCAGACTAGAAGTGAGATATAATGTAGGGAAAGTTTATAAATTATAATTACAGCCATTGAAACAGATGGAGTAACAGGTGGTGAGGCAACAATGAAATACAGAATGCGATGGTGAAGGGAGGCAGAAATGACCAGATTCGACTTTGTGAAGGGCTTCAATTCAACACAGTATCTTTTAGAAAGTTTATGACGTTTGCAATAACTGATGGACGATTCTACTGTATGCCTGTCCTAGCCATCTATATCAAATGTGTCTAGTAATTCAACTCCTAAAATTAGTAAAAATAAGTAATGTAAATTTAATTAATTGCAGCTAGTTAGCTCTTTTAGATGAGATTGAGGGTCATAACAAAATAAAACACTAACATCAGGGAGCCTTGGTGGCTCAGTTGGTTGAACATCTGACTTCAGCTCAGGTCATGATCTCACAGCTCTGGGGTTTGAGCCCCACCTCAGATTCTGTGCTGACAGCTCAGAGCCTGGAGTCTGCTTCAGATTCTGTGTCTCCCTCTCTCCCTGCCCCTTCCCTGCTCATACTCTGTGTATCTCTGTCTCAAAAATGAAAACATTTAAAAATTTTTTAAAAAAAGAAAGAAAACACAAAGAATCATTGTGAGACTAGAGGTCTGAATTAAATTATTTATTAATACATGTCCAGGGAAGGGATACCATGAGTTAAAATTTAAAATAGAACATTATTTTTCCATAGGTTCTTATAGGGTAAGAGGAGTGTCTTTCATGAGGAAAAATACATTTCTTTCATATATGCTATATCATTTTATTACTTGGTTTAAATCAGATGGAATTTGGAAATTATTTATGAACAGTTTGGAATAATTACATGTGGACAAATTAAGCACAGCAACATAATCTCAGATGAAAGTCATGCAGAATGAATGTTTTGCTTTTGCTTTTACTTGACCAGAAAAACAAAAATGACTTCTTTGTACCTATAGTAAAAAAAAAAAAATAATAAGTCACCCTCAAATGATGACTGACAGAGTTCCCATCATGTATATCACTTGCATTTTCATTATAGCCAAATGCATGATAAGATATCCTACACTTGTTTTAGTCCATTCACATTGCTGTTATAAAACACAACAGACTTAGTGGCTTATAAACAAAATAAATGTATTTCTTATTTCTAGAGGCTGGGAAGCCTGAGGTCAGGGTGCCATCATGGTCAAGTAAGGAACCCTCTCCGGGCTGCAGACTTATGATCATGTCGTCACATTCACAAGGGGCTACCTCAGAGTTTCTTTCGAGCAGGGCACTAATCTCATGCATGACAGTCCACCCTTATGGCTTTATCACCTCCCAAAAGTCCCATATCCTAAGATTATCACACTCACGTTAGGATTTCAACATAAGAATTTTGGGAGGACACAAACATTCAAACCAACACTTGTTCACTCTACTTCTTCATGTCCCTGTCACTCTTCAGTCCCTGAAAGCTGGTTCTCACTCCCACAATATGGCTAAAGTAATCCTTACAGATAAACAAGGACTTTTTGTAACTAAAGTCTTCATCCTATTTAACTTTCCAGCAGCTCTGAGCGTCACACCCGTTTACCTAACTAGCTACTGGTTATTTTATTTGGATGTTTCCCAGATATCTCAAAGTCAGCTTTGCAAGGTGGAACTCAGTATCTTTTTCCTAGTTTTTCCATGTACTAACCAATGAGCCAAACCAGAAAGTTGTATAAACACACATATACGTGTGTTTATATAAAAATGCATGTATTCTGTGTGTGTGTATGTGTGTAATTCCACAGGCTTTTAAAGCTCCTTGCACCCCCCTTTGCTGATTTTTAATTGGACTTTTTATTTGTTGTTGTTATTCAGTTGTATGAATTATTTTTATATTTTGGATATTAATTTTTTGTTAGATGTATTTTTGCAAAAATCTCCCATTCAATAGGTTGTCTTTTCATTTTGATGATGAGTTTATGTTTTGTTTAGTTTTTCTGTGTGGGAGCTTTTTAGTTTTCTGTAATCACATTTGTTTATTTTTGCTTTTGTTTTTCTTGCCTTTGAAGTCAGATCCACAAAAATTTCACTAAGATTGATGTTGAGGAGCTTATCACCTATGTTATCTTCTAGGAATTTATAGTTTTGGGCCTTTTTTTCCCATCTTTAACCCATTCTGAGTTAATTTTTGTGTATGATGTAACATAGTTTTCTAGTTTCCTTATTGTACATGTATCTGTCCAGTTTTATCAGCATTCTTTATTGAAGAGACTGTCTTTACTTCATTGTATGTTCTTAGCTACTTTCATTATATTTACTCCTCCTTGGCTAGATTTATTCCTAGTTATTTTATTCTTTATGATGCTTTTGAAAATGGTATTTTTTCTTTTTTTTGATTTGTATTTATTTTGTTTATTCCAGGACAATTAAGGTGTACAATATAGTGATTCAACAATTCTATGCATTACTCAGTACTCACCACAATAAGTGTACGTTTTATCCCCTTTGCTTATTTCACACATTCCCCAGTCCACCTCCCCTCTGGAAGATACCAGTTTGCTCTCTATATTTACAAGCCTTCTTTTTTGTCTTTTTCTTTTGTTTTGTTTCTCAAATTCAATGTATAAGTGAGATCATATGGGTGTTGTCCTTCTCTGAGTTATTTCACCTGGTATTATACCCTGTAGATCAATCCATTTTGCTGAAAACAGGAAGATTTCATTCTGTTTTATACCTAAGTAAGATTCCATTATATTTATATACCATTTCTTTTTTTATCCATTCATCTATGGATAAACACATGGGATGCTTCTATCTCAGCTGTTGTAAATAATGCTGCAGTAAACATAAGGTGCATATATCTTTTTGAATTAGTTTTTGTTGTCTTTGAGTAAATACCCAGTAGTAGAATTACTGGGTCATATGGTAATTCTATTTTTAAGTTTTTGAGAAATCTCTATACTGTTTTCCACAATGGCTGTGCCAATTTGCATTCGTGCCAACAGTGTATGAGGGTTGGCTTTTCTCCAGATCCTCACCAACACTTGTTGTTTCTTCTGTTTTTGATTATGGCCATCTGACAGTAATCTCTTTGACATCAGCCATGGAAAGATTTTTCTAGATATGTCTCCTTTGGTAAAGGAGACAAAAGCAAAATTAAACTACTGAGACAATACCAAAATCAACACTTTGCACAGTAGAGGAAACCTTCAACAAAACCAAAAGACATCCCACTGAGTAGAAAAGATATTTGCAAATGATGTATCTGATAAAAGGTTAATATCCAAAACAACATACAGAACTTCTACAACTCAACACCAAAACCCAAATAATACAATTAGAAATGGGCAGAAGACATAAACAGACATTTTTACAAAAAAAAAAAAAACATACAGATGGTCAATAGACGCTTGAAAAAATGTTCCACATCGGTCATCATCAGGGAAATGCAAATCAAAACCACAATGAAATATTACCTCACAAATGGTTTCTTTCCTTAATTTCTTTTCCTGATAATTCATTATTTGTGAATCCATATTTCACATATGATTTAGGCACATATATTCTATGTATGGTCTAGGCACTTTTCAAATTGGTGTTTTTGCACTGCTTCTGCAGGGCAATTGAATATGTGCATGAGTCCTTCACGATGGGGCTTTCTGTTCCCTATAGTTACATGGTTTTCCTGGATGTACTCCCCATTGTTTTTCAAAGCTTGTCATTTAGGGGACTCATCTTTCTGAGGCAGGATCTAAGGGTAAGAGTGTCTGATGTGGTGTACAAATCCCTTACTGCTTAGCGAAAAGTGTCATAGTTTTGAGATATCTCCTGGTTATGGATTCCTGTGCCTGGGTGATGTTTTGCTTGTGAGATGGTGTCTCTGCTTCTCCTACTCAGCACTGTCCCTTTTGGCCTTTGTTGTGTAGACTCTGTTCATCCAGTTTTCTGGTCTTTTTCAGAGGAAATTATTTCATATATAGTTGTATACTTGTTGTATCTGTGGGAGGGAGTGAGTTCAGAATCTTCCTACGCCAACATCTTGAACCCAATTCTTATGCCAGCCCTTCCTTCACAGTTTTTAAGCATGATTTTCCTTCTGTTCGCAACTTATTTTTTCTTTCTCAAACCATGTGCCCCTACATTTCCTCTCTTACTTCTGGATAGCTCCATGGATGAAAAAGCTGTTTCTGTAAACTTTCTGTAGCCTCCTGGACACCTGGGGGTTGCCCATGGTCAAGTATTCTTATGCCATCAACTCAAGAAACTGCTGGAAGTATACCTATACTGGGTCAAAGTTGGGGACTATAGGAATGGCTGAAGTACCTGTTTTTTGAGTAACTGGTATTGATAAGATGCAGCTACCCTAGACTATGAGGGAAAGTTGCATACCATTGAGTTAATGCCTAAAAAATTAGGCATAGAAGAGGGACTGAACTCTGAGCTCAGGCTTTTCAAAGCCTAATTTCTGCATATCCTTAGCTTCTCTCTCACGATTTTGCTTAAGTGTGGAATGACAAAGAACGTGTGCCTGGGAGTCATAGGAACTCTACAGTGTTATTGTTGTGCATACCCTGTTGTTACTTTTCTGCCTTTTCTTAAAGATCATCCGGGAAGTATTCCCTGACTGATCATTTGCGTTAGGAATTGAAAATCCTAATGTGCTCATAAAGCATATATAATTTTTTCCTCAGCATTTATCAAACTATAGTCTAATACTTTCTCTTTTGTAATATTTATTTATTTATTTATTTTGAGAGAGCGAGAGCACACAAGTCAGGGGAGAGGCAGAGAGAGAGAGAGGAGAGAGAGAATCATAAGCAGGTTCTGCACTATGAGCACAGAGCCTGACACAGGTCCTGACCTCATAAACCATGAGATCATGACCTGAGCCAGTGTCAAGAGTTGGACGCTTAAGTCATGATCTCACGGATTGTGGGTTCGAGCCCCACATCAGGCTCTGTGCTGACAGCAAGCTCAGAGCCTGGGACCTGTTTCAGATTCTGTGTCTCCTTCTCTCTCTGACCCTCCCCTGTTCATTGTCTCTCTCTCTCGCAGAAATAAATAAAACAAAAAAAAAAAAAAAAAGAAAGAAATAAAACATTAAAAATTAAAAAAAAAAAAAAGAGTTGGACGCTTAAGTGCCTGAGCCACTCAGGCACCCCTCTGCATATTTCTTATCTTTGTCACTCATTAAAATACATGGAGAGTTTTTAAGGTTTATTTATTTATTTATTTTGAAAGAGAGAGAGAATGAGAGTGAGTGAGCAGAGGAGGGACAGAGAGAGGGAGTGAGAGAATCCCAAGCAAACTCCATGCTGTCAACACAGAGCCCATGTGGGGCTCAGTCTCACGAACTGTGAGATAGTGACCTGAGACAAGATCAAGAGTCAGAGACTTTACCGGCTGAGCCACCCAGGTGCCCTAAAATACATGGACAGTTTATCTTATTTATAAGTATATCCCCAATATATATAATATAATATCTGATACTTAGTAAGTTTTTAATTAAAAATATTGAATAAATTAATGGCTCAAGAACATAAATCTATCTGTACCATGGGAAATAAGGAAATACTTAACAAGGCTTAGTTAGCTAAAGCTGTTTATTATTGGTTCTCCCATTATATCAAGTCATTCTTGCTATGTAAGGAACTTTAAAAACTCAGTAGTTAAAAACTATAATAATAATTTATTATTGTTCACGTGTCTGCATGTTGGCTAGGATGTGGCTTATTAATGCTAGCCTTCATTAAAACTTGCTGCTTTAGGCTACAATGGCTGGTTGGCTCTTTCTCTCACTGCAGGATCATAGGCTGCTCTGCTGTGCACATCTCTCATGGTCCTTGGACTATCAGGGTATCTAGACCATATGATGGCAGCGGAGGTTCACAAGAGGAAGTGTAAGCCTGCCAGTCTTCTTTCAGCACAGATGTGCCACTGGCATGCTTTTGCTTCTCCTCACGTATCACTGGGCAAAGCGAGTCAGATAGCCACATCCAAAGTCAAGGGTCAGGAAGATATACTTCACCCACAGTGAGCCATGGCACAATAAGAGCAGCAATAGTGTGAAAAAGTTTCCCTGTGTGAGGTGATAGATGTGTTAACCAACCCTATGATGGTAATCGTTTTGCCACATACACATGTATCACATCATTACTTTGTAGACACCTTGAACTTACACAAGGCTATATGTCAGTTATATCAATAAAGTTAGAGGGGAAAAAAAAGAGTTAAATTTCATACTTCCTCAAATTTCTACTTTTAATTCCAATTTGTCCAAGAGAAATTTTAGGAAAAATGAAATCGAGCTTTAATAATATGAATTTCTTTAGGTTAGCTGGCCCAGTTTTGTTTTTTCATTGATTATAGGAAAACAGTGTCTCTATCTCTAGCCCCCCTGCCATGTGTATATGTGAGCAGAACTGGTTTTTTCTGAAATGAAAACTGGTTAACTTAAAGGTAGAATCTCAGCTGCTCAATTCTTCAGGTCAAAGTATTGCTTTTGTTGTTTTTACTTGAATTGTGTGGATAACTTTCTTGATCATTAACTGGTCTTGTCCTGAAAATATCTGACTAAAGTGATATTGCTTTCTGGTAAACAGTTAAGATAGTCATTAGCATTACTGAACATGTTTTTACCTTTTTGTAGTTTATTTTAGTCAAAGGGAAGATCAATTACATTTTGAAAATACTGTTCACGTTGTTAGAATCCTTCCAATCAATTCAAGCTGGAAAGATGTAGATTCATTATTTTAAAATCTAGATAGCATCTAAGGTAATGAAAAATGCTTTCCTCAGAATAAAAACACACATTTATTTCTTTTCTAGCCTACAAATTACTTGTATAACTCAATATTTTACTCTCCTTCCAGTATTTGAAAAGTAGATGATTTAAGGTGAATCACTGAATTCATTCCTCTTGACTTTAAATGTGTCTTCATTATATGCATTCCAAAGAAAAATTATTACCTAATCTACAAAGATATATTTTAATCACCAAATAATATGCTGAATGCATTTACAACTGTAATTTTGTGCATGTGAAGCAATTAATTGCTCAATGTTAACTCCAGTCTAATGCTTTGCAAACAGAATCAGGGTGCAAAGCTATTCAGAATATAGACTGACTCCAGATAAGCAAACGCACTCAGGGACAGAAAGAACTCAGCAGTATTTTAAAGGTAGTCAGCTTCCTAGTTTCTAAAGCCTAATGCTGGTTATAAAAGTGGTTAAGGGATAAGGGAGAAAATATTTGTGTGTGGGGGGGTTGTAAAATATGGAGTTTTCATATTTTTTTTATTTTATTTTTTTCCCTTGGTGGTAGTTATACTAAGATCGAAACTATTGTAATCTGAGCCATTTTGTCAGAATGGCATGAAGAAAGTTGAGAATAGGAGCACAATAAATATGCCAAATGAGTCACCTACAGACTGAATATTCCTACCCCAACCTCCTATTCTTACCTTGAAAACCTAAGTCCCAAGATGATGGTGTTAAGAGGTGAGTCTTTGGGAGGTGATTAGGTCATAAGGGTGGAACCCTCATGAGAGGGATTAGTGATTTCATACAAGAGGCCTCACAGAGCTTTCTTGCCCCTTGTGCATGTGAGGACATTGAGAAATCAGCTGTGTGAACCAGGAAGAAGACTCTCACCAGATACTGAATCCGCAGGTGCCTGATCTTAAACTTCCTAGCCTTCAGAACTGTGAGAAAAAACAAAACAAAACAAAACAAAACTCTTTTGTTTATAAGCCACCTGTCTATTGTATTCTGTTATAGCAGCCTGAGTGGAGTAGGGAAATGACTTGTAAATCCTTGGGTTTTCTTTTAATGTTTTATTTATTTTTGAGAGAGAGAGAGAGACAGCATGAGCAGGGGAGGGTCAGAGAGAGAGGGAGACACAGAATCTGAAGACAGGCTCCAGGCTCTGAGCTAGCTGTCGGCACAGAGCCCGATGCAGGGCTTGAACCCACGAACCGTGAGATCATGACCTGAGCCGAAGTCGGACACTTAACCAACTGAGCCACCCAGGTGCCCCTAAATCCTTGTTTTATATTACTGAATAGGTGGTAGGTCAGTGTAGGATGTTCTCTCTATAAGATCACTTTACAGGTTTGGTCTATACTTTTGTGTTTATATAGATATGTGTTTTCTTAGTATCCGTAAGAGAAAGGTCACCGTATTTTGGGGGGCAGAATAAGAAAAGTACATACTAAAAATGAGTGGTGTTTGTTCCTTGGGTGTGTACATTCTTATAGATTTTTTATTACCCCACCTACGTATATACAGTTTCTTACAGTACTTGGTATTTCAAAGAGAATGTACATTGATTCATATATGAGCTTTAGAATGATGGTACTGAAGATAATTAGGACCTGAGGGACAAGAGACAAAATATTAATAGGACTATTTCTGTCTTATTGTGGTATTTCTCTATTTCACAGATGGCAAACACTTGATATTCATTGAAAAAATGAATAAATGAATGATATAGCAGTCAGGAATTATGAATTAAAAGTATAGTATATAAACGAGAAAAAGAACTTTATATTATGAGGCAGATAGACTGGTATAAAAATAGAAAAGTAAAACCTGACAAAGAAAGTAAAGAAGATGAACTGGGAAAGATATAACTGTAAAGCGAGGAGAACAAAATCATTATACGAGACCTGGTTTGA
Organism: Hyaena hyaena; assembly: GCF_003009895.1. NCBI lineage: Eukaryota > Metazoa > Chordata > Mammalia > Carnivora > Hyaenidae > Hyaena > Hyaena hyaena. Next base: position 606,220 of record NW_024081317.1, read on the forward strand.
CCTGAACTGAGCACCCGAAGACAGGCAGAAATTGAGATTGAGTATTAGAACCAAGAAGAAAAACATGGACATTAGTTGTGCAGAAACTAAAGTTTAGCTTTGAGCTACAGGTAAGAGATCCTGGATCCCAGGCAGAGAGAGTCTCCTAATAAGACTCAAAATGGATTCTTATACTATTTTTCAAAAGCTGTATAATGTAACTTACATGAAATATCTCATGCATTTCTTGCAGTAGCCCTGGAATAGGTGTTCTTTTATGACCAGTCTTTTGCAAAGGAAGAAACTGAAATAGTGAGAGGTTCGAGTAATCTACCTTGGGAATGGGGGAGGTCACAATACGAACCCTGACAGTGTCCTGTGAGCACATTCTCTTAACCCTTGGAAGAGTCCCCGGAGAAAGAAGGGACTTAGGGTATGGCTTCTCAGCATTCAGATGGAGTTTGGAGCACACTGTGTCGACGCGATGGGCAGGTAGACATGTCCGATAGTTACATAAGCCTGACAGGAAATCAGCACTTACATCAGTGAGTCTAGGAGATGTGAAAACAATGGCACCATCTGTGTGGGTCCAGATCCCCAAGGTGTCAGGAGAGATATCCTTGAACCTTCCTCATTATAAGGCTATACGGGTACAGTTGTGATTGTGGTCAGGACTGTACATCAGGATAGGATGGCATCGAGGCCAGGCTGACTTTCAGTGATTGGAACTGCCTGGGAAAAGGAAAAAAAGAAAACAAACAAACAAAAAGAACCCAAATCCCACTAACCTTTTAAAAGCGCAGCTAAATGCTGGTTATACACTTACACATTTCAGAGGGCATTGGTCCCTAGATTTAAACTGCTGAATTTAATCATTTTGCATCATCCAGCTTTTTAACAAAGGTTTTTAGGTTTTAACTCCTTTAAGGGACAGTCTGGTGACCATAGAAAGAAAATTTCTTTTCAACTTGTTACTTGCTTATAGGGTTCTAGCTCCCGAGAGGGTTATTCTAGGCACTCATAGACAATAAAATATTGAAGTATACATACCCAATGTTGTTAAGTTATACTTGGTGACTAATAGACAGCAGTAAAGCACTGAATTCACAATCTCACATTGAATTCTATCTTGGTGGCTACTAACTGTAAAATAAATGCACTGTGACTCTTATAGTTTGCGACTTTTTGAACACTTATTGCATTTTCTCAGATTATTTATAACTGGACTCATTGCTTTAAATATAGAGGTATTCTCTTCAACAGGATATCTGAACACACATTTAATATATCATTTGAAAATACAATTAATATCCTTTTACAAAAAGTTTATCTTATGTTTTCTAGCTTTTCAGATACCCTCATATGTACAGAGTAGGTGGTCAATAAATTATAACTCCTGTGCTTTCCATATCAAACTTAAAAAATTTGATTTTGATGTTTATTTAATTTTTAGAGAGAGAGAGAGACAGAGAGTGAGTAGGGGTTGGTCAGAGAGAGAGGGAGACACAGAATCCGAAGCAAGCTTCAGGATCTGAGCTGTCAGCACAGAGCCAGATGTGGGGCTTGAACCCAGGAACTGTGAGCTCATGACCTGAGGTGAAGTCGGACGCTTAACTGACTGAGGCACCCAGGTGCCCTGACCACATCAAACTTTTAAAAAGCTGGTTTGTGATTTATTTTCTAAGCTTTTGATTTATTTTTTATTTTTTTTAAATGTTTTTATTTATTTCTAGGAGAGAGAGAGACACACACAGCGTGAGAAGGGGAGGGTCAGAGAGAGAGGGAGTCACAGACTGAAACAGTTTCCAGGCTCTGAGCTGGCAGTCAGCACAGAGCCCGACGCGGGGCTCAAACCCACGAACCGCGAGATCATGACCTAAGTGAAAGTCGGACGCTTAACCAACTAAGCCACCCAGGCGCCCCTATTTTCTAAGCTTTTGTATGCTATTCTAATAGAATACTTTGCTCTCCAAGTCATTTGTTGGGTGTGTATCTTAGAGGGCACTGAGGAATAAGGCTGAGTTGCTAGGCCTATTGACTCAAGAAATAACTGTTATCTAACCTGGAACATCTCTTTATTCCTTTGGGCAGTAGAATGATTACAGATATGAAAGGAGAGAATCCTAGCTGATAATCTTATCAGAACTAATGATCCCCTTACTCTGTAAAAACTTTTTTAATGTTTATTCATTTTGGGGGGGAGGGGGAAGAGAGGGAATCAACAGGGGAGGGTCAGAGAGAGAGAGAGAAACACAAAATCTGAAGCCGGCTCCAGGCTCTGTGCTGTCAGCACAGAGCCCGACGTGGGGCTCGAACTCATGAGCCTTGAGATCATGACCTGAGCTGAAGTTGGACACTTAACTAACTGAGCCATCCAGGCACCCTGATCCTCTGATTCTTATTAAATAGATTACCATACTTGTGGGAGGATATTTGGACTAGTGTGGTAGAGTTTGAGATTTACATAGCAGACAGAGAAGGTTGTATAGATGAGTGTGGCTGTTTTATATATCCATGCATGGACTTACTTAGTTCCCTCAGCATTCTTTTTTTTTTTTTTTAATGTTTTATTTATTTCTAGGAGAGAGAGAGAGAGAGAGAGAGAGAGAGAGCGTGAGCAGGGGAGGGTCAGAGAGAGAGGGAGACACAGACTCTGAAACAGGCTCCAGGCTCTGAGCTGGCAGTCAGCACAGAGCCTGACGTGGGACTCGAACCCACGAACCATGAGATCATGACCTAAGCAAAAGTCGGCGCTTAACCGACTAAGCCACCCAGGTGCCCCTAGTTCCCTCAGCATTCTATCCTCTCTGCTTTCTACAGGTAGCATAGTCCCCTTTCCTTTGAGAATATTCTCCTACATTCCACATGATCCTGATGGGGATATAAAAGCCACACAACGGTAGTGGTAAGAATATAAGACTCACACCCAGGATTTTAAATAATTACCATGTAACTTTATGCAAGTTACTTAACCTCTCTGTGCAGCAGTATATTCATCTTAAACTTAGGTTAACTAATTTTAGGTCATTGCAAATTAGGACTTGTATGGCCTGGGTTCTTCTTAAAAGCAGACCTTAGATAAGGATTTGGGTGCAAGTGGTTTGTTCTGGAAAGTGATCCCAAAGAGTTGGGCCCTAGGAAGAGTAGAACAGTGAAAAAGTAAAAGCTAAGCCGAAGTTATGTTACTAGCTGGTCACTGCTGTGGGCACTGAGGCTTGACGCTGCCAGCAGTTCTTTGAGGTCCATGCAGACTATCCCTTGAGATGTCTACTATATGAGCGAGGAGGAAATTATTTCTCTAAGCTCACCATTCCTCATTCGGTCAACATTTGTGCTGTGGGGTGTTAACTCTTACACACTTAGAGGTTTGCTTACATGTTTCAGAATAGTTCCACAGGGATCTCTTCCAGCTCTGGTCCAGAAGTCTAGGGTAGAAATTGGGATGTTTGCTTAGCATCTAGGCCAGCTATTGTCACATTGTACCTGGTGGCTGCCACCACCAGTCAGGTGAGGTAAAAAGTGAGGACCAGGAGATATGATGGGGGAGACATTGATACAGGATTAAATGAAAGAATGTGTGCAAAAACATCTAGGCCATTGTCTGCCTCATAATAAACACTCAGTTCATGTTAACTAGCAGACATGTATGCTTTCCTGGGCACGAGTATATAAAAGTCTTATAGAAAATCATGTCTGTACTTTTCCCTTCTGTCTTACAGCATGTATACATTACATCTTAGAATAAATGTCTTCATTCTACCATATTCCAGAAACATTTGGGACCGTTTTTCACCTCCATCTCTTCTCAGGAACAGGAAGAATTAATTGTAACTTGACCGATGTCTAAAGAGTCCCTAGACATTGCAAGCAAGACTATCCAGGGGACAGAAAGGTTAACAAATTCCTCTGGGGCCAAAGATGCTTGAACGGTATATATACCTAAGACACTGAGGTGTCTTCACGTCCTCAGTGCATGTGCACACTCGCACAGACTTGAGCTAAGTGAGCATATCTGTGACTGTGATCTGCTCAAAAAAGTTTTAGATCTGTTTCAGCCCACAAATGAGGGAAGCAATTTGGGCTGACATTTGGACCTACTTATTTTCTTAATTCCCAATTGCTTCACCGGGAACATTGAACTTTTCCTAATCATTGCGGATAATGAATTAGCAAGCTTGGCTTTATATCATTCATAACTTTTTTCTTAATCCATAATTGAGAAAGTGCTTCCTTTTGTCTTTTTTTTCCTTTGATGTTTCTTCATAATATTTAAATTTTTATTTCTTATGCTAAAATATTTAGAAGAACATAGGAAGAGTGTTCAGCAAGGTATGTATCTATAAGTGAAGACCTTTTTCAAATCTTTCTTAGAGAAGATGGGGAAATTGAATATATTATCTGAGGATATAAGTAAACATAATGAATATTGTGGTTTTTTATTGAAAAGTAGAAAGGATTGCTGAGAAGAGATGTAAAAATGCAAATCATCATCAACCTTTCTACTCACAAAAATGTTCATGTGGTCTGATGTCATTTTAAATATTTTAAGTTTATTTTTAAAATTTTCAGTGATCTATACATTCTTCTGGAATATCTGTTTGGTATGTGTTACATATGCTTTGCAATATTATCAGAAGCCAAGATATCAGTACACTTTTTGACAGATCCTTTTTGGTTAATTTAATAAAATTTGTGTATGACCTTAAAAAACAGCACAGTGGCTCAATTTTTTAAAAATCTCAAATATAATAAGATCGTTCTCCAGAAGACTTTTTGGGGGGTAGGGAAAAGTGATAGGTAAGGGAAAATAAAACTTGTCAAGTCATTTTATAGAAGAACGCAGTGAGGGAGAGTTAGCTAGAAGGTGCACTCGGATTGATTAAAATCACCTGAAGCATCTGTCAGGCCAGTTCAAATGAACATGTTTGTGGTTCTGCGTGCTATTTCACGGGAAGTGTTAAAGAGGTCAGGTGTGTATCACCAATGGATTTACCTTGGCTCCTCACAACACATTTAACTACATCAGGGATAATGAATGGTCACAAATCTAGGTATAAATTGAAGACTTGGGAAGTTCCGGTCTGGTGTTAAGAGTGCCCTACTATAAATAAGGACTGGCTGCCCTTGAGCATTTTTAGAGCATGTGTGAATCTGGTGTTAAAACTAGCAGAATTCATTGCCCATTTTTCCTTTGCTAGTAGAAAAATTTACAGTATCTCTCTTGGGTCTCTTGAGCTATGTGGGGATACACAAATCTCCTTTTTAGAGAGAACCATGCACTGACTTTATTAGTCTTATGGGAACCCAGAATCAGCTACATTGACTGGGAGATTTGCTCATTTTAGAAAATTACATGGACTTTTGTATTTAGGATACTCTATATTATCTTAATTGTGACTCTTTTAACATAGTATTGCTTAATGTACAGCTTTTCTTTGCTGTTTTTATCACCTTAACTTGGTTACTTGAAGTTGAAGATTACAGCAATTAGGACAAGATGACTGACCTTCCCCAGGGTCAGCATGGAAAGCCTGTGCAAACCAGGGAAATATTTGAATTCTATTAGGAAAATGGTGATCAAGATTACTTAAGGTAGTGATAATAATAACTAATTGAAATTTTGGAAAATGGTTTGTTGCCTGATTTCTCATTTTATAGAAAGTGGTATTTTCCAGTGATTTTATACACTAACCTATTTAGCGATAATTATCCATATTCATTTCATGAATGCTATAGGCAAGAACCTGAAAAAGAAAGCAACTAGAGACATTGCCTTAAAGATGCTTATAGCTTGATATGGGCAAGAGGCAATTTAGAAAACAGCTATATGCCTCCAAGAAGTGCCATATAAATACTCATATATAAATTAAATATATATGTTTACCTATTATTTACAATATTCATAGCAACATTTTCATGAAGGAAAAACCTTACCCAAGTAGCCATCAACAGTAGAGTGAATTATTAAGCTGTCTCATAGTTGCTTGATAGAATATAATACATCTGTGAGAATTAATAAGTTCCAACTACATGTAGCAACATGGATGAATGTCAAACATGTTGTTGTGTAGAAGAAGCCAGACACAAAAGGTTTATGCTATGTAATTCTGTTTGTGAAATGTGTAGACAAACAGGTATCTGTACCATTAAAAGTCAAGAAGGTTACCATTGAGAGGCATAGTGACTTGGAAACAGCCAGGAAAGACCCTCTGGGGAACTAGTAACAGTTCTTTGAGCTCTATGCTATATGTTTATGGAAACTCATATACTGTACTATTTGATGTGTGAATTTTTTTCCATAGGTAATTTTCAACTGGGTTTAAAAATAAGCGGTATCATTAAGTAGAAGAAAAGGAGACCTTAGTGGAAGAAGTCATTTGTAGGAGTTGGGGCTATAGCCATCAGGTGCCACTGCCTTAGTTTTCTTGGCAAATCTGGAAGGCTTGGAGTTCTGGAGTTAAGGCATTCCCAAAAGAAGGAAAACTACAAGCAGAAGGAAAGAGGTGAAGAGTGTTGGGTAACAAATTAAATGCACATTCAAGCACTCACAGAGAGCTTGGAAAGGTACAAAGAGGAAAGTACTAAGTCAGTCCTGGGCCAAACAATGAAAAAATTAAAAATATTCTAAATAAGGTTATCGTTATTTGTTTAGGTTTTAGGAGTCACTGAAAAATTTTGAGCTGTGGAAGGGCCCAATTATGCTGTGAAATCTGGAAATTGAGCTTTGGAGGGTGGATTGAAAGGCAGAGGGACTAAAGGAAAGATTGAACGGACCATTCCTGTGGTGTTAAAAGGGAACTTCCCGCAGATCTGCCCTGGATGCCTCACAGCCATGGGATGGTGACTGGCAGATAATCGGTGCTCAGTTAATACTTATTCAGTGAATACCAACATAACCAATAAGCGAAAGAATAAGATTTTGCTTTAGACTGTGTAAATTGGCATTCTTGAGGAATGAGTTTGCTTTTTCAGTGGTTCATCTTTCCAAAGGAGAATTGATGTTTTGCAAGGGAATGGCATTTGAAGTTGGGCCTGGAGCATGTGGTAAACTCTCCCATGTGGAGTGATGTGATATTCACATCACTGAATCTTAACTTCGTGAGGTCCAAATGGTATGTACAACACGATAGTGGGCCAGGTGTGTTATCTTTCTGCTTGTTCTGTCAAATGCATTTTGAAGAAAATACAAACTTCCCTCAGGTAGAATATTTTACCTCTTTCTTGATAAGTATCCTGTATAAAAAAATCAACAGTCATAGCATACTTTAGGTTATTTGGTTAGGAATTGTTTACATTGCATTTCTTTAGTAGCTCTGTCCCTGAAGGTCAATAATTTCAGCATTTAGAGGAAAAAAAATCAATGGTAGTAAGTGCTACATCTGTGTTTTCCTTTACAACTCTAACCACTTATTAGGTTTTGGGTCAATCTTCAAGGAAAGAGTATAGGTTTGTGTTGAATTACATTGTCTAACTTAGCCTTGCTTACGAATACTGCAAAGAACTTTTGGACATTTGGTGACAAGTAGCTATGGCTATTTGTATATAAGGAAAGTAGGAGGGATGATACTGCTCCCAGATCCACGCAGGGATGTGGCAGGTGGAATGTGGAGACAGTTTATCCGAAAAACACATTTGGTGAAAAGGATGCCTGAATCATCTAATTCTTGCTAGCGCTAGCTAGTGTTTGCTGAGCTGAACCTACTGGACAGTTGTCATCACTTTCTCTTTCTACTCCTCGCCATAGTTTAATTGTAGCAGAATGAAAAAGACAGCAAAGCTGATTCATTGTACATTAATGAACAATTTTAATTCTGAGTTGTTATTTCCAAACTCTTCATCCTTTGGTTTGGCCATTGTTTACCTACTTTCAGTCCGTATTTTACATTCTCATTACTGTTATCTTTTAATTTTTTTTCATTTGATCATGCCACATCTGCTGAAAAAATTTGATATGACAACTGGGGAAGTATTAATTACTTCCACTGGCTTTTAGTATTGTATGTTGGATTAACACTCATTGAGAAAAAGAGAAAATATATCCTTAAAGGCATGCTCAGAGATAATATGAGCCTAAAATGATTTACCTTACTTTTGCTTTGGTGGTTATGTATTAGACTATGCATTCTATGTCAAGGTCTTCGATAGTGATAAGGAATTAATTAGCTCTGGAACATGTTCCAGAGTTCATTGTAAGTAAATATTGTTGCAATTTAAATAATAGTTTAGAAATAGTTATTTGTGGTTGCAAAATGTATTTTATTTGTTAATTTTTTAAAAAAGTTTTTATTTATTGAGAGAGAAAAAAAGAGACAGTATGAGCAGGGGAGAGGCAGAGAGAGAGGGATAGAAAGAATCTCTAACAGGTTTCACACCATGTAGAGCCCAATATGGGACTTAACATGTGAACCATAAGATCATGACCTGAGCCGAAGGTGGATGCTTAACTAACTGAGACACCAGGTTCCCCTACAGAATGTATTTTATAAAGTAATGCTGTTATTAAAAAAAAAAAAAAAAAAAAAAACTTTAAAGTAGGCTGTCCTTTTTTCTTAATGAGGAGAAAGAAACCCTTGAATTTAACTTTACAGATATGAAATCCTTAAAGTTTACCCCCTGACCAAGAAAATATATTCAAAATTTATAGAAGGAACATAGTGATTAAAAGAAATATTGGGTTTAGTGCAGGTTAATTGTGAAAGGGATCTGATAACTTTACCTTTACAAATCATATCGATTCTGCCTATTCAAATACTAAATGACTAGTATGTGTCAACAATATGTATTTTTAATGAAAACTCGTAACATTTTAAAGAAACTTTCACCACACATACCTCACAATCCATAAACCTATAAACATGGAGTTATTTTAATGTCTCATTATTTAAAATTTTAAGGTAATAAATAAATACATTTGAAGTAAAGTTTTACTTGTTCTTTATTGTAACATAGAACTGGGACACAACTTTAGGAGATGATAAATACCAGATGTACATTGGGATGTTAAATCAAGGAATGTTCTTAGTGCTGTCATTAACGTTTCTAATATATGATTTCTCTTGTAAAAACAGTATATCCTGAATTCCTACTTTTCGTCTTTTCAGGTGAATTTTGTTCTCTCTGTTGGCATTGATCTTTTTTTGCAAATGATAGACACAAAATCATTTGTAAGTCATGATTTCATAAGACAGGATTATAAGAAGATAAGCAATACAAATCCAGTGTGTCTTGTTTTCCTTACCTTTTAAAAATTTTTCTTTTGCCTCCACAGATTCACTTTCTTACACTCCGTCTAAAAATATTTTTTGTTTAAGAAGGAAAAAAGTGCCTTGTGACAATTTGCATAATATGTTAATGCGGATATGCATCTAGACATCTGGATGGCATTTTAATATCTCATTCTCATTCAAGGAACTAGACCTTACACAGATGGTAGAGACAATTTTAAGAGCATTGTTGTAAACAAATAAGGGAGCCAGGACCAAACATACTCCAAGTTAGGCTTTGCCGCCAAAGAAGCTTTTTAGTGAGATGTTTTGACTACATGATTGTACAGCCCTTATCAGTCTCTGAGAAAAGGAGAGGTATCAGTAGGCAGTTTTCCTATGCAGAGGAAAGGGGGGAAAATCCACACACAAGCATGCATTTTCAATTTTGAATATTTGAAAGAAAAATGTATTTTTTATACTTCTGCAGAATATTTGTGTGCATTTAGATATATACACATACACATATGTTCATATAACATGTATGTGTAACTACACATACATAGATTTTAATAAAGTGGTCATATCCGATTTAATAATTCCATGCCTTTCTTCTCTTCATAGAAATGCATGCAGTCGTATTATAGGCTATTAAAATCACAGGGCTCTGGGATCACTTTGCTTGTTTTTAAACACTGACTTTAAATTCATAATCAAGTAGCATTGTTATTTGAGCCAGTGACTTAGTTTCTTGTTGCATCTGTTTTGTCATCTGAGATAATAATTGCCCCTGTTTCATATGGTCAATAAGAGGATTACATGCATCAGATCCATAGCATATGCCCATACATAGCAAGCATTCAGTATGTTAGCAGGTATTATCATTGTTCTAATTTTTTTTATTATACTATACTTTTGAATCTGGCTTTTTCCCTTCCTCCTTCCCTCCTTCCCTCCTTCCCTCCTTCCCTTTCTCTCTCCCTCCCTCTTTTCCTCTCTCCTTTCTATCCTTCCTTCTTTCCTTCCTTCCTTCCTTCCTTCCTTCCTTCCTGCCTTCCTGCCTTCCTCCCTCCTTCCCTCCCTCCCTTTCTCTCTTTCTCTCTCTTTCTTCCTCCCTCCCTCCCTCTCTCTCTCTCTCTCTCTCTTTCTTTTTCCTTTCCTTTCCTTTCCTTTCCTCTCCTTCCCTCCCCTTTCTTCTCCTCCCCTCCCCTCCCCTCCTCTCCTCTCCTTTCCTTCCCTTTTCTTTTCTTTCTACTTGAGTCTTTCTCTTACTAAATGGACTGTCAATGAAACTCTGCTACAGTCAGTTTCATTATGTAGTAGGTGGGGATACTTCCTAATTCAATGGATTGTTTTACCCGTGTGAAAATATATGTAAAGAAAATGCTTTTAGGGACACCTGTGCAGGTTATATGCTTTGTTACTGAGATTTCCATGGATACTATTATCCAAAGGAAAGGACGTATAGTAAGCATTTCTCTTATTCTCTCTGATAATCACTGATTAATTTGGATGCATTTGCGTCCATTTGGATTTGAGACTGAGAGGTTTGTGGGTCTAGGTTTAGCTTTTTCAATATTAATGATTTCATTTGAGGGGCTAGGTATTTGTCACATTTGCCCTTGATTATGAAAAAAGAAATAATACTTATTCCATAGAGACAACTGGTAAAGGATAGAGAAAGGAATGAAGGCCCATCTAGTAGAGAGAGAAGACACTCAGAGTGAAATTAGGATAAGATAAAATACAGAGTCTCTGTGGTAGATTTCTTTCACCCATCTCCTCTATTAAGATAACAAGCAATTTGCTTTTCACGATTAGATTATTTGTGAGACTACATGGTGATCGAGTCTATCTTGTCTGCATAACACAGATGAGTATTTGCGGATTTCATACTTTAAATCCATTATGGAGACCACGTCTCCTGTGAAATTGAGAAATGAACTGACAACACCAGGGAAGGAAGAGAACAGGGATGGTAAATCTCCAGTGTGCCTGCAGGCACTACCTCATGTTACACTCTCCAAAGACATTACTAACCAATCATAGCCTCTTTCCCACTGAATACAGACTCAGTCATAGAATGGTTTTCATTGAATGACTTTGGCAAAACATTCCATTGGATTAGGAATCATATGGGATGTGATATCAGAAGTAAGTCAAAGCAGTGGTTTAGGACTAATCCCAGGAACAGCATTCTAGGTGGGCTGTATATTCCCTGTGATATGTGGGGCAAGTGTAGTGTCTTCAAGGAAATGAGAGAGGATGGGTATAAAGGATGAATGATGTATTTATCACATGATTCATATCTTAAAGAGACAAAATGAGTTCTGAGTGATAAGGCAAGTACATAAAAACAAATCAAAACAAAATAGTACTTATACTACTAAGAGCCACACACACATGGAACAGGTAATAAGAGCAATATGACCTGAGGACTGTGGAGATGGGTCAGGGCTACTAGAGAAGAGACGATGAGAAGGGCATGTATGGGCACCAATAAGCAAGTCAAGTTTTCTGAAATGGGCATTCACGTCAAGAAAGAATGGGAAGGAGAATTGACAGGCCAAGCAAGAAACAAACTGTGGAAGGCCTTGAATGCCGTGCTAAGAAATGAAGACTTCATTTGTAGGCACTGGAGAGCATTTGGAGATTTTGAATATGAAATTGTCAGCGTCAGAACTGAGAAGGATCTTAAGAGATCAGTTGGCCTAGCCCTCTACATTAATGTCTGAGTGTTCTTACTTATTTCATAGTAGCAGCTGATTATTTATGCTCAAAAGATTAAATGCCCTACTTATGTAGCTGATTATTTACTCCAGGTTAAAAAAAATGTAATTTCCCACAGTGATAAGGGGAGATAAGATAACTTGGGCTGTGCTCTCAGGGCACTTATTAGAGTTCATATGCTCCTCTTGGTATTTGATAGTTTACTGCATGCACAGCATCCGTTCTCACCTGGAGAAGGGTTTCTTAATCTCAGCACTATGGATATTCTGGACCAGATAATTCATTGTTAGATAGGGGAATCCAGGGAGTTGTAGGATATCCACTCAGCACAACAAGCTTGACTTTGTTGTGACAAGCAAACATTTCCCCAGACACTAGCAAATGTGTCCTATGGGTTAAAATCATTCCTGGTTGACAACCACTAGCTTAGAGCATGGACTTCTGTTTGTGACTCAGAGAAATAATTTCAAAACAAAATCTTTGCATATGATCAGGCATACACTAGAGGAGGTAGAGATGGGAGACAATGTGAGACTATGCAGGGATGACTGAGAGAGTAGGGCAGAGAGAGAAGGAGACAGGGAATCTGAACCAGGGTCCAGGATGTGAGCTGTCAGCACAGAGCCCGATGCGTGGTCGAACTTGTGAACCACGAGATCATGATCTGAGCCAAAGTCAGACTCGTGACTGGCTAAGCCAGCCTAGTCACTTCTCATCCCAGTAGATGAGATTATTAACTAGAGCTCTGTGCCTAGGAATAAGAAGAAACAGGCACTGAGAGTAGGATTAAGAGCAGCAGCAATAGAAATTGCCATGGAAGCAGTAGAGGCATATAATAATATTATGGTGCACTTACAATATTACTTTTCAAAAGAACCCTTTGAAATCATTGCTACTATCATAATCCATATTTTACAGATGAGAAAACTGAGAATTAGTGGTACACGAGGCAGAATCAAGACTCTACCCTATATTTCTCTTACTTCGACACTGTCTACTGCTTACTCCTTAAACAGTAATGCTTTGCATTGCAAATGGTCCGTTGGAAAAGGCCATCTGAATGGTCATAGACTCTTAAATTATGCCAGCCTTCTCCAGATTCCACTCACTTTATTTAAATAAGTGAACAAAAGTGGTTCTCCTTATGAATAAGATAGGCTGGTACGAGACTCCGAACCCCATCTAGATGAGCTGAATACCGCCACATCATGTTAATTAGTAAAGAGAGAATATCCACAGCACTTAATGTGCCCATTTTCATGGGCATATTTTGCATGTTATTTTCATTAAAAATTCATTACAAAGATAAGAGTGTGATTATCATATAACAAATACAGCCAAATTATGGCATAAAGGAACTTTTAAAAAATTCAGACAAAAGTAGTTATAAGATGTTAGGCATTAAAAAACCTATTTTTTACTGTTAGTATTATAAAAGTTTTATGCTAACTTAAAGACTTTTTGTAGATATTATTTTATGCCCATTACTTAGTTTCACAATTTGAACTTGAATGAATATAGTAAAATTCCATTTTGCTCTGTAACTAAGTAACTTTTTTGTGGACTTACCAACCTAGTCACTTCTTTCCTTTTGTTTGGAGAGAAAAAAAAACCCCAACTTTTGTTTATTTCACCGTAACACAGAAACACCTATATTAAGCCCACATAGGAAAAATGTATAGAGAAAAACTCAAGAAACCACCTCTTGGAGCCAGCTATAAAGTTGTCTGGAAGACCCTTATCATAATGATGGAAAAATACACACGCCTATCTTGGAATCAGCAAATAAATTATACTTAGGGTACTATTCCAAATTTCTTACTTAAGAATTTTATTATATATGTCAGTTGAAATATGAGCCCAAGAATAGGAAGCCACAAGCAGGGTTCAAATATGAACCCTGTTTATTTAGTTTTTCTTAGTCTTAGTTTCTCCATTTGTGATATGAGAATAAAGTATAAACCACACAGGCCGTTAAAAGAGAAATGAAGGAATGTATTTAAAATGCTTACATGATGTGTAGCATAAAGCATAGCAAACGTGTCGCTTTCCTGTGGTAACAGAACTGGTTACCAATCTCTGCAGTTGCCTTAATGGGAGTGTAGCAGAATTGGACATAAAAGGATGATGTTATTTCAGGTAAATACTCAATATTTATGGAAATATCATTATTTCAGCATGGCATTTTTTCTCTCCCAAACACCTTTTTAGGTGGTCTTTATTAACCACTAAACAAGTCAGTAACCTCTTGTCTATTGCAAAATTCAATTTATATTATCAGGAAAGGATATATACTCATGCACATAAGAAATTTAGGCATGTGACACTTCAGTTTGCAATCGTAAATGGGCTGTGTGAATGATACCGCATAAAGGCTTCCTAGCCTCATCATTGAGATCTGGGGTTAACTCTAGATTCTAGATCCTAAGTTGGTGTTCTTTGAAAATTCACTGAGCAAGATATATTTCAGATGCACTTTCTGTTTTTATGATTAGTCTCCCAAATTTTTATTATGCATAGGATAAACTAAATAAGAATAACACAGCATGAGACAAAGCACAGTATTTATACATATTACTTGTGAAAAACAAATGAAAGTTATGCGTAGAGTTGAGATCCATTTAAAAAATTGTGTAGGGTGCCTGGGTGGCTCAGTCGGTTGGTGTCCAACTTCAGCTCAGGTCATGATCTCGCAGGCTGTGAGTTTGAGCCTGTGTCAGGCTCTGTGCTGACAGCTCAGGGCCTGGAGCCTGCTTTGGATTCTGTGTTTCCCTCTCTCTCTGGGCCTCCTCTGCTCATTCTGTCTCTCTCAAAAATAAATAAACATTAAAAAATTTAAAATAATTTGAATCTGTCTAGTGTAGCTAAAACTATGCTGAGAGAAGAAATCATGCTCACATTAATCTTTCTGTTTAGAATCTTTAATGTTTTTGTCTTTAATAGAAAAAAACCCACATATTGAAAACATGCTGTATTTCTCATTATCTCTCTGTGGACCATGAGTCTTCCATGCCTCCTTTTCTATTTTCTTTTTTTTTCTCTTTTTTTGAAAATACCAGTGAACACTTTGGAGAAGTGTATGCTGTATTAGCAATTAGATTTCATCAAATGGCAGGTGGTTATGAATTTTGTTTCCAGAAACGAAACCTGAGGGATATTCCATATTAAAGGCTTTATTCCCTTTTGGTAGAAGCATGCAGATCATTTGCTTTTGCTAAAAAACATCTATGAAACATTTCTTCTCTTATTATTTCCCTTAGGAATAACAATTCCCTATTATTCATAATTGTAAATGCAATTGACATTTTGAAGTTTACACTCATGGGAATAAAGTATTTTTGGATATTTTGAGGATACGAAGCCCAGGAAAAATCTAGCTTTTCTTTGTAATTCATATGTATATACCATATGTGAATTGGGTTAATAACATAGATGCCCATTTTAGATTTGGCTTTATTATTCATCTTTCTGGGGGGCAAAGAAGGTTGGGAAGTAAATTTATCCATCAGAACAATGGACTCTTCAGTGAAATTATGATACAATTGGAGAATGAAGACACATATGCATGAAGAAACAATTTGTGAAGTGTAACGTCATTAAATGGAATCTATTGCCATCGTAAAGTAGAAAATGTATGATAGAAGGAAGGTACTTTGAGTTAACACAGCAATGAAAAGATGACAGAAAAGCAGGACACTCCAGGCAAGGCTAGCAGCTTCTGTCATGTTTCGATCTTTATTTATCTGCTGTGTAGTCAGCCCGTGATAGCACTGCTATGCTGTACCTGAAGCCCTGGAGGAGCACCTTGGAATCCGCTCCAGTCTACCATGTGATACCAGCAGCAGGACATCCACTCTCCCTGGTAAAACGCCATCAAATTTCACTGGGGAAAAAAGAACCATCTACAAGCGGAGTAGAGATGTGCATTAGACAACTGCTAAAATACATGACTTATCTGCCTCTAAATAATTGGTTAACTTAGGCCACCTGTATTCCTAAGCCTGGAGGCGTCCTGTGCCACCACGCATTCTCCACAAGTGACAACTGCCCGGAGTTGCCAAGAGAGAAATTGCACCATGATGAGACACTGCTGTTTGCACGCTGCCGAGGTAAGGGGTAACAGATGAGGCAACTCGGGGAAAAGTAAGTGGAGACTGCATTATGAGTTCCACCTTGGAATTCATCCTGACCAGCAGCATTGGCGTATGATGGGTGGGCTGACACTACTTTCAGTGCTTACTTCCCTAAGCTCATTTTCCCTCAGACCCCAGCACACCCCCCAGGCAAATAGACACACAGCTGTATGTGCTTGGCAACTCGCTACCCATTTCATTGTTCAGTGCTTCTGGAAGGACATTGGATGCAATTCTATCCTGTAAGCATTTGGAAAAATAATACCATTCATGATATCTTTGTTTCTTCCTGAGTGACAGTTGAAGGTGACTTTCCCTTGTACAATCCTGCCTGCCGTTAGCAATTTTCCAAAATTAAATACCATATTTTTGTGTTTGATGGGCACAGCTGTGTCTTACCAAGGGCAAACCCACCTGTGTTCATTTATCTACTGAGCACTTTATTTAGAACCCAGTTTAATGGGGGGAAAAAGTCAAATTGTGGGAACCAATTTTGAGAGCAGTGATTTTTGAATTCCACACAGAGTTGTGAAAAGAGCAAATTCATTTGCTTTCAATAGAAGCAATATAGGCCTAGTCAGAATCTTCGCAGTAAAGCAAATGGGATGGCCGTCTACCTGTGTGAACTATGTGTGCATTTGTCTCTGAATCTAGTTTTTAACATTCTGTAGTGTCCTGTACCTGATAAAAACAAGTGGGAAGTGGCAAGATCAAGTATAGTGATTGGTTTCCAAGTACTACCTCTGTTATTTGGCCAGGTGACTCCAGTTCTTAAAGTCTCTACTACATTGTCTGCCATTTGTACTGTCTGAGGAGTTGAATGCCCACAGTCATTTGGAGCTCAAAAATTTCTACAATTTGGGGTTTGGGGAGGTGGACTTTATGAACTCTTTCGATTGAAATAGCATCTTTCCAGGCAAAATTAATTTGATACTTGAGGTAACATTGCTTGATTTTTGATATTTATGAGGGTTCACCATTTTCCAAAGTGTTGCTCAAGGGACATTTTCTAGCCTCAGAGTGTTTTTTTAAGAACAAAAATTCTGTGGTAACTACATTTGAGTCATAATTCACACTTCAAGGCTCTGAGAAGTCCTGCAGAATAGAAAATTGTTTCCCAAACTTAGTTGACTTCATGCATAAGATATCTTTCCTTTGCCCCTCCAGATTTATTTTTCACCTTCTGTATTCATGGAGCTTGTCTGTATGGGCTATAACATTGGATTTCCTTTCCACTGACTTCTGATTTTGCAGTAATGACAAGCACTCTCTGGAGAAAGAAGGTTAAGAGAAGGATCAGAGGGAAGAGAAGTCAGCGTTATTATTTCTCTGGCCTCCTCCTTATACGCTGACTGTATTCTTCCATCAGAGATTACATTTCCTGCCAGGGAGTCCTCACCGCACAGAGGTCCCTCCAGATTCCTATAAACTCTTCTCTCCTGCACTCTTTCAGGCATAGCCTGGTAACACACTGCCTTTTGGCAACTGGTTCTCCTTGTGATTTTTCTACAACTTGCCCACACCTTTTAAAATAGTTCCTATTTTTAAGCTCTTCTCAAATTACCCATTTTGAGTGTATCTTCTGTTTTCCGCTGGAATCCAGTCACTTAGCCAATATTACAATACAGTATCCTTTTCTACCTTGCTACTTCATAATATTTTGATGGAAACAAAAATTGCTACATTTAAAGTTCAGAAAATTATTGTGGTATCACAGTACTCAGAACACTGTTGATTGATAAAATTTATATAGCTGTGATCATTCAGATACCTCTCCATGTGTAGACATATTTTCTGCCAGTAAAATCAGATACTTCTGAATTTTATCTAAGTTTACTTCACCATTGCCATCTTTCCTTTTGATCTTTTATTATTATTTTTATTTGAGTATAGTTGACACACAGACCTTTGGTTCTTAATGGATTTTACTGTTATCTAAGAGTGACAACAATTTAGGCAGTCAAATAGTAAGCCGTGGTATTTATCTGTTTAGTCAATCAATATGTATTAAGCATATATTTTTGTGTATCTAGCATTATACTAGGTGCTTGAAAAAAAAAGGTAGAGAAAAGCTAATATGCTCATGGATCATCCAGAGGACACCTGCATTTCCCCCACTGCAATAACCATAAAATACCAGCACCAACACTAAATTTAATAACAGCTAACACTCACAGGGCTCTAAGTGCAGTGAAGCATTTTTGTAGCTTGAGCTTTACCTATATTAACTTATTCATTCTTTTAATAACCCAATCAAAAAAGTATTAATATTATCCCTATTTTACAAACATCTATGGCAAAGGCAGATTAAGGGACTCTGTTTGTAGTTAGCTACAAGTTAGTGGTGAGAGAGCTGGATTTTGAGCCCTTGCAGTCTGAGTGCAGAGGAGGCATAATTGATGAATGAAGAAAGGGAAGTAGTACAACTTGACTAATGACTAAATGAGATCGAGAGGATGAAAAGGTGAAGAGAAAGCAGTGTTTGAAAAGGGAAGAACTTGTGTAAATGACCTTAAAATTTTTTTTAAAGAGTTATTTTTTTCAAGCTAATGTATTTACTTTTGAGAGAAAGAGGGAGAGAGAGTGCACACAATGGAGAGGGGCAGAGAGAGAGGGAGAGAGAATCCCAACAGGTTCCACGCTGTGAGCGCGGAGCCCAGTATGGGGCTCTAACCCAAAACCCAGAAGATTCTGACCCGAGCTGAGATCCAGAGTCGGATGCTTAACCAGTTGAGCCGCCCAGGCGCCCCTGAAAATGGAACCATGGAATGACGTAGCAAACCTGCTCGTGGGTGTTGATATAGAAGAATTGAAGTCAGGATCTTGAAGAGATGTTAGTATTGTCATGTTCATCACAGCACTGCTCACAATGGCCAAGATGTCGGAACAGCCACATGTGCCAGAGCAATGGGCAAATAAAATTAGCTATATACATACAGTGGAATACAGTTTTTCTACATGTCACAACATGGGTGACACTAGAGGACATTATTTGAAGTGAAATAAGCCAGTTTCAGACAAATACCGCATGATTCCATTTGTATGAGGTATCTGAAACCCTCAACCTCATAGAATCAGAGTAGAATGATGGTGACCAAAGGCTGGGGGAAAGGAGACAGGCATAAAGTTTTATTCAAGCAATATAAATAAGTTCTAGAAGTCTCCTGCACAATACAGTACCTATCGTCAACAGTAATGTATTGTGCATTTTTTAAAAGTTCAGAAGTTAGATCCCATGCTAAGTGTTCCTACCACCAGAAAGTAACATTTTAATAATTGCCATGACACCGTGTCATCCAGAGCAGTAGTGACAGACAGAGGACGGTCTAAATGCAGTTGTTAGGTAGCTGTCTACACACAAATGTCAGTCACGGACTTACCCAGTATGGAGCTGTGGCCATGGCATGTGTGAGGGGATGAGCACAGACCTTCAGTTTAAAACTTTGGTCATTGACCTTCTTGTACAAACAACTCATTTTTAAAAGCTGGGTAACTTGATGGCACCCTTGAAGGAATGAAAGTAAAAATAAAGTGTCTGAATATTTTCACCATGGATGAAGAATTTGTTATTTTTGAAGAACTAAAGACCTGTCCTGACCACAGTCTCTTGTGCAAGTCCTAATGCAGATGTCTGGCATACAAGACATCTGTCTTTATCACTGCTGTGCCTTTATGTTAAGCTTATCGTTTCCTTGCCAGGAGCTGTTCCCAGCCCAGCTGAATGTGCCATGTTCTACCAGAGAGACATCATTGCAAGAGTGTGTTGTCTTAAATGTAGCAAAAATCCGTTTTCATATGGTGGCAGGAATAAAGTGCTTTTGAAAACTGTTCCTTGCTTCCCTGACAATGATGACATGCAGAGTAAACTGTGTTCCACATTTCTAGGTTCAGAAAACCACCCATTGTAGTGCCAGTCAGCCACTGCCGGGCTTGCTAGGAAAGGGCACAGAAGAAGAATCTGAAAACCCACAGCTCTGGACATTTAGAGGAATAGAAGGGGAAAGGCAGAGAGTTCCATAATCTTACCTCTTGCCACGCTAAGGGGATGGAAAAGGCACTGAACTGTCCCGTACCAGTACCTTTCACAGGTGGCCTGGAATGCCAAGAAAGGGGCAGGGAAGAGGCTAAGGTGCCAGAGGGAATTCCCAAAGTAGACTGTGTCCTCTCCGGTTGCCATGGTAAGAACATCAGAGTTTCTTAAGAGCCAGGTTTATTCTACAGAAGTCAGCTGGGGCTTAACCATGTTCATAGTACTCCACAGAGACCCTGCCCACAGAGAAAGGAGAGCCCAGCAACGAGAGTGAGGGAGGCAAATTGCTTTGGGGTCCAGGAGTTTGGGACAGAGTAATATTGGGGACTTTTGAGAAAAGAATGTAGAATTTTAATAGCTGAATTGCCCCAGAAATAATCGTGCTCGGCTGCGTTTTCCACCAAAAATGAATGAAAAGAAAATTACGTTTGCTCTGGGCAGATGGAGGTAGAGGGCTGCTCTAGACCCTGAATGTTATATTCAGATTTTCCGTAGTAAGATACATGTTTGCACACATCCATGTTCATATTTCTACTTGAAATTGGCTACCTTAATGAAGGTCCAACTGTGGAAACCCATTTGTAAAATGACTTCTTGTAATGTACTGTTGATGATCATTTAAGAGCTGCTGGTCTCTGGACTTCCAGAAGCAAGAAAGAGTATTGTTTATCTGTGTATAAATCAGTGTAAGAAATTTCACTCAGACACAACCGCTAGAACAACTGCCCACCCCCTAAGAAACAGGCATATTTCTTTTATGTTTTATAAAATTCTCTCTATTCCTGACCTGCTAGAAAGTTTCGATCTTGGCTTGCTTTATACTGGCTCACTATTATGCTTAGTATATTTGCCTTTTTAAAATGGCAACAACGTTTTCATATTTTGTGTTAGTTTTCATCTCTCTTTCGTGTTCTCTCTCTCTCTCTCCTTCTTGCAAATTTCATCATACTAAAATCTATTTTTGGAAGTGTTGATGTCTAAACACATTTAATAATGTTGATTAGGTACACTTCATTTGTTCTTGGCTTATTCATTTCTTTTATTATAAATACAATTTGGAAATAGAACTATGTAGGTAAAAGTTACACATTTATATATATTGATTATGCAGTTATATAGTTATATATAGATGTATATATATATACACACATATGAAATTTTAATCATATATATGATTACACACACACAGAGGACTTGGAGTAAATTTTAACTTTTATTTTTAAATGTGAGCGAAAAGAGCCAGTGGTGATGGTATCTGAATCTGTTGTCCCAATTATAATCTCACAACTCTGAGCTCCCAACATGGTTGGAAACACCATTTATCTACAGAATTCTTCTGCTGGTGTTTTGCTCCCAGGGAAACAGAGAAAATAAAGAGCTGACTGCCTTTAATGTTTTTGCTTTTTATGTCCATCATAGTGTTCTGCTTTTAGCAAATACCCCACACATTAAAAGTTTGCTTCATATTTAACCTTAGGAATTTCCTTTGGTAGGCTGGTCCTAAAAACTTGCCCCAGAAATATACAAATGCTATTAAAACATCTATTTGTGCGTTTCTTTTCTTTCTTTTTTTCCGTTTCAGCTGAAAGTATACTTACCCTAAAGTGCACATTTGCAATAGGCATAAATTACTAATGTCAGAAATAAATTTCAGTGCAAATTCATATTATTCCTGTACATAGTGCAGTGACAGCTTTTTGGAAATCATGTGCCCAAGGCGCTCCAGGAAATCTCAAGTCTATTGTCAATTTCATGCATTGTGAGACTTTTATTTTGGTGTCCCCCACCCCTTGCTTTTAGGTGAATTCTTTTAGTCCTCAGTATTATCCATGCTCTTTGGATCACCCAGGAGTTTGTCTAAGACTCCTTCTGAGAAGATGACATACTAATATGTGACTATGTAATTGAATTTTTGACATATGCAAAAATAGTTGTAAAGTAGATAAAGAGAAAGTACTGTAAATAGATATTTAAAAGAAGGGAACAGATGGCCTCTTTGTGAAGATGTTCAGATAAAGCCGAAAAATCACAGATGGTTTATACGTGTGGGGTAGGTTGATGAGGGAACCTAAATTTGGTGGGGCGGAATGGACAGAGCTCTGTTTCCTAAAAACCTGAAGTTTGGATTATCAGAGGAAAGCGTTATGGACTACACGAAAACACAGGCAAGCTATTAAAAATGTGGCACACTGCGTTTCTTCTTCCTGGGACACCTCCATTTGCATTTCATTGTTCCATCAGTAAATACATAACTAGCAGTAAACTGGTGAAGGGGAACATTTTAAGTGTGAGGATGATAGGGCAGGTAAAATACAAATATTGCAACGTGTACACAACTAAATTAATGCTGACTTAAGTTTAATTCTCTTTCAATATTGGCTTAGCCTTGTTTATTTACTTTACAAATAAAACATTAAGAACATTCAAAATATACCAGCTCATTTTCATACTTATATCTAGTTGTGGGGAATATATGGATTTTTAGGAGAATAAACAGTCCATGAGCTGTCTTCTCCCTCAGGCAGCACTTTCCACGTTAGGCAATTCTCATAACAAAGAAGCAGACAAACTTGTGTTTTTGTTTTGTTTCACTTTTTTAATAATGACATAGACCATTCTTGAATGATATAGCTTAAATAATGCAAAATTATTTAGATTTTAAAATATCCTCCACCGCCACAGTTCTCGTCTTCCTATTTTTTTATTTATTTTTTAAATGTTCTTTAAATGTTTTTTGTTTTTTGTTTTATTTCTGAGAGAGAGAGAGAGACAGACAGACAGCATGAGCAGGGGAGGGTCAGAGAGAGAGGGAGCTACAGAATCGGAAGCAGGCTCCAGGCTCTGAGCTAGCTGTCAGCACAGAGCCCTACCTGGGGCTCGAACCCACAAACTGTGAGATCATGACCTGGGCCAAAGTTGGGCACTTAACCAACTGAGCCACCTGGACACCCCTCATCTTCCTATTTTAAGTCTGTATTCTGACCTTTAATGGCAAGTGCTGTTATCATTTCAGTATGTACTTTCTTCTATCATTTTCTATGGATTTGAATGTGTGTATATATATGTCCAAATTCGCATATCTGGATTTTATTTAAACCTTTAGTCAATAATTCCTGCTCAGAAACTTCCCCCTTTTATTAATAATATCTTAGAGAGTTTTACACAGAAATCCAACTCATTTTGATAAAGGACCACATAGTACTGTGTAGAATGAAAGTATCAAAATCTGTCGAGTATTTGGCATATTTCCATGAAAAGAAAATCAATTACTAAATATGCTTCATTGAACAGATATGAACAGATGTTTTATAATCATGTGTGGAAATATGAAAGGAGAATTGATAGGTGAGTACCAAAAATCATAACCATTAAATTTTTTTGATAAATGGTGCCAAACTGCATTTAACAAATTATGTTTCCACCAAGATTATATGACAGCACCATAACTCAATCCCTAGCCAAAAGTAGATAGTGATTTTAATTTGATTTTATACATATTAGTTTATAAAATTTGTTTAACAACAACTAACTTCAGGGGCGCCTGGTGGCTCATTCAGGTAATGTCCAACTTCGGCTCCAGTCATAATCTCACGGCTCGTGAGTCTGAGTCCTGCATTGGGCTCTGTGCTGATGGCTCAGAGCCTGGACTCTGTTTCAGATTCTGTGTCCCGTTCTCCCTCTGCCCGTCCCCTGCTTGTGCTCTGTCTCCCTCTTTCAAAAATAAACATTCAAAAAAAATTGAAAACAAAACAATAACAACAACTAACTGTTATTTGCACTGTGAGAAACATTTCCCCTTACCCCTGAGCTGAAATTTTCCTCGAACACTGATCTATGTGTCTTTCTTGGTTCCGCTGCTGGGTAACCCAGAAGAAATATCTCTGCTGTCTATATAATATCATCCTTACATCTTAGAGACAGCCGTGATGTCTCTCTGAAAGGTTGTCTGCCATAGACTGTCTGTCCCTCGTTCCTTTAATCGTGTCTTTTTAAAAATTCACTCATTCATTCATTCACTCATTCACTCATTCATTCATTCATTCATGTATTTGAGAGAGAGTCTGTATTTGAGAGAGAGACAGACAGACAGACAGGCAAAACAAGCACGCACACAAGTAGGGGAGTGGATGGGGCACCTGGGTGACGTACTAGGTTAAGCATCCAACTTTGGCTCAGCTTAAGATCTCACGGTTGGTGAGTTCAAGCCCCACCTTGACTGTATGCTAACAGCTTGGAGCCTGGAGTCTGGTTCAGATTCTGGGTCTTCCTCTCTCTCTGTCCCTCCTTTGTTCACACACACACACACACACACACACACACACTATCTCTCTCTCTCTCTCTCTCTCTCAAACAAGAGATAAACATTGAAAACTTTAAAAAGAAAACAAGTAAGGGAGTGGCAGAGAAAGAGACAGAGAATCTAAAGCAGGCTCCATGCTCAGTGTGGAGCCTGACATAGGACTCAGTCGCACGACTCTGGGATCACAGCCTAAGCTGAAATCAGGAGTTGGACGTTCAACTGACTGAGCCACACATACACCAACTTTAATAATTTCTAATTAGATTGGGTTTTTATCATTTCACTGTCTCTTTGTATGTATTCTGTACCTCAGAGTAGTTTACAGAAGTAGTTTACTCTAGTAGTTTGCAGAGTCCTAAATAAAAAGCAGCTTCAATATTACCTGTGTTTTCTAGTCTTATACTTACTCATAAAAGGCATTTAAGTAATATGGAACAAATTTTAAGGAATCCTATCTTTTTCTTGAGAAGTGGTCTGTATATTCATGCATGTTACTTGTACAATTTGGACAAGAAAATTGATACTCAGGGCTGTGCTCTTTCTATCCCTACAATATATAACCCCTGGAAACTTGCTGTATTAGTTAGACATAGTGATTAAGATCACCAGCTTTTATTTCAATGCTACTTTGGAGACCTAACTTTCTTTCATTCTACCCATCCTTTTGGCTTCTTCCAAGCTACTGCTACTTCCCTCACATATATGTGTGTATGTGTGTGTATTTTTTAAATGCTTATTTATTTTTGAGAGACACACACACACAGCATGAGCAGGGGAGGGACAGAGAGAGAGGGAGACACAGAATCTGAAGCAGGCTCCAGGCTCCCAGCTGTCAGCACAGAGCCTGATGTGGGGCTTGAACCCATGAATCATGAGATCATGACCTGAACTGAAGTTGGATGCTTAGCTGACCGAGCCACCCAGGCACCCATTCCATCCCATATTTTTTTCTGCTAAGCTCTATATTCTTCGTGGTATGTATCATGATAGTCTACTGTAATTAATTTCTCTGGCTTCTGAAAGAGAACAGATTTATTTTCTGTTTCATTTAGATGTGCTTTGTCCCAGAGTAACACAACCTTTGAAAAGATAGATTTCGTTGATTTATTTCAAGATGAGATTCATAATTCTTTGCAGCAAGATGCCTGATTCTAATTTTTAAAACTCTTTTATTTTGGAAGATTCCAGCTGTATTTTAAAACAGATTTTAGATTTAACAGACATTTTAAGGAGTGTCTGCTTTGAGTCAGGAATTGTACTAGGAAATTTGACTATGCACTGTTTTGTTAGTAAAACTTATTAAGTGTATGGAAGTTGTTTAAGATTTAAGTCTAAATATTTTAAAAAGAATACCAGTATTTTATGCTGTTTTCTCATTACAATCCACTTAGATACATTAGCTCAAGTGATACCACAATATGCTGGAATACTAATATTTCCATTTTTAAAAACGAGAAAGTTGAGTTTGTTACAGATGCTGATGTCCTTGCCAGTATTCCACACTTACCTGGGCTAGGTTTCCTGTGTTTGTCTTTCTCTCTGGCTTCCAGCAGAGTGCCAAATTATTTCTTAGTTTTAATTGCCTTATTCCAGGAGTCTCTGTAATTAAAAGAAGAGGCAACTCTTCCTTAGTTATTGGTGTGCTAGATTCATATTATTTGTTTTAAATGAATGTATTTTACTGAGCTTCCCAGCTTCTTTGTGTCTTCTTTTTTTTTTTCAGTAAGTGAGGAAAGGAGACACACCTGCCACTTTTTTGCCCAACATAATCCTGTATTTCCCTGAAGTTGGCTGATTTTCAGTGTTTACTTTGTTTACCACATATTCTATAAATCTTTATTAGATGAGTGAAGTTAGTACTTCTATACTATTTAAGTCATTATATACATGGCCTCTAATTGGTCTACGTATATATTTTTACACCTCCGCCTCCAGTATTTTGGTAGCACTTATTGAATATTCATTTGATTATAAGCAATAATATTTGAATAATAGTTTTGATTTAAAACTTTGTAAATTGGGAGACAAAATGAATATGCTTAAATACCAACCATTTTATTTCTTCTGATATATCTTTGTCTGCATTGATATAGATCATATCTGTATAAACTCTAATTGCTATATACTTTTACATTCTATTGAGAAACTATCTTTTGCTTAAAAGTGTTGCAATTGCTGAACTTCATAGTTGATTTTTTAAAACCGGAACTGCCCTAAATTTTCTATTTTTATTACAGTTAAAGAGTGATATATATTTTTCCTCTTTACTTATTATTTGTAGTTCCAAAGATGTAAATTTGTTACTTATGTAAATTTTGCTACACACTTGTATGTGACTAGCATAAGTTTTTTACAAATTTCCAACAGTGATACTGTCCTCTAAGCTTTTAGGATAGAGGACAGTTTGTATCATTAACACCTCTCCTCCACCCCTTTCATTTGTAATTTTTAAAATGTTTCAGTAGGTAAAAACTTGTATAAATAGTTTTTTACTTCAATAAGTAAAAACTTGTGTAATGACACTTGTTGATTTTTTTCCTACTACCAGTTGTGAATGATGCTGTGACCATTTTGAAAGAGCTGGGTCTCCCATTCAGTTAGCACATTTGTCCTCAATTATTTCCTTAATTATTATTCCTACATTGACAGAATCTCTTATTTCTTCTGGTACCTTCATTAACCACAAGTTGAATCAATCTGTTCTTGAGATCAGACAGTTGTTTTTGCATGAATAAACTACATAATTGATTTAGCCAAGTATCAGTTTACTCTCCTAAGATACATTTTGCATAGCAGAGTATTCTTTCCTTGCCACCTCAATTTTGACTTCTGCAAATACCAACGCTATTTTTTCTGCAGTTTCTTAGTTTGACCATAGGATTTATTTATTATTTCATGTTCTATTTTTAGTGAGTTTGTCCATAGGATTTATTTATTATTTCATATTCTATTTTTAGTGATCATTTTTGTTTTATTTATTTGCTCATGGGTTTTTGTTTTTGTTTCCTGGTTCTTTTTTTTTTTTTAATGTTTATTTATTTTTGAGAAAGAGAGCAAGAGAGAGCATGCAAGCAGAGGAGGGTCAGAGAGAGGGAGAGACATAGAACTGGTTGTGGGCTCCAGGTCCTCCTGAGCTGTCAGCACAGAGCCTGACATGGGGCTCGAACTCATAAACTGTGAGATCATGACCTGAGCTGAAGTTGGAAGCCTAACCGACCGAACCACCCAGAAGCCCCTGTTTTCCTGGTTCTTTTTAAAAATAGTTCCTCCAGTGTGCCTATCTTTGGCAAGCTTTTTTCATCTCTTCATTCTTTTTTTGTGTGTGTTTTATCTGAATCCAACATTTCCCTCCTTAATTTGTCAATAATTTTTGAAGTTTTTAATACCAACTATTTTCCCTCAACATATAATTATTTTTCATATTATTTTCTTGAGTTCATTTAGGGAGTGGCAAAATATACCCCGTTTGTATGAACATTACATATCTTTCAAATGCAGAAGAATTTGTACTTATTACTAGTTTTCCTTTCCTATATCACTGGCAATGGAATGAAACCAGACATCTGCTTCTTTCACTATCAGTGTACTTAGGAATTGGCAAAGCAGTTTGGTTGAAAAATTTCTAAATAAGATCACAGTACTTTATCAATTTTCATCTTTTTTTTAATAACTACATATATGTAGATTACATTCGCCTTTTAATAATGTGTTTGTGGTTCAAGTATATTTACCAGGACTTAGGTGCTCTGAGAAAAGACTCCATTTCTCAGTCTAATAAAGAAGAAAGGAGGTTAAACTATAGTTGGGAAAACAGTATCTTCCCTACCCAATGTCACGTGCTTTCACACGTGAAAATTCTTTCTGATTTCAAGATTGTTTTAAATTTTTAAAATGGAGATATTATTACTATTCCCTCCAGGTTACAATAGGGGGTGGCTGGTAGAAGCAGTTGAAATAATATGTAAATCTATGTTTTATATATATATATATAAATATAAAATAAAATATACATTTTGCCATTTACGATGGCAAAATAAACATGCAATGGTAGCTAAAGTTTGTGAGGTGTAATTTGCTAAGTTTGTGGTCTTGAATCATTCCTTTGATCATGCACATCGGTGGAAATGCAAATGTCATCTATTCTTTTAATAGAGTATCCAGGCTTCTGTAACTTCGGGAGAACTCTCTAATAATTATTGGCTTTCTAATTTACCTTCAAGTTAGCAGTATATTAAGCTATTATTATATTACATTTTTCTCCATAAGAATTGTTCACATCTGTTTCTAAACCAAAATGGTCTTTGATTTTGTCTTGCTTTCAGTGTGAACTGGTCTAGGAGTCAGAGATTAATTGCCAACAATGTTTCTCAAAAAGCTGTAAGCATGATTTTAAGCAAAATATACCACTTAATACGATAGGTCTTTGTTCTTTTTGATACCAAATGTCCATTTGGAATAATATTTCTCCCCACTCTGTTAGCCAAATATTTTGGTATGTTCTATAGATATCTCAGTATTAATATGGCCAGAAAGTAATCTCTCTCCCCCCAAACTGTTTTTGCTCCATTATTTTTAATTTTGGTTACAATATATGTATCCACTCACTTTTTCAAGCCTCTATGTCTTATTTCCATAAATCTTTTTTTTTTCTGATCTAATTTCAAATACTTCTCAAATCTGATCTCTTCTCTCTTTGCCCTTTGTAAATGCTTTATTTAAGATAAACTTTACCTTTTACCTGGACTCTACCTGATCGTCCTGACTTATCTCCATATCCTCAGTGCTTCCTTAGCCTTCCATCCTGGATGTTTCATTCTATTCTCTACATAGTTCCCCAAATTACTTTTCGTTATATATCACTTTGTACATTAAAGTCTTCCAGTGCAAGATCACTAGCCATTAGGAAAATGAAAATAAAAGCTACGATAATATACCATTACATATTTATTAGAATGGGAAAACATACTGACAATACCAAGTGCTGACAATGATGTGAAACAATGGAACCTCCCCTACATTGCTGGTGGGAATGTAAATCCATCCTGAAAAATAGTTTGGCATTCTTCTATAAAGTTAATAATACATTTACCATAAGACATAGCAATTACATTCTTGGATATTTATCTCAAAAAAGTAAAACTTACATTCACACAAAAACCTGTATGCAAAAATTCATAGCAGCCCCGAAATGGAATGACATAATTTGCTTTCAGTGAATGAATGGATAAGAAAACTGTGGAACATCATTACAACAGGATACTACTCAACAATAAAAAGGAACTATCAGTACACACATTGAAATGAGTATACCTCAAGGCATTATGCTAAGTGGACAAAAAAAAAAAAAAAAACCCTATCTCAAAAACGTACTTACTGTGTGATTCCATTTATATAAAAATCTCAAACTGAGGGGCATCTGGGTAGCTCAGTCGAGCATCTGACTTTGGCTCAGGTCATGATCTTACAGTTTGTGAGTTCGAGCCTTGCATCAGGCTCTGTACTGACAGTTTGGAGCCTGGAGCCTGCTTCACATTCTGTGTTTCCCTCTCTCTCTGCCTCTCCTCTGCTCATGCTCTGTGTCTCTCTCTCAAAAATAAATAAACATTAAAAAAAATCTCAAAGTGAAAATTCTAGTGCTGGAGAACCTGTCAGTGACTACTAGGCATTAATGGTTTTGTTAGGGAGAGGTGTAATTATTAAGGGATAGTACTAGGAATTTTTTTTATGATGATGGAACAGTTCTGTATACTGATTGTGGTGACCTTTTTTTTTTTATGAATCTTTATGTGTGGTAGAATTTCACAGAACTATACACTGAGAGAAGAAAAGGTTTCTTTAAAAGCTGATGAAATCTAAATTAGATCTGCAATTTGGTTAATAGTATAGTACCAATGTTAATTATCTGTTTTGGACTGTGTTCTTTCGTTACACAAATACATGGGAATCTCCACTGTTTTAAAACTTGTTCGCCTTTAGCTATTTCAAAATAAACTGTATAAAAAAGGGAAGTAGGGAGGCTTCTGATCTCTCAAGGCCAAGATGGGTAATATCCAAACTCTTACCAAAGCATGCAATGTAAATGCAAATTATTTTTAATCTCCTTAAACATTATCCCTCTTCATTCTTGCAAGTAGTTTATTTCTTACCAGTTCTGAAATCCTCACAGGTATGCATGGAATTCCTGATCCACCCTTTTAGATTCCTACTTATCTTTTAACACCTGAACTACACTCCTCTTCCTTGTAGTCTTTTTCAAACCTGAAGTGCCATAGCTGCTCATACTCTGCTCTACTTCTGCTTGAGAACTTAACAGGTTTGCTGGGTTTTGTTGTTATTTCGTTTTGTTTTGTTTCTGTTTAGGCACTGGTTTAGCTCCCTTAGATGGTGAACTCAGGCAGTACTTGCTCTTCCAGGTTCAGTCCAGCGGAGACTCAAGGTTAGTCCAGTGAATTTATAAACATGATATGAAACTGATTTCATTATTTAGCCCAATATAAATGAATATTTCCTTCCTTCCTTCCTTCCTTCCTTCCTTCCTTCCTTCCTTCCTTCCTTCCTTCCTTCCTTCCTTTTTTAAATCAAAATCTTACCCTTAGACTTTGTTAATAGAAATATTTTTATATTCTCCCACCCACGAGACCGTCTACTTTGTTTTGTTGTTTCTGACCTCTGTATTCTGGCCATATTAGCAGAACTTCAGTGTTTTTCAGATATATTTTTAAAAGCGACCTTTGTGGAACTAATAAACACTAATACCATCTGTGCTTTTCTGTAGCCTAGGGAAATTCTATCTACAGTTACAGTACATTTTTGAATAGAGTTAGAAATATCTCCAGTTCCCTTGGAGTCCATAACATTTTATTTGCCAGATATTACGTCCGTGGCATCTAATGCCT
The DNA here is from genome assembly GCF_003009895.1 of Hyaena hyaena. Taxonomy (NCBI): domain Eukaryota; kingdom Metazoa; phylum Chordata; class Mammalia; order Carnivora; family Hyaenidae; genus Hyaena; species Hyaena hyaena. Next base: position 637,491 of record NW_024081317.1, read on the forward strand.
GCTGTTATGTGCCATTATAGCCACAATTTAAAAAACATTTGTTTTATATATAAGCTCTTAGGTCAAGATCTCAGGAAGTCATTTTAGATTATGTTGTTTTTATATGATAGAATCATTTTCTAGAAATGACAGGAGTGACAACACAAATAACAATAGTATTTGGCCATAGAAAACACAAGCAGAAAAAATAAATTTTGCATGAAGCAAATTATGTATTAACTTGGATGCCACAATTAGTAATATTATTTTGACACTTACCTAGTCCAAAGTTTTATTTAACCTAGTTCCCAAATATTTTCTCATATTCTTCTTATCATCAGAGAGCCAAAATCTGTCCTTCCTTCTGTAATAACTTTCTTAGTTTACTATGGACAATACAAGGTAAATGCTATAAGAGTTTTAATCACAACTATATGACTCACCGACCTTCCAGTAAAGTCCCAGCCTAACTCTATACCTTGTATTGATAGGGAAAAATCTGTTTTAAGATGGCCCACAGGAATGATAAGGAAATACCTGCCCCTGGTCAAAGGCTCCCTCTTCCAGGTTCTTCTTCCCACCCTGCTTGTCGCATGCATTAATGAGGAATGCCGAAGTAGCAGGCTATGAATTACTCCCTCTGCTGATGCTCTGAGCTCAGACCTCTGGAGAATAATTTCCTCTGAGCCCACTGGTTGTAAAATAAACCTCTTCCCTTCCAAAATCTCCAGTGCCACTTGGTTCTTTCACTGGTTGATCCAGACCAAATTCCGCAACAGTATTACAAGGTTCTGTGTGAAGGCTTTGGCTGCCTTTTTCAACCCCATTATGTATACTCTCTGTTTGCTATTAGACTTCCGATCATTGGTGGGGGTTTTTTTGGTTTTGTTTTATTTATTTATTTATTTATTTATTTATTTATTTATTTTGTTACTCCAACAGTCCAAGCTTTTATTGGCTTTGGGACTTTATACTAGCTTTTTCTATGCTCAGAATATGGCTTATGTAGCTCTCCACACATGACTTTTTCTGGTTATTCAGACCTTAGTTTAAATGTCATTTTCCCAGAGAGACTTATTCACCTTAATGTAGCCTTAACATGGCATACCAGAGCCGTCTTAGAATAGCTCGCTAGGGCTGAGGGTGTACTTCTCTTTCCAGCTCTCTATTCAGGGATGTCATATTATAGCTTGAAATCAGCCATGCTGGGATTACTTACACAACAGGGAATGGCAAACACTACAGCCAAGGGTTTGTTTGATTGTTTTGTTTGTTTTTGATAATTGAATTTTGAACATTTACCAACATACCATTGCCTACATTACCTAGAATTTTTAAATTCTTTTTGTACTCTTTATTATAATCATTTGTCCTCTAAAAAGTTCAGTATTTATGTATGTCTGTCTGTTTCTGGTAGAATATAAGCCTTATGAGAACTGATTCACTGCTGTCTTCCTAGTGACTGGAATAGCACTTTCCATATGACAGATTCTCAGCAAATACTTACTGAATGAGAGAATCATCAGGCTAGATTTTTCTGTTGTTCATTAATGATGATTTTACTATTATTTAACATCTACTACTTGATATTTTTTATATAAAACATATTCCTCTGCAAATGATTTGCCCAACTAATGTTATACATATAGCACATGTGTATGTGCTATATTATTTCTTTCACTTGAAGTCAAATACCCATTTCAGGATGGCTAGTTAGATCTGCTTTATCCTTGCATATAAACTTAACTCAGAAGAGAGAACTTTTAAATCCTTAAATCATCTAAGAAATCTCTCCAATTCTTTCATGTCAAGGTTAATAATTAAATGTTTAATACCTCTTTAAGCTATTAAGCTACTAATAAAAATGCAATATTTTAACCCAATTTACTCGATTAAAGAACAATCCCAGATGTTATTTAACATGAAGAATTGCAATGATCTGCATTTCATTAAAATCTGAGCACTAGAAACAGAATTTTAAACATATTATGTGAAGAAGTTCATTTAACTCTTTTTAAGTAAGAGAATATTATCTTCAATTTCCAAAAAGCATGTTGAGTATCATTAGAAGCTGGATATACCTAGTATGAATCTTTGCCTTTTTTCTGCATAGCCGCAGAGCATAGTTAATAAATAGCCCAATATCAACTAAAATCTAATTGCAAACTATTCCTTCTTTGACTAGATTTTTAAAGTTTATTTTTTTTGTCAAAATTGTCAGTGCCTTGGTTTTAAATTCAGAAAACACAGAAAACTCATTTAGAATGCTGTAGGCATAAGTGTTTCTGAAAATTTATATTTAAATTAATAGAGAGCATATAAAGAATTATTCTTTATCCTAGGTCTCTTCATTTTTACTAAAAGGATATGTTAGTGTGGTTAATAATGTAGCAAAGGTTAAAATTTTCTTTAGGCATATTACTAAGACCTCCCAGTGTCTCCTGCCCTCATTATAGGCAGAGTCAATGTGTTTTTTTATCTAAAAAATTGAATAATAAAATCATTTGATCATTTTAGGATTATAGGGAAAAAATAATGAAAATCTGACCTAGATTGAGATTCTACTGAAGAACTAATTCCCTTTTGTATTGTTAACTACTTGCAAAGTATGGTATTGTTAAAGTGAACACATAGCGATATCATTTCCTGTTATTTTGTGTACACAGAACCAGAGCCCCAATCCAGTATTAAAACTGCCTTTGGCTCCTAAACTTGATTAGCTTAAAAAGTAAGACCAAGACTAAATGGCATTCAGTTTTATTGTTAAGTTTCAGATGAAGTTGTCTACCTTTCTTTTTTTTATATATATATTTTTTATTTATTTCTAGGAGAGAGAGAGAGACAGCGTGAGCAGAGGAGGGTCAGAGAGAGAGGGAGTCACAGACTGAAACAGGCTCCAGGCTCTGAGCTGGCAGTCAGCACAGAGCCCGACGCGGGGCTCGAACCCACGAACCGCGAGATCAAGACCTAAGCGAAAGTCAGACGCTTAACCGACTAAGCCACCCAGGTGCCCCGAAGTTGTTTACCTTTCATTTTTAGGTCCATAGTTGCTAAAATGTATTTCTTACCTTAGGCGCTAGGAGCAGTGAATGTCACTAGGAAACCATTGTTCCTTGTGGCAAAGCAACCATAGCACAAAGCTGCAAATATTTCCTGAGCCTTTGTTTAGTAATGCACTCTGATAGAGTCATGCTGTGGAGAATTCACATGCAAGTAGGAGAGTCCTCTGCCACAGGAAGAAAACCATGTAGTTTAGAGGTGAAAATTTACACAGATAATAAACAAGGGAGGAAGGAGAAGATGTGTGATAAAGAAGAAAGTATAGAACAGTAAGGAATATTTAGAGCACAGTTATGTGAATACACTGCAAACAGGGGTTCCTAAAATGGAAAAGGGAAAAATGTGACAGAAGCCATGTGTTGAGTGGATTTTACAACTTTGTTTTAAAGCAAAGCTGAGTCGGGGCACTGGGTGGCTCAGTCGGTCTCAGTCGGTTAAGCGTCCGACTTTATCAGGTCATGATCACACGGTTCGTGGGTTCGAACCCTTGTGTCAGGTTCTGTGCTGACAGCTCGCTCAGAGCCTGGAGCCTGCTTCGGATTCTGTGTCTCCCTCTCTCTCTGACTCTCCCCTGCTCACGCTGTTTCTCTCTCTCTCTTTCTCAGAAATAAGTAAAAAAACATTTAAAAAAATTAAAAAAATATATAAAGCAAAGCTGAGCCTGGGTTTGAACTTGTGTAAAATTAGGAATAAAGGAATGAGTACCTTCCATGGAATGTATTCATGGAATATATTCCTTAATAAGCCACCAACCTCTGTGGGTGGAGGACTAGAACGAAGACAAAACTGCTGACAGGGACATGGACTGGAAGAACAGCAAAAACAAACAAACAAACAAACAAAAAAACAAAAACGGAGTGCTGGATATGGGAGGAATTATCAAGAAATAAAGCAAGAATGGGGCAGTTAGGTGGTTCCGTTGGTTAAATGTCTGACTCTTGGTTTCCATTCAGATCATGGTCATAGTTTCATGAGTTCGAGCCCCACATTGGGCACTGTACTGTCAGCACAGCTGACAGGGATTCTCTCTGTCCCTCTCTCTCTGCCTCTCCCCCACTCATGCTGTCTCTGACTCTCTCCAAAATAAATAAATAAACAAACAACAACAAAAATCTCTAATCCCAATGAATGATATGCTGGGGTACCCAAGGCGTAACAAGAGGCCAGCATAGTGTTGAGGATCCATTACCAGATTAGGATTGACATTAAATGACACTAAAATACAACATGAAAAACATAGGTGTATGATGAGAAGTTCTTCATCAGACAGCTATATATTAAATTTAAGTTGGTGAAGTTACACTCCATCGCCGTAGTTTTTCCATGTCATTGGTTTTCAGATTTTGGAATCAGCTAATACTTGTTTATATTTATATAACTGATTTTTCTATAAGATTGTTTAATAAGGATTGTGCTCTGAACTACACAACTGCAGCCTTATAGGGATTATTACAACCTTTAGATTATTTACTATTTTGAGATGAGTAGTTTGTCAGTGGTTTCTGAAATTTTGATCGCATACCCTTGTTAGCAACAGAATTTGAACATGTGGACTCTAATTCTGTACTTGTTTATAATGATATATATGGACATTATTTTTCTAATATATGCAGTTTAATCTTTCTTTGAAAATGTTTATTTTTGAGATAGAGAGACAAAGTGCAAGTGGGGAGAGTCAGAGAGAGAGAGAAAGAGAGAGAGATTGGGAGAGAGAGAGGGAGACACAGATTTTGAAACAGACTGCAGGCTCTGAGCTGCCAGCACAGAGCCTGATGTGGGGCTCAGATTTGGGAATGGTGAGATCATGACTTAGGCCAAAATTAGACACTTAACCAACTGAGCCACCCAGGTCCCCCTGTAATTTAAAAATATATACTAAAAATTTGACAAAATAAGCAGATATAAACAGAATTTTTAACATGGAATTTCTGCCCTTGTGGATTATTTTTATGTGTATCACATTTGGAGACACGGAATTTTATTTGTCATTATTCAAATAAGAATCTATTTATTCATTTGATTGTTGCAAAAGTCTAGGAAATATAACACAGAGGTTCCCTTCATTCTAGAGCAGAACTAACTAACTTCAGCATGCCATCAAAGAAATGTTTACCTCTGCAACAACACTGATTATTTCTTGTATTAATGAAATATTATCCAATTTCACTTTGTATTTAGGTACCTATAGAATAATTCATTACAGGCTAACTTTTTTATGTATTGATAGTGTAATCGATATTTGTCATGTGTGTCCTTAAAACATTTTTTTAAATGTTTTATTTATTTTTGAGACAGAGACAGAGCATGAGTGGGGGAGGGGCAGAAAGAGAGGGAGACTCCAGGCTCCAGGCTCTGAGATGTCAGCGCAGAGCCTGACGTGGGGCTCGAACCCACAGACTGTGATATCATGACCTGAGCCGAAGCTGGACATTTAACTGACTGAGCCACCCAGGCACCCCTTTAATTTCTATTTAATAAAAAGTTAAAAAGTTTATAGCATGTTTTTAGTATTAAACAATATATTCTCTCTACATAAATTTTTCTCCATTTGTCCTTCCTTCTTTCAATGAGTATTCAAGGCATTAATTTCATTATGCATACAGACCTATGTTCTAACACCCTTCTTCCCCAGTCCTTGAAATAAATGCTTCCCTCCTCATCAGGGAAATACAAATCAAAACCACACTGAGATACCACCTCACGCCAGTCAGAGTGGCTAAAATGAGGAAATCAGAGGACTCTAGCTGCTGGCGAGGATGTGGAGAAACGGGCACCCTCCTACACTGTTGGTGGGAATGTAAACTGGTACAGCCCCTCTGGAAAACAGTGTGGAGGTTCCTCAGGAAACTAACAATAGAACTCCCCTAAGACCCAGCAATAGCACTGCTAGGAATTTACCCGAGGGATACAGAAATGCTGATGCATAAGAGCACATGTACCCCAATATTCATAGCAGCACTCTCCACAATAGCTAAAACATGGAAAGAGCCTATGTGTCCATCAACGGATGAATGGATCAAGAAGATGTGGTTTATCTATACCATGGAATACTACATGGCAATGAGAAACAATGAAATCTGGCCATGTGTAGCAACATGGATGGACCTTGAGGGTGTTATGCTGAGCGTAATAAGTCAGGTAGAGAAGGACAAATATCATATGTTTGCACGTATAGGAGGATTAGGAGGAACTTAACTGAAGAACAAGGGGGAGAAGAAGGGGGGAAATGGTGGGGGAAAGGGAGAGAGGCAAACCATGAGAGACTCTTGAATGCTGACAAAAACTGAGGACTGATGGATGTGGGGGGCAGGGGGGATGGGCATGGAGGAGGGCACTTGTGGGGATGAGCACTGGGTGTTATGTGGAAACTAATTTGACAATAAACTATTTGTAAAAAATAAAAAAATAAGAAATAAATGCTTAGCCAGGAATTCTTCAGTTGTACTAGGAGGAGTAGCTATCTGCTTTCTGTCATCATAGGCCAATCATGGGTCCTATTCCAACTTCATTTATTAATACTGAGTCATGGATGCAGCTCAGAATCCTTTGTCTGCAATTTTTGTCTCCAAATTGGTGTTTAATTGTCTACAGGAAATAAAAAAATGAAAAAAAATGTGGACGTATGTTGTAGCTAAAGGCAAACTCATCAATTTTCATCTCAGAAAACAATTATAGACATGGTTTGTTTCCTTGATAAATTATTTCTTATGTGTATAGTAATCAAGAACAGGGACACAAATGAAAATGTAATTGTTACTACTGGGTGGTATATTACGTGATTTTCTCTTTTATTTCCATTTAATTAATTGTCAAATCAAACATTATGTAAATGGGGGAAATGTTATTAATGGGAGCATGTATTAAATTATAGGAAACTAATGATGGCAGCAACTTTCTCACTCTGTCCATGGAAAGATGTAGTTTATTCCCTTTCTCCTTGAACCTGACTTGGCCTTGTGGCTGTGTCACTAGTATAATATAATAGAAGTGACACTGTGCCAGTTGGAAAGGAACTATCAGGCCTCATTTCATCTTGCTTGGAGTGCTTGCTCTAGGGTGAATCAGCTGCCATTATGGGGGTGAATACCCTGAAGTCACCAGGCAATGAAGAAGCCCAATCTAGTCTCATCCTTACAGCACTTAAACATTATGCATTGTATTATCTTTATTTTTAAGAAGTATTTTATGTTTATTTGTTTTTGAGAGAGAGACAGAGGGTGAGTAGGGGAGGGACAGAGAAAAGGGAGACACAGAATCCCAAGCAAGCTTCAGGCTCCAAGCCTTTAGCACAGAGCCAGATGTGGGGCTAGAGCCCACGAACTGTGAGATCATGACCTGAGCAAAAGTTGGAGTCTTAACCGACTGAGCTTTCCAGGTGCCCCAAACATTATGCATTTTAAATTGAGTAGGTTATTCAGTCAGATGCTACCTTATAAAAGAGCAATTTATTTCTTTTCATTATTTTTTACATAAAACATTGAGTGCAGTTAAGCATATAGAGATGAAAGGTAGTATTATTGTCTAGAAGAAATCCTTGTTGTGTGATTAGAGTCTGGGAGACAGAAGTGAGCACACAAAAGTAGTAACATATTACAGGAAATATAACTGAAAAATGTACAGTGTACAAGTTGGAACACTAAGCAAGAAATGCTAATTCTATCCAGAGGCATGGTATCTGGTATACTGTTTGCATATTATTATTAATATTTTATATTTTATGTGTATTTTTATTATTAATAGTACAATAGTGTAATAGTACAGTAGTACACCTCTCCATATACTGAGCACATTTCTAATGCCAGGTATTAGGCAAGCGATATACTTCACTGTTTCTACCAGAGAAAGGAGCAAGGAATTATGGGTGATACGTTTCTAAATATTTTCATTCCAAACTAATTATCTCAAAGTAGTATGACACTTAAACAGTTCAATTTCTCAGGGAAAGGGAATGACTCGTTTATAAAATGGGTTATCTCTTCAAAAAGCAAACTTACTGATGGCTAGTTTCCTAGAGTGTTATATAGGAATACAGAAGTATTTATGTTTCATCTTTCATCTCTGGATGCTAGCTCAGAAAGAACAACATTCTCTTCCAACAAAAATCTCTATTATTCTTCTTACTGATAAGATTCTTATTGAATGAACTTGTCTCATTAAGGCAGTTCTTTTAATACCCCACAACAAATGCTAACAAATGTCTCTGAATAGAGTCTCTCTTCTGAATAGCCTTACTGTAGGGGATAGTCGTCTGTGTGGAGATGAGAGTACTGGGAATGTAACTTTTAAAATGCTTGAAAATAATTTGAATGTATTAGTTTTTGAAATTTCACTCCAAATTTGCTTTCCTTACTTTCTCATGGACAATATACATACGAATCTTTAGCCTGTCATTTTGGGAAATTGTGTCAAAGTTGGAATATGCAGTTTGAATTTGACGTATCTTGCTTAATTTATTTCATTCATGGGGTTTGGTTCCAAATCCACCACTTTTTAGGAATGTGATGTGATGATCCATTTGCCTTTCTCATGTATACCTCATGCAGATCAAAGAATATAACACATGCTTGTGGTTTTCAAAGTCATTTGGGCAAAGGCACTCATTTTTTAAGTCAGTGCTTACTCAGAAGCCAGATATGTAAAGCATATAACTTTAGGGTCACTTGAAGGAAGTCTGATCAGTACAATTTTATATTTTAATGTATAATAAGCAGCTTTGCAACAATATAAAAATTATCATTTTCTTGATACATACCAAAAAGAAATGCTAAGTTTGCTTATACTTGTTTTTCATCTTTTCTTCCCACAATACTAGTTAACTTTAATTCCTACATATGGAAGGGATTTCAAAATTCTCTATTAAATAGATGTCTAATTGAACATTTTAAATTTAAAAACATCCCATTGAAAGGAGAAATTATGAATGTAGGATGAAGTGAACTAATGGATATGAATATGTTAGGTAGCACATCAGATGCAGATGTTACACAAAGGAAGGGTCCCATTGCCAAATAAGTTTAAAAGACATTCATTGATTAAGGAGTCAGATAGATTGCTTTATTGCAGGACTTCTCAGAGCATTGGGTATTGATATACATTGTGCTACTTTTGGCTAAAGAGTAGTATTCTCCAGGGACGCCTGTGTGGCTCAGTTGCTTAAGCATCCGACTTCGGCTCAGGTTATAATCTAACAGTTTGTGGGTTCAAGCCCCGCATCGGGCTCTGTGCCAACAGCTAGCTCAGGGCCTGGAGCCTGTTTCAGATTCTGTCTCTCTCTCTCTCTCTGACCCTCCCCTGTTCATGTTGTCTCTCTCTCTCAGAAACAAATAAAACACATTAAAAAAAATTTAAAAAAAGAGTAGTATTCTCCAAAGAATTAAGTTGGAGGATTAAATTGGAGGGATTAAATTGAAATAATGTCTGAGTTTTAGTTTCTGTGCTATGACTAAGTAGTTTCTTGACAGAAGTACATTACTTCTTTTTTCTCTGGTACCTTTTCAGTTATATAAGAGACTTTAAAAAAGACAAAATCAAAGCAAGCATGAAACAAACAAATAAAAGCCTGAGGCTATGGCCAATTGAACAGCTGAAAATTCTGATCTAAACTTTTCTTATATTCTAAGATGTAGAGAAGAGAGTTGCATGCTCAAGTGGGCAAGTTGTGTCCCATACAGAAAGAAAAATATGTTTAACTGTCAATGTCTAACTCCATCTGTGTTATTATTTCTTACTGCTTTCTGTGTAAGTTATGCTTAAAATATACTTACTCACTTCTAATGGACTTCATTCTGGAAAGGATATTATGTTGAATTTCATTTTTAAGCTTATTCCAAGTATATTACATTTTTTTCTCTGTAAGTTCATTACAATTGAAAGTAAATGTAGGAAAAAATAGTTTGTTATTGACACTTATATACCAGGTGGTATTCTAAAAAAATCATAATATCTAATTTTATTTAATTATCTCAATATTGCATGAGATAGATATTACTGCATTTATTTTTTTGATGAGAATAAATTTGAAGATCAGAAACACTAAGGAATTTTTTCAAAGACATACCTGGAGATTTGCAGAGTTGAGATGTAGATTCAGTTTTATCTTGACTCAAAATCATATACCCTTAAATAATAAATAATTAGATATTTGAAATAAAAAATAAAAATCCTTTTCCTCTCCTGACTTTGTTAGGACTTCATTACTCAGACATCAATGGAAAGAAGAAAATGCCGCCTATATTAAAACCCCTCACCTGATCAAGAATTTGTATACTATTCCAATTTTACCTCTTTAGTGATGGATGAGTTCAAATAGACAGAAGGTGAGGGATTGGGATATTAATAGCTGAGGTCTTAAACGATTTTCTCCCTCCTCTGACAGTATTGAATGAGCTTAAACTAATGTTAGCATCAAGATCTTCAAAACATCATTCATTGTGGGAAAAAGAGAATCAATACTAACATTAGGATCTTCCCTCTTACTTAAAGCTTTAATTCACTTCTGTTTACAACTTACATAGCCAAAACACCTAATAAATTTCATTTAATAATATTGCCTATGAATTTTAAATATTCATCTTTTATTGTTCCATCAGCCACTACATTCATGCCTCCATTCATTGACCAAATATTTATTGAGGACCTATCATGTGCTGGCACTTTCTAGGCTCTGGGATACACCAGTGAACAGAAAAGACAAATCTGTGACCTAATGGAGCTCAAGTTTTGATGGAATGCAGACCCACCATAAATAAAGTGAATCTGTTAATATAGCCCATGAGTGTTTTAAAGTACTATGGGGAGAAACAGAGAAGGCAGATAAGGAGTTTTACAGAATAGGGGTGAATTTCACATTGAGTATTCAGAAAAGAACTTACCAGGAAAGGTGACCTTTGAACAAATACATGAAAGAGATGAAGAAATGAGCTGGTTGGATATCTGAAGGAAGAGAATTCCAGATGGAGGGAACAGAAAGGTGGCAAGTAGGTTAAAATCATATAAGCAAGGGATAGATGAAAAAAAGCTGTCATAATTAAAGTGCAAAAGCCATCATGGACAGCATGTGAGAGGTGGCTCTCCATCTCCTCTTGAACCTGGCGGGCTTCTATCTTCTTTGATCAGTAGAAGCTAGTGCAAATGATCCTGTGTAACTTCTGAGGCTTAGCCACAAAAGTCATGCAACTTCCACCAGTCTCTTAGGAACCTCATGCTAGAGAAAGCCAACTGCCATGTAAGAAATCTAACTATCCTGAGGCTGCTGTATTGGAGAAACCACATGGAAAGATCTCCTAAGTGAGAGAGATAGATGCCTGATGAGCCCGGTTGTTCTGGTCTCCAGATGTTTTTGTTTTTCCAGATCTGCCATCAGATCTGTGACTGAGGAAGACTGATGTCAGCCCCAGCCTCTATCTGGCTGCAATCACGTGGGAAATCCCAAACAAAACATCCTAGCTGAGGCTACTTGTTTCCCAGGACCTTGAGAAGCCTTAATAAAGGATTATTATTTTTTTTAAGTCTCACTGATTTCAAGTTTTTTGTTGTGTAATAACTAGATAACTGAAATCAGTGGCCCTTTGGGTATTTTGAGCAAACGAATGATATAACATCATTTGTGTTTTAACAGGATTTATCTGGCTTTGTGAGGGGCAAGAAGAAATCAAGGAGATTAATTATCCAGGCAAAAGATGTTAGTAGCTTGCATCAGAATGGTAGCAGCAAGGGTTTTGAGAACGAGTGTAATTTGAAGGTACTGGCAAAAGCTTTGCCTGATAGATTGGATGTAGAGTATAAGTTAAATGGTTGAATAAAAGGGTCTCTGACACAATGTACCTGTCATCTACTGAGTTGTGGGAAGAATATGGGATTGGCTGATTTAAAGATGAAAAATCAGGATCTGAGTTTTGGACTTGTTAAGTTTTACACTTCTATTCAGTATCAAAATGGAGAAAGCAAGGAAATGAGTACATGTCTGAGCCTAGTGTTCGTAGGAGAGGCCTTATCTGCAGATATAAATGTAGGAGTTTGCCACTGTATAGAAACCAGTCAGCCAGGAAACTTGCTGCAAGCACAGAGGAAGAAGAGAAAAAACAAGGACTCAGGGGCTTCATTTTTAAGAGGGCAGGAAGATGAGTGACCAGCAAGGAAAAAGGGCCGAAGAGGCAACAGAAACATCAGGAGAAAGTGATGTACACGGAAGCCAAGTAGAATTAGTAGTGGTGCATGGACACTGAATACCCAGAAAGCAGTGTAAAGATTCACTTTGTCTTGATTCAAGAATGGTAACAACCAATACTGGCATCTTGAGTCCATTCTATGTGCAGGTACCAGTCAAACTTTAGCAAATAGTGTCACTTATAAGTGTAATTTCAGAAACTGGTAGAGAATTGGCAAGAACTTGGAACATTTTGCTAGGGATGGTATCAAATTATAATGAAGACGAAGTTTAGGAAAGGCTGTTTGGGCTTTCCTCTATTAGTTGAACACTGGGGCATCCACTACCACAATATCTCTTCTGTTTTAAGTTGGGACTTTTCTGTAGGACACTGAGGCTGTATCAGTCTTATACTGTTTGTGTTGACAGCTCAGATGGTCATTAGGGATACCATATTTCTTTCACATGCTACTTGTGGTCACGCACTTTCAATATATAAGCTGAAGAAATAAATTACTCTACCCATCCAATAAAGTGGGCCTTTGCTTTATAAGAGGAACGATTAAACTTCACTTTGTTTATTTTTCTGTGCTGTATTTCCTCATATGTTTATTTTAATCAACACAAGTTGTCATCGACCTGTTTTGTTACCCTATAAGGGTGCTGGTGTTAAATATAATGTAAAATGTGAAAAAATAATGTACCATAATACACATATACAGCCGGTTTTGAAAGACAGTCTCCAAGGATTGTATTTGCTATTAAAAGTTCTCTCTTCAAATGACAGCTAATTAATATGCCTCCTGGTTAGAACATAAACCTTGTTTCATTAAGAAGAGAGTCTGGGAATTAAAAACATCCTTTCCTCTTATAATGTATAAAAGTGAAATTTAAAATTTAAGTTCCATGTTTTACTCATTATTAAGGATTGATAATGTACACAACACACATGAGAGCCAGTGATCTAAGAGCAGTTGTAGTTTCACAGCAAAGTTGAGATGAAGGTACAGACTATTATGCAGCTCATGATCTGGGCATCATCTCCCCTGTTACCACCATCGCCCACTAGATGCCCCCCCAGTTTGTTATAATTCATGAACCTACACTGACACATCATAACCACTTAAAGTCCATGGCTCACTCTTGGCCTTTTACATGCTTTGTGTTTGGACAAATGTATAATGACATGTATCCATCAACATAGTATTATACAGTGTTGTCACTGCCCCGAAAATCCTCTGTGCTCTGCCTGTTCATGCCTTTCTTTTTTTTTTTAATTTTTTAAATGTTTTTTTATTATTATTATTTTATTTCTGAGAGAGAGACAGCATGAGCAGAGGAGGGTCAGAGAGAGAGGGAGACACAGAATCGGAAGCTAGCTGTCAGCACAGAGCCCAATGTGGGGCTCGAACCGATGAACTGTGAGATCATGACCTGAGCTGAAGTTGGACACCTAACCAGCTGAGCCACCTAGGGGCCCCATGCCCTTCAGTTTGAAGAATAATTTGCAAGGTTAAAAATCCTAAGTTGGTGTTTTCTTTTTCTTCTCTCAGCATTTTAAATGTTCCACTTCACTGTCTTCCTGCTTAATAGTTTTTGAGGAGAAATTAGATATAATTCTTATTTTTGCTCCTGTGTAGATAGGTAAGGTGTTTCTCACCCCCTCCCCAGCACCCACGCCCCAGCTACTTTTCCTTAACTTTGGCTTTCTGCAATTTGACTAGGTGTAGATGTTTGTCATTTATCCTGCTTGGTGTTCCTGACCTTTCTAGATCTGGGATTTGGTATGTGACATTAATTTGGGGGAGATACTTCTATATCATTACATCAAATATTTCTTCTGTTGCTTCTTTCCTTCTCCTTCTGGTATTTCTGCTACATATGTCTTAAACATTTTGCAATATTCTGCTATTAGATGTTTTGTTCTTCTGTTTTTTAAACCTATTTTTCTCTTTCAGTTTTGGCAGTTTCTACCAAGATATCCTTAAAGCCCAGAGGTCCTTTCCTCAACCACGTTCAATTTTTTTATTTAAGTTTTTTAAATGTTTATTTTTGAGAGAGACGGAGACGGAGTGGGAGTGGGAGAGGGGAAGAGAGAGAGAGAGAGTGAGAACTGGAAGCAGGCTATAGGCTCTGAGCTGCCAGAGCCCGACATAGGGCTAAGAACTCATGAACCATGAGATGATGACCTAAGCTGAAGTCTGACGCTTAACTGACTGAGCCACCCAGGTGCCCCAACTATGTCCAATTTTCTAATGTGCCCATCAAAGGCATTCTCATTTCCTTTATGATATTTGCTCTACAGTAATTTTTTTCCACTTCTTTGTTAGGATTGCCACCTTCCTGATTACCTTATCCACTTGTTCTCACATGCTGTCTGCTTTAGCCTTTAGATCCCTTAGCATATTATTCCCAATGTCTTAAATTCTCAATATGATCATTCTAACACGCCTGACATGTCTGAGTCTGGTTCTAATGCTTGCTCTGTCTTTAAGCATATTTTTTTTTCTGCCTTTTGGTATGCCTTGTAATATTTTCCTTCTCAGACACTCATGATGTGCCCCCTTGAAAGGAATTGCCTGGGTGGCTCAGTTGGTTGAGCGTCCAATTTCAGCTTAGGTCATGATCTCACGGTTCATGGGTTTGAGCCCCGCGTCGGGCTCTGTGCTGACTGCTAGCTCAGAGCTTGGAGCCTGTTTCAGATTCTGTGTCTTCCTCTCTCTCTGACCCTCCCCTGCTCATGCTGTCTTCTGTCTCTCAAAAATAAATAAAACATTAAAATTTTAAAAAAAAGAAAGGAATTGGCATAAATAGGCCTCAGTGATGTGGTGTGAGGGAGGGAAATGTTCTATATTCTTGTGACTTGGTCTCAGCCTTTAAGTGCATCGTGCTTCTTGACTGTGATCTTAACATGTACTTCTCTGTCATTGTCTTTTCCCATCCCCCATGTGGGACAGGAGGGCTAGAATGGCCTGGAATTGCAGTTTTTGTTTCTTCACGGTTGAAACTGAGTCTTTCCTTTCCTCCATATGCAAGGCTACAGTGGCTGAAACTGGGTATTTTTATTTCCCTAGATTGATTAGACTCTGAGAACAAACAAAGAAAAAAGGTAAAATCATTTCTCTTGAGGGCATTGTGAAGAAGAAAAGAAGGCTCTGGCTTTCTTGACAGTGGTTCCTTTTCCTGTCCCTCAGCCAGAAGCATGAGGGGATTTTTCTCTCATAATAACTGCAAGACTCTAGTCCAGGTCTTATAGGTAAAATTCACAAATGTAGGTGGGCCTCCCAATGACTGGACCCATTGGAGTTGTTAACTCTGAGAATTGAACATGCTCAGCCTCCTGCAATTCATCAGTTATAGTTTAGGCTTTTGTACTCAGGCACTGGGTCTTGTGGGGGGCTCCACTTATGGGTTTCTGCTTTTGTAAGTTGTGATTCTCTGTGTTCGCCTGGTGCGTCTCCAGTTTTGGGACCAGTAATTTGCCCTGTGACCTCACTTATCTTATGGGTCTAAGAAGAGTTGTTGGGTTTTCAGTTTGTTTGCTGGATTTTTCAGTTGTTTTTTTTTTCTTATAGGATTACAAACTGAAAATCTTATAATTATTACTTTAATGAAAATTCACATTATAAGCAGAAATTCAAGCAAATTTTCCTATTTATAGGTCATTTTTATACTTAAATTGCATGTTTATTTTTATTTAAAATATTTTTTAATGTTTTATTATTTTTTTTGAGAGAGAGATAGAGACAGCATGAGCAGGGAAGGGTCAGAGAGAAGGGAGACACAGAATCTGAAGAGAGGCTCCAGGCTCTGAGCTGTCAGCACAGAGCCCGACGTGGGGCTCGAACCCCTGAACCGTGAAATCATGACCTGAGCTGAAGTTGGACACTTAACCGACTGAGCCACGCAGGCACCCCTTAAATTGCATATTTACATATTTTGCCCACAATTCTAAAATGTTTCATTTTCTTATTAACTTGGATATGTTGTTATATAAAGGAAATTTGCTTTATTTTTATATATATTGCAAGTATTTTCCTCCACACTCTTGTCCTTCAGCCTCAAACACTACAGTGTTTTAACAGCAATTGTAATTTCTTTCTGCACATATAGTATAATATACATAATAATATATAGGAAATATAGTAGAAAAATATCTTTTAGTTTTAGGTTAGACCACTAGAAAGACCTTCTTCAACCAATTCTACATTTTCTAAAAATTATGAACATACAGGCACGTATACATATACATGTAGGTGTATGAATGTGTATTTGTATATATATGCATACTGTATATGTATGTGTATTGTATGTGTGTTATATATTTGGATCTGACATAAGTGGTGATATGGGAGTGCCTGGGTGGCTCAGTCACTTAACTGTTTGATTCTTGATCTCAGCTCAAGTCATGATCTCAGTGTCCTGAGTTAAAGCTCTGCTTTGGGCTCTGTGCTGGATATGAAGCCTACTTAAAAAATTAAAAAATATATATATTAAGTGGTGGTATGAGATGGAGACTAATTTAAAGAGCATAGTTAATGATTTCAACAATAGGGATCACTGGTTAAAAAAAAATTTAAGGTTTATTTGTTTTTGAGAGAGACATAATGCAAGCAGGGAAGGGACAGAGAGAGAGAGAGGGAGACACAGAATCTGAAGCAGGCTCCATGCTCTGAGCTGTCAGCACAGAGCTCAGTGTTGGGTTTGAACCCACAAACTGCAAGATCATGACCCAAGGTGAAGTCAGATGCTTAACTGACTGAGCCACCCAGGCACCCCCATCACTCTTTGAACAATGTTTTCCCCCACTCACTTGAAATGTTTTTTTTCATAAGCTTCTCTATACGAGGAATTTCTCAAGCATGTGATTCTCACTCACACCTTTTGCTTTCATACCTAATGCCCATCTTTCCTTTTCCTTTTCATACTTGGTTTATACCCCTGCTCATTTCTTAAATTCCTTAAATCCTCAGATCAAAAGCTGAGCTCTCATTCTACGTGTTATGATATCTCATATTGAATAGCACTTGACTGTTACACGTTTAACTCTCCTGTAATTTGTTCCTGAAGCACAGGGTCCATATCTTCATTCTACTAACACAGGTATTCAGTAGACTCTGTGAACTGAAACCAAGTCGCGCACTAAAGGAACTTAGAGTCTGGTTTTAATTTTGTGTGCCCACATCCCCGTAAAGTCTGTGGCACACAAAATGAACTTCTTGAATGTCTCTTGCTGGTTTATAGCTCTGTCACTTCGTGTAGGCCAGGCGATATGTTCAAACGTAAGAATCCATTTTTACAGGTATGTAGAAACACTGACTAGAATAACAAAGTTACTGAAAATTATGTCATGTTAAGTTCTGTTGAGAAATGGTTATGTTTAGTATGAAAAATAGAAAAGCTAAGTGGGAGTAGGAGAAGAGATGATAATGTCAAATATCTAAAGTACCTGTGGAGGTAGATTTATATTTTTTTCTATGTGGCCCCATGGGTCATGAAAGAAACATCTAAGGATAAAATTCAAGTCAAGTGAGTATTTTTTTTTCTGACTCCCAAATATTAGAATGGATAGGGTAATCTTGGGAAGTATTTAGCATTTAGTTTTTGAGCTACTCGAGCATTCTGGTAAACCAGTCAGTAAAGACACTCTCAAATGAATTTAAGCCTTGAATGAGAATATGAGAATTAATTATTAACATAATTAATTTTATGTTGAAGAGTAAATTTTTCACTATTAGGATTATTGGGAGAGATGGAAAGACCCAAAATTGCATTAACTGTATTACTGATAAACAATAGTGGAATCACCACCAGCAAATGACGCAGTGTTTGGAACGTACCTACAGTTACCACTGACTTCAGTTTTTGACTCTTAACCATTGGGATACTATTTGAGTAGAACTCTATCCTTGAATGCACTTTCTCAAACATTCAGTTTTGATAAATAAAACATTTTCAGGAACATCTCAAAATTTTACTGGCTACTGGCAAGAAGAGTTATTTGGATAAATATCTGACAGTGTTCTCAAGATCTGTGTCACAGGCATTGCTGGTAACAATATATCTGTTTGGGGGGAAAAGACATATCCACAGTAGTCAACAATTTGTAACTGTAGGTATACAGTACTTCCTAGTTAGTAATGTCACTTCAGTTGTAACACTGAGCTTTGACCTCAACATGTTTTTAATTGTGCAGTAAATTAACATACAGTAAAGGAGATACAGCTTCAAAATGGTAACTTTGCATTTTATATTTAAACTCTTAAAATGTTTTATTACTGAAACATTAAAACATCCCTAATAATTCCAAAGTAGATGATATTAGACATATCTAGCACTATTTTAGATTAATATTTAGAGCAAGATTAGCAAACTATAATGCTGTCTGTGTTGGTAGGATATGTGCTTTGCTTCTAGATAAACTGGAGCCATATATTGTGGGAAATTCACCTGAGTTATTTGAATGTACTGAATGTGTGTTGCTTTTTCCTGAAAGGATTAAAGTGAAGATAAGAAGCAGGTAGATGTGTTGCTCAAAATGCATAAAAACTAATAGTGATCATTTTTTAACATTTCATTACATCATTAACAAATTGGGATTTCCTCTTTATAACAAATAATCTATTTCCATTTCTATTTATTTTATTGTAATAGGTGCTTTTAAATATATATGCATAACTTAAATATTTATAAGTTCAAATAATATTTCAGGGTTATAATCCTCAAGGAAATTGGGGGTGCCCTGGAGTGTGGCCAGATCAGAGTTGGCAATTATGGTTTTAAAGCTTCTGTATTTTACTTGGATAGTCCGGCAGATTGCGAGCACTGTTTATCTGTAGGGAATGGAAACTGCTCATGACGTTATCTTAGGCAAGGCTTGCAGCCTGGGAGGGCAGCCTAAATCTGAGCTGCTCATTTTGCCAGTTCAGTCTTTGTCCTCATTGTGGAGAAAATCAAAGGGATTTCAGGTGATGGCAGTGCATAATACAGAAATGTTGTGGCTGGTGCTTTTGAAAGTCCTATATTAATTTAACACTTCATTAGGTGGAAGTGTTTTCCCCTTGGTTCTAGTTACCACCTTCCCAGTTTAAATCCAGGAAACAATAACAGTAACAGCCTCTTTATCAGCTACTTCACATTTGGAGAACTGAACACTGTAACTCACCTTGGGGGAAGGTGATAGCATTGGACTGATTCACCTTCTGAGCCGTTTGTTGAGGGTAGTTACTCGTAATTGGACTACTTCTATGTGCAAAATCCGTGGGTGAGCTTCCCTCTCTGATAGAAGAAAACTGGAGTTTGCTGGCTAGCTAGCAAACGCAAAATTAGGCAATTTTGCTGAGAGCTAAATATATACAGTTAAGTGTGTGTGACTATTACACAGCTACAGAAAGATCCACATGCCAGTTCATTTGCTTACGGTGTTTTGGAAAATGGAATCCTTTAGAGAGAGAAAAAGAGAAAGCAGAGATTTCAACTCCATTGATTTTAATTAAGCCTATGATAGCCTGGCAAATATCTATGAAATTCATGAATCTGATGAGACAAAAAAGATTATACAATAGGTACAGAGACTAATGGCTAGTCCTTAATTACCTCAAACTGACAAGCCTGTCAACTTAATGGAAATTATTTTCCATAAAGCCGGGATGGTATGGCAACACAGTATTAAAGTTTAGACGAAAAAGAAGCATGGAGTAAAAAAAAAAGAAGTTCCTTGCCATTAAAAATGAGTATGTGAGAAAAGATAGAGACATAGAGAATGCTGATGATGTATTAAGTAGAAAAAAGAAAAGATAGAAAATTGTAGAGTCAGTGTGTTTCCATCTTGGTGAATTTGTTTTAATTGAAGTATAATTGGCAAACATTGTTACATTAGTTTCACCTGTATAACAAAGTGATTCAACAATTTTATATGTTATGTTGTACTCACCACAAGTGTAGCTATCGTTTGTCCACACACAATGCTACTATAGTAATCTTGGTTATATTCCCTCTGCGGTACCTTTCATCTCCATGACTCATTAAATAACTGGAACTTTGTACCTCACACTCCCCTTCACCTATTTTTCCCATATCCTAACCCTTTTCTTTTCTGGCAGCTATCAGTTCTCTTTATTTATGGGTCTATTTCTGCATTTTGTTTGATATATAATCATTTGTTTTGTTTATAGGTTCCACATATAAGTGGAATCATTTCATATTTGTCTTTGTCTGACTTAATTCCCATAGCATAATACCTTCTGGGTTCATCCATGTTGTTACAAATGGCAAGATCTCTTTTTTTTCCTATAGCTGAGCAACATTCCATTATATATATATATATATATATATCCATCTTGGTGAAATTTAAATACATAAAACCATTTTGACCTGGTCCCCTAATATAGGATGTCACTTATGTTTTATTTTATATTTTATATAGTCACTTATATTTTATTTTATTTTATTTAGGTTTTTTTTTTCCCCAGTTAATCATCAGATTACCCCATCCACTCTGCTGGGAAAGAATCTGGAATTGTTTCTCTGCCCTTCTGCCAAACATAGAGAGCGGAGTCTGAGAAGTACACGAATGATATTGCTTCCCATTGCACACAGTGTTACTGTCAAAAGGCTGGTCAGGAAGCGATTCAGGCTTATTTATTGCTACTGGATTACTCTTGCTGGTTGAAGCCCCAGTCACGGTGGTGCTAAGGAAGCATGAGTAATAGAGTCTCATGTTCTATCCTTACTCCAAAACACACAATGATGGAGCTAGTAAGAGTGAGTTTGGAGGAGTTACAGCAATAGAACTCTACTGGCCCAGCCACCACAAAATCTTGTTCCAAGCTGATCCCAAGTCACTAGGTAAAACCAACATGAATTACATCAGCATATAGCTCTAATTTCACATCTAGGGAATACTGATGGAAATTTAAGTCCATTTTCTCTTCTATCGTCAATAGCCTGATTTCTCCCTTTCTTGCCCACTTTTTTTTTTTTTTTTTTGCTTTCCAATCAATTATGTCTAATTCCAGGATAATAAATGGCCAATGGTCTTAAGTTCACATATGAAAGAGGGCAAAACGGCATTCAAATGATAAGTAAAAATCAGCATCTCAGATTTAAAAACAAACAGAAACCAACAAGCCACTGAAAATTGTAAATTATCTATTGATTCAGCAGTCCTAAGTTTCTATCTTCATACATACATGAGCTTTATAAATACCAAGATATTAATTAGAATTAATATTCTAATATGCTAATTCTAATTGGCAATTTTCATTTCTTTTTCTTCTAAATTATACTAATTCTTCTATTTTTTTTAGTTTACTAAAGGATTATCCATTATTTAGGTCATAATAAATGTTTAAAATTATAAGAAGATTGCCATTTTCATGTTATATCTCATATATATTGTTTTCATTACTCAGCTTTGTTAAAAACACTTTTTAGTTTAATATGTGAGCCTTGAAAACATACAAAGTAGACACTTACTAATGAGAAAAATTGTCAGTGTAGGGACCACAGAGATTCATGAATGAGAGTCACTGTTTACTAACTTTCCCTGCTTGTCCCTCTCCAGATTTCTGAAAATTAGTAGTACTGTCCCTCTGCAAGGATGCCCACATTTCTCAAAAATATCTGGCATAGGTGATTGTCCCAAGGGACCATCTGTCTGAATCACTAATACAAGCAGTTTAGGAAGGTGAGAACTTGGGATAATTGGTTAACATTCTCCACAATACTTCTCCCTGAAATGTTCCTAAGCCTTTGAAGACCAAAAATGTCTTTGACTTCATTTCTCCAGAAGATTGCTTTCATTATGTGCTCCAACTTGGGGTGTTTGGAGCATTCCAGAATTCCCTTGTAAAATGAATATAGTGAAAGGCAAACAAGATGTCATTTAAATAAACTTTCAAAAATAATAAACCATTTTATTTCAGTACCTGAGTCTCCACGGCAATAATCCTGAGAATGTTGATGCCTGTGTGCTCCTATTTTTTTCTCTCTTTAAATTACACTGAACTTTCTTGACATTCAGTAGCAAAGGTTTATGAAGAATAAAGAGAAGTGATTGAAAAAAATCTGGTGTTAATTGCACATGATATTTCTTGTTAAGGCTTTTATAGTCACACCTACTTATGTAAAGCAGCTTATTATTTGAGTCTTGGGTACATAGTCAAATAATTCATATAGTAAATTTTAGTACATTTATTTAAATATATAATGGAGATTCATCTTAATTTTTGATTCATCCTAACTAAAGTGGTGAAATTAGGCTTTCCAGTAAAGAAAGAAAGAATTAAATTTTATGTTTTATTTTATTATTTTTAATGTTTATTTAGTTTTGAGAGAGAGGGAGAGAGGGAGAGCAGGAGCAGGGGAGAGGTAGAGAGAGGGGGAGACACAGAATCGGAAGTAGGCCCCAAGCTCCTAGCTGTCAGCACAGAGCCTGATGGGGGCTTGAACCCATGAACTACGAGATCATGACCTGAGCCCAGGTGGGCTGCTTAACCAACTAAACCACTGAGGCATCCCCTAACTAATTAAATTTTAAAATACTCTATATACCATCTTGGCACATCTTGAAGTCCATCTTTTCATTTTTAAAACATAACTTATGGCTGATAAATGTAAGTAAACTATTTTTTTACACTGTCACTTTAAATGCTTTGGGAAATGCTTTTATTTCATTGCATTTTGTCCAATGTTGTTCATATCTTTCATGCTTTGCTTATCTTTTGGAAGTGTCTGCCCAACTTGAGCTCTGCCAAAAAGATATTTTGCAAGGACATCTTCTGCTCCCAGGTATAAAAGTGAGTCAAACACTACTATTATTTTTACCCTTCAGGAAAAACCTTCTGTGAAAATCCTGATTGCATTTCCTTTTATAAGAGTCCCTCTCCTATTTATGAACTGAAATGTTTGGGTCAAATCAGCCACATGTACTCTCTGTAGTTTATCAGCAGAAGGATTCTTTGAAAGATTAAATTGAGCAGGACTGACTTCTAAAGTGCCACAGGGTAAAAACAAAAAAAAAAAAAAGTCATCTAGTAAAAATGCTAAAACTGTTACTTTCTTGGGAAATGTTATAAAATTTTAGCAAATTAAATCTATTACACTTAAACCTATTCATACTTGAGACTGAATTGTTTATAGCTGCTTGAAAGAACTGTCATTTGTGTGTTGAGATAAGCAAATTGAAGAAATATAATTACCCATAACTGTGTTTTTTGTTTCCTGGAATTTTAAAATAGTCAAAAAATATCGGTGAAATCAAGCATGGAGAAAATATTGCATTATTAATAGCATATTTAAAGGTAAATGAGATCTTGAATGTCTTTATAAATCATTTTTAGTCAACATAATCCTTCAAGCATCAATTCCCTCTATTTTAAAATGTACATTCATTATCTGTGTGTGTGATTTTTCCACATCTCTTGTTTTTCTCCTCTACATGTTTGTTTGGGGAAGAATGTGGAGTATATAAAGGATCTCTCAGATATAGGTCTCCTCTCCCATAGACAAAGTCACATTTTATGGTTTAAGAATTATTTACAGGAGTGACTGGGTGGCTCAGTTGGTTAAGCATCCAACTTCAGCTTAGGTCATGATCTCATGGTTCGTGGGTTCAAGCCCCACATCGGGCTCCGTGCTGACCACTAGCTCAGATCCTGGAGCCTGTCTTCGGATTCTGACTCCCTCTCTCTCTGACCCTCCCCGGCTCACACTGTCTGTCTCTCTCAAAAATAAATAAAACATTAAAAAAAAATTTTTTTAAAAGAATGATTTGCAAATTCTAATTTTTCTCCCATTTGCCTTTCTGATTTCAATTGCTTCTAATCTCTGTGGTTAAGAGACATATCCCCCATCTTCCTCCATTTTCTGACACCAGAAATCTCACTTTCATCTTCTATTCCTCCATTTTCCACCCTCCTGTTACTCAGAAAGTCCTTGATTGTACTTAAATCTTTCTGAACAGCTTCACAACCTCTCTGTGCTCCAGTGTCACCTCCTTAGTTCTGGTTCTTATCACCCCCACCCCACCCCTTGACGTTATTCTGGTAGCCTACTAACTTTTCTCCATTCTCTTGTGTCATCTCTGTCCTGTCAATAATAACAGTAGCTGCCTTTAGTTCACATATATTCTGAGCCAGGCCCTGTCCTAAGACTTTACACTCTTGCATTTAAACCTTAGATGGAGCAACCTTGAGCATGGCTATTGTTATCCAACATTTTTACATGACCACACTGAAGGTTGTTTAGGGTTTACAATTTTAAAGTAAGGCTGTAGTTTGGATCCAGTTCTGTCTGTCTCTAGAACATGAGCTCTTGAAAATTACTCTATGCTCCCTCCCTCTGCATTGTGGCCACAGTAACTTTTTTTTTTTTTTTAAACCATGATGCTGGACATATTCCATTATCCTGCTCACAACTCTTCAGTGGATCCCAACATAATGTAGGTTTTGGTACAGATTCCTTAGGATTACATCAGTGTTCTTAACTATCTGATTCTCTCCTGAATTTCTGGCCTTTTCTGTTTTCAACCACTTTCCCAGTTGCCACCTTATATTTCAGCTTAGTCAGGAACGCATAATCAGTTTGTAGTTCCTGCCTAAGAGCACATCTCTTCTCTCTGTCTCTGGCTATGCTAGTGTCTCTCCCTGGAAACCCCTCTACTTAACACTTGTCTTTTTATCCTACACCCTCAGCTATGAAGACTTTTTTTAACTTCCAGGGCGTCCTGGATCCTCCCTCTCGTGGGTTCCTTCATACCTGTACCAGCAATGAACTCGTCAAGGAAGAGCCTATGTGTTTTATTTTTATATGTTCCATGCAAATGAGATTAAACATATATATTTTTCAGAAATGAATGTAAGCACACCTGTTTCCACAGGAATTTTTGAGTCATTCGTTCCCTGAACAGCCCTATTCTCTTTCCATTTTGGAGAAGTACATACAGTTTTCCAAAATGATCCTGTTTGACCAAGATAAGCAGTTCATTTAATCAAAACATTTGGACTGCCTTCTCTTGCTTAAGAAATACACTTTTGTCCATGCAGAAGGCTTAGTGCCTTTCTCTAGGGCACTGTGCCAAAAGCTAGCTGGTAGACAATTGAATCTTCTCTTTCAAAGCCACCCTTTGACTCCAAGATTATTTTTCTTAGTTACTTACACTCAATTCTTTAAGTGTACATTCCCTGCCCTTGGCCGTGTTTAAAATGGAATTGCTTGTGTATCTTCCCTTGACTTCTCTTTTAAATCTATTATCATTTAGTTCATTTTTTCTTAGACACTTATTTGAAATTTTCTGGCTGTAACACTTTCTTATAATTTCTATTTCTATCCCAGGTTTTTGCTTAAGCTTAGTGTTGCATTAATAAGGCTGGGCAAAGTTTCAACAGCATTTAATCTTACATGTTTAATTATTCCTCACATTTTACTATCTTAACACATTTACTGTAATAAAGGGAAATCATTAATTCACTTAGAAATATGTGTGCGAAAACTATAGTTTTCCTTTTGATTAGTTTCCATATTCACCATTACTTTGCTCTTAATTTACTATGCATTCAAGAGAATGAGGATGAAGAACATGATTTTTTTCCCTCTTTGTTCAGAAAGAACTGCCTTAGAAATCAAATGGGGCTGAAAATTTATTTGCATTTTGGCTGTCAAAGGGGAGGAGAATACGTCTTTTTGAAGATGTTTTCTGGTTTCAACCTCATAGTTCTTCTCACATAAATACTCTCATACTCTTCTTTATTTTCCTTTTTAAAAAAATGATAGACTGCTTGGCTTATAAACAATAGAAGTTTATTTTTTATTTTTCACCAGGCTGGGAAATCCAAAATCAAAGCACCAGTAGATTTCATGTCTGGGGAGGGCCCACTTCCTGGTTCTTCACATTGTGTTCTTACATGGCCAAAGGGGAGAATGAGATCTTTGGGGTCTTTTTTTTATAAGGATACAAATTCTATTCATGAGGGTCCCACCTTCATGACCTAGTCACCTCCGAAGGCCCCACCTCCGAAGCCTGTCACACGGGATTAGGTTTTAACATACGAATTTTGTATCTAGTCTATACCATTGCCATAGCCACTATCATATCAATTTCTAAAATAGCTTCTTGGGCCACCTGGATGGCTCAGTTGGTCTAGTATCTGGGGCCACCTGAGTGGCTCAGTTGTTCAAGCGTCCGACTCTTGATTTTGGCTCAGGTCATTATCTCACCGTTTGTTCATGAAATCAAGACCCGCATTAGGCCGTGCGCTGACAATGTGGCGCCTGCTTGGCCTCTTTTCCTCCCGACCTCTTTCTGCCCTTCCCCCACAAATAAAGGAATAAAATTTAAAAATAAAAATAAAATAGCTTCTTATCCTTTATGAAAAGGAGAAATCTTAATTTCCCTTTCGATTAAGGAAGACAATTATCTAAGATAAACTTTTCCCAAGTATGCTTCAACCTAAACATTTTTTTAATGTTATCTGTCAGAAAACAAAAACCATCCTGGGCATAGAGGTTGAATATCTCATTGCAGCAAGCAATGGAGTCCTGGAATAACATGAAGATCATTAATCATATTTGGCATTTTCTCTTTTGTGGATGTAGTTAATTGATAGTAAAGAGTTAGTGAATAGTGAATACTAAAATTAATGAAAAGGAATGTATTGGTTTGACACAGATGATAGAAATAGCCATGTAGGGAAGATACCAAAATTATAGGTGTGAAATGGGAGCCAAAATGCAAAACAAGTTATAGCTACAGTTTATAGGTCACTATACATACCAGACACTATTCTAAGCCCTTTTCATAAATCAATAAATAAAGGTCTCAAACCAATTCAGTGAGGATTTCTATTGTTTACATTTTATAGAGAAGAACAATGAGGCCCACATAGGTTAAATAATTCCCCCAGTTTATTTCTAATAAGTTGAGGGTGCTAGGACTTAAATCTAGGCAGGCTGACTCTAGAGCCCACATTTTTAATCTCAACACAGTTCTGCAAGATACTAAATAAAATAAAACCCGCACAATCTATGGAGTTCCTCTGACTCTAGACTTTACTTATAAAGGACCTTTCTATGTTTGTCCATACTACATAGGAGTAGGGAATGAAAGATTGTAGTGGCTTTAAATGTGGCCTTTGTCTTGGACACTTCTTGGGTTTGAATTCTGGATGTGTCCTTTACCAGAGTTGTGGCAAGTGACCACAGATGGTCACACATCTGTTGCTTTTCTCTAAATAGGCATAAGAACATTGGATTCAAACGATTTGGGGTGAGGAAGGGATGAATAAGAGGTTGTGTGTGTGTGTGTGTGTGTGTGTGTGTGTGTGTGTGTGTGTAGCTTAGCACAGTATCTGGGCTTACTTAGCCTTCAATAAATAATTGTTAACTTAAGCATCCTTTATAGTAACCCTCAGTAGAAGAGGAAATTAAATGCTTCAGAGTTGCAGAGATTATAACCCCAAACTCAAATCTGAAGCAACATTTTTATTGTTTCACTTTAAAGATTCATGCAAA
Organism: Hyaena hyaena; assembly: GCF_003009895.1. Classification (NCBI taxonomy): domain Eukaryota; kingdom Metazoa; phylum Chordata; class Mammalia; order Carnivora; family Hyaenidae; genus Hyaena; species Hyaena hyaena. The sequence continues at coordinate 665,185 of NW_024081317.1, forward strand.
CTGTGTTATACTCTATTGTATACATAATGTTAAGAACATGATGTTTGGAATTATTTATTTCCGGAACTTATTTTTTCAAGTGTACTATCTGTCCCCTTGACTAATGGTCAAACTTATATAGCAGTGAATCTCTATCATTTTGAAAATCTGGGTTGTAGCACGTGCAGTAGAGTTGTACAGATTTGCTCATAAATAGATGTAATAGAGTTTTAAGGTAGCAAGATTTTGCCAGCATTTATTAAGCTCTTTCTGTGTGATGGGGACAGATGGTATCACACACAAATCACCTTTACTTTTTGAAGTGATGAGTGGTAGTAATTTGCAGCACTTTGACTAGTAGGCTTTGCTCCCCACTTGCTTCCCCAACCATATGCTCTTTGGCAGTGACTCACAGGCATGGCTTTGCCTTTCATTGATGCTAACTGTATTGCTAAGCTTTCTTCCTCTTGTCCATGTGATGAAACTGAGGTCTGTCATGCATTTATCCTGTCTTCTTCATGCTCAGTCTCCCTAGAGCAAATTCCTTCCCCACTGCAAACCCTAAAACAATCTCTTGAACCAGAATCCTCCCCTCAGGCTGTGGTTCTAGGAGGGCCAACATAAGACATACAGACTTAATATTCAAATAGAATGTTGCAAACTCTGTTAAAAAAAGATATATTTAGAGTTTGAGCATTTTAAGAGAGAGGATTTAAATGCTCAGATTTCAATTTTCTAAGTTTTAATTTTTTTTTGAGTATTGTCTATCTTGGTGTTCCAGAATGTACTAATGTACTTCTGGTGGTGTACGGAATGGTCTTAAGTGGCAGATTGTTCCCTTTTGATTACTATAGTTTTGAGTTTATGTCAGTAAACTTTAGGCAAAATATGTTTATATAGCTAGCACGCCAAATATGTGACTTCATATTTATGATTGCTTAGGGGATAGAATAGTTGGAATTTATATTTAAATTTGATGTTTTAAAAATTATTTTATTTTTTAAAAAAATTTTGTAATTAATTAGTTAATTTATTTTACTTTATTTTATTCTTAATTTTGTATCTTTTTTTGCATACTATTATTTAATTTATTTTTTTTTACAAATACTTTATTGTCAAATTAGTTTCCACATAACACCCAGTGCTCATCCCCACAAGTGTCCTCCTCCATGTCCATCCCGCCTCCCTCCCATATCCATCAGTCCTCAGTTTTTGACAGCATTCAAGAGTCTCTCATGGTTTGCCTCTCTCCCTTTCCCCCACCAATTCCGCCCTTCTTCTCCCCCTTGTTCCTCCGTCAAGTTCCTCCTAATCCTCCTATACCTGCAAACATATGATATTTGTCCTTCTCTACCTGACTTATTTCGCTCAGCATAACACCCTCAAGGTCCATCCATGTTGCTACACATGGCCAGATTTCATTCTTTCTCATTGCCATGTAGTATTCCATGGTATAGATAAACCACATCTTCTTGATCCATTCATCTGTTGATGGACACTTAGGCTCTTTCCATGTTTTAGCTATTGTGGAGAGTGCTGCTATGAACATTGGGGTACATGTGCTCCTATGCCTCAGCATTTCTGTATCCCTTGGGTAAATTCCTAGCAGTGCTATTGCTGGGTCATAAGGGAGTTCTATTGTTAGTTTCCTGAGGAACCTCCACACTGTTTTCCAGAGGGGCTGTACCAGTTTACATTCCCACCAACAGTGTAGGAGGGTGCCCGTTTCTCCACATCCTCGCCAGCATCTAGAGTTCTCTGATTTGCTCATTTTAGCCACTCTGACTGGCGTGAGGTGGTATCTCAGTGTGGTTTTGATTTGTATTTCCCTGATGAGGAGGGATGCTGAGCATCGTTTCATGTGTCTGTTGGCCATCTGGATGTCCTCTTTGGAGAAGTGTCTGTTCATGTCTTCTGCCCATTTCTTCACTGGGTTGTTTGTTTTTCGGGCGTGTAGTTTGGTGAGTTCCTTATAGATTCTGGATATTAACCCTTTATCTGATATGTCATTTGCAACTATCTTTTCCCATTCCGTTGGTTGCCTATTAATTTTCTGGGTTGTTTCCTTGGCTGTGCAGAAGCTTTTAATCTTGATGAGGTCCCAACAGTTTATTTTTGCTCTTGATTCCCTTGCTTTTGGGGATGTGTCAAGTAAGAAGTTGCTGCGGTGGAGGTCAAGGAGGTTGTTTCCTGCTTTCTCCTCTAGGGTGTTGATAGTTTCCTGTCTCACGTTCAGGTCCTTTATCCATTTTGAGTTGATTTTTGTGCATGGTGTGAGAAAATGATCTAGTTTCATTCTTCTGCATGTTGCTGTCCAGTTCTCCCAACACCATCTGTTAAAAAGGCTGTCTTTTTTCCATTGGATATTCTTTCCTGCTTTGTCAAAGATCAGTTGGCTGTATACTTTTGGGTCCACTTCTGAGTTCTCAATTCTGTTCCATTGGTCTATGGGTCTGTTTTTGTGCCAATACCATACTGTCTTGAGGATGACAGCTTTGTAGTAGAGGCTGAAGTCTGGGATGGTGATACCTCCCGTTTTGGTTTTATTTTTCAGTATTACTTTGGCTATTCGGGGTCTTTTGTGGTTCCATACAAATTTTTGGATAGTTTGTTCTAGTTTTGAGAAGTATGCTGGTGCAATTTTGATTGGAATTGCATTGAATGTGTAGAGTGCTTTAGGTAGTAATGACATCTTAACTATATTTATTCTTCCTATCCATGAGCATGGAATGTTTTTCCATTTCTTTGTGTCTTCTTCAATTTCCTTCATAAGTTTTCTATAGTTTTCATCATACAGATCTCTTGTATCCTTGGTTAGGTTTATTCCGAGGTATTTTATGGTTTTTTGTGCAATTGTGAATGGGATCAGTTTCTTGATTTCTCTTTCTGTTGCTTCATTATTGGTGTATAAAAATGCAACCGATTTCTGTACGTTGATTTTGTACCCTGCAACTTGGCTGAATTCTTGGATCAGTTCTAGTAGGCTTCTGGTGGAGTCTGTCGGGTTTTCTATGTAGAGTATCATGTCATCTGCGAAGAGTGAAAGTTTGACTTCCTCTTTGCCAATTCTGATGCCTTTGATTTCCTTTTGTTGTCTGATGGCTGATGCTAGGACTTCCAGCACTATGTTAAACAACAGTGGTGAGAGTGGACATCCCTGTCGTGTTCCTGATCTCAGGGGGAAAGCTCTCAGTTTTTCCCCGTTGAGGATGATGTTAGCTGAAGGCTTCTCATAGATGGCTTTGATGATGTTTAAGTAGGTTCCTTCTATCCCAACTTTCTCGAGAGTCTTTATTAAGAAGGGATGCTGTATTTTGTCAAATGCTTTTTCTGCATCTATTGACAGGATCATATGGTTTTTATCTTTTCTTTTATTGATATGATGGATCACATTGATTGATTTGCGAATGTTGAACCAGCCCTGTAACCCAGGAATGAATCCCACTTGATCTTGGTGGATGATTCTTTTGATATGCTGCTGGATTCGATTTGCAAGGATCTTGTTGAGAATTTTTGCATCCGTATTCATCAAGGATATTGGCCTATAGTTCTCTTTTTTTGCTGGATCTCTGTCTGGCTTGGGAATCAGAGTGATGCTGGCTTCATAAAATGAGTCCGGGAGTTTTCCTTCGACTTCTATTTTTTGGAATAGCTTGAGAAGAATTGGGATTAATTCTGTTTTAAATGTCTGGTAGAATTCCCCAGGGAAACCATCAGGTCCAGGGCTCTTATTTGTTGGGAGATTTTTGATCACTGATTCGATTTCTTCACTCGTTATGGGTCTGTTCAGGTTTTCTATTTCTTCCCGTGTGAATTTTGGTAGTGAGTGTGTGTTTAGGAATTTGTCCATTTCTTCTAAGTTGTCCAATTTGTTGGCATATAATTTTTCATAGTATTCCCTGATAATTGCTTGTATTTCTGAGGGGTTGGTTGTAATAAGTCCATTTTCATTCATAATTTTGTCTATTTGGGTGCTCTCTCTTTTCTTTTTGATAAGCCTGGCTAGAGGTTTGTCAATTTTGTTTACTTTTTCAAAAAACCAACTCTTGGTTTCATTGATCTGTTCAATTGTTTCTTTGGTCTCTATGTTGTTTATTTCTGCTCTAATTTTTACTATTTCTCTTCTTCTACTGGGTTTAGGGCGTTCTTGTTGCTCTGCCTCTAGCTCCTTTAGGTGAGCTGTTAGATTTTGGACTTGTGCTTTTTCTAATCTCTTGAAATAGGCCTGGAGAGCAATGTACTTTCCTCTTAGGACTGCCTTGGCCGCATCCCATAGATTTTGAATTGTTGTGTTTTCATTTTCATTTGTTTCCATATATTTTTTAATTTCCTCTCTAATTGCCTGATTGGCCCATTCATTCTTTAGAAGGGTGTTCTTTAACCTCCATGTTTTTGGCGGTTTTCCAGACTTCTTCCTGTAATTGATTTCAAGTTTCAAAGCATTGTGATCTGACAGTGTGCATGGTATGATCTCTATTCTTTTATATTTATTGAGGGCTGCTTTATGTCCCAGTATGTGATCTATCTTGGAGAATGTGCCATGCGCACTTGAGAAGAAAGTAAATTCCCTGGCCTCAGGATGTAAAGTTCTAAATATATCCGTCAGATCCATCTGGTCCAATGTGTCTTTCAAGTCCATTATTTCTTTAGTGATTTTCTGTCTGGTTGACCTATCCATTGCTGTAAGCGGAGTATTAAAGTCCCCTGCTATTAGCACATTCTTATCTATAAGCTTGTTTCTGTTTGTGATTAATTGTTTTAGATATTTAGGTGCTCCCATATTCGGTGCGTAGACATTTATGATTGTTAGTTCTTCCTGATGGATGGACCCTGTAATTATTATGTAGTGCCCTTCTTCATCTCTTGTGATTGTCTTTAATTTAAAGTCCAGTTTGTCTGATATAAGTATCGCTACTCCGGCTTTCTTTTGATTTCCTGTAGCATGATATATATTTCTCCATCCCCTTACTTTTAATCTGAAGGTATCTTCCCGTCTAAAATGAGTTTCTTGTAGACAGCATATAGATGGATTTTGTTTTTTAATCCATTCTGCTACCCTATGTCTTTTGATTGGAGCATTCAGCCCATTTACATTCAGTGTTATTATTGAAATATGTGGGTTTAGAGTCTTTGTATCTTTTGTAGGGTTCATGTTTGTGGTGGTGTCTCTGGTATCTTTGTTCCTTGCAACCTTTCCTTCAGAGCATCCCCCTCAGGATTTCTTGTAGGGCTGGCTTCGTGGTGACAAATTCTTTCAATTTCTGTTTATTTGGAAAGGTTTTTATCTCTCCTTCTATTTTGAATGACAGGCTTGCTGGATAGAGGATTCTTGGCTGCATATTTTTACTGTTCATCACATTGAAGATTTCCTGCCATTCCTTTCTAGCCTGCCAAGTTTCAGTAGATAGGTCTGTCACCACTCTGATAGGTTTCCCTTTGTATGTTAGGGCCCTTTTCTCCCTAGCTGCTTTCAAAATTCTCTCTTTGTCCTTGTATTTGGCCATTTTTACTATGATATGTCGTGCAGAAGATCGATTCAAGTTACGTCTGAGGGGAGTCCTCTGAGCCTCTTGTATTTCCACATTTACTTCCTTCCCCAGGTCGGGGAAGTTCTCTGCTATAATTTGTTCCAGGACTCCTTCAGCACCTTTCCCTCTCTCTTCCTCTTCTGGGATTCCTATGATACGGATATTGTTGCGTTTGACCGTATCGCTGAGCTCTCGAATTCTTCTTTCCTGTTCCTGGATCAGTTTGTCTCTTTTTTTGTCAGCTTCTTGTTTTTCTATAATGGTGTCTTCTAAATCACTTATTCTCCTTTCTGCCTCTTCAATCCGTGCATTGGAGGCCTCTAATTTATTATGTATCTCATTTATAACATTTTTTAATTCTTCATGCTTATTTTTATTTTCCATTCTGTCTGTAGACATAGTTTCTTTGATGTTCCTTATATTTTTTTCAAGCCCAGCTATTAATTTTACCATTATTATTCTAAAATCTTGTTCAGTTATGCTGCTGATATCTGTTTTGAGCAGTTCATTAGCTGTCATCTCTTCTTGGAGTTTCTTTGGAGGAGAGCTCTTTCGTTTCGTCATTTCAGTTAGCTTTCCGGCTCTTGTTGGTTTTAAAGACCTGTTATGCTCTCTGTATCTATGAGCGCTGCTATATCCAAGAAGACTCTTTGACTGTCCAGGGCCTATCCTTTCAGAGAATGTTTTCTGAATGGTATCTCTTGGTCTCTCTTGTTGGGACCTTGGTTATTTTATTTTCCTTTTCGTGGTGATATTTGGGACTCTCCACCTTGTGTACTCTGGCTTGTTTCTTGAGGCAGCCCTGGAAAAGAAAACAGACAGACAGACACACAGGGAGAAGGAGCACACAAACGCACAGGCTAATTCAACTAGCATGCAAAGTGAGTGGGAAAACGAAAAAGTAAAGAGAAAAGACGGAGGAGGGAGGGCGAATAATAGGGAGTATAAAATATATAAAAGGGTCAAAAAGGAGAAAAGAAAAGGAAAAAAGAAGAAAACCGATGGGCAAAGAAAGGTTTAAAGCATATAACCGGATTTCCCAGCTACAGTTAAATAGCTGTGTGTATGCAGTGCTGTTGAAGAGCATAGAGAAAGAGAGAAGACAGGGCGGGGATGAGGCAAAATTGGAAATAGAATGAACAGGCAGAAGGGATAAGAAGCTTTTTTCAAAGAGGTATAGGGTAGAACATGGTTGGATAGGTGAGAGAAGGATGCTGGTATTATACAGAGAAAGTATATAGTCAAATTACTCCTGAGAGAAAGAGATGAAAATGTCGGTAGGTGTAGAATTTACATCTACAGAATGGACTCCTTGTGATTGTTTAAGCAAGCCGGAGACCAGAGTTAATCAGGTCAGTGCTCTGGGGAAAAAGAGAGAAAAGAGATAGAAGAAGAAAAAAAAAAGAAGAACAAAAAGCGAGGAGGGCAGCTCTCAGGCATGGATGGGCGTGGGGTGATCCAATGCCTCAGGCGGGAGCTCTGCCTTGGCGGTTGTGGGGAGGAGAGTGACGGTGCTTCAGTCCCTTCTTGAACCAAGTGCTGCACCTCGCTTTTTTGGGCGTGTAAACTCCCCGTACCAGGGGCACAGCCGAAGTTGGTTGCGCTCTTCAACTCAGGCCAGTCCCAATCTCCAAATCCCAGTCCACATGCCCCGCTGACATCACCTTAGACACAACTTCCCAGGCAACCCCCTCGGGCAATTCCAGGCCCCCTTTCGAGCTCTGGGGGTGGAGTCAGAATCGCTGCTTCCTTCTCTGGGTCCGGCTGGCGAGCATGGGTGGGGGCTTGCCTGCCAGGTGTGCGGAGCCCGCTGGAGTGAGGAAAACCAGGTCCCTCTGTGGCTCGTCACCCGAAACACGAACTCACAGGCAAATTTCCCAGTTTCTAGTTTTTGCCTTCCCTCTCGAGTCCCAGCCCGCCAGGAGCGCGGACGCCTGGTGTCTGCGCGCGTGGCTCTTTCTGGGGCCCAAGCCGCCCGGGAGCTACAAAGGTGGCAGGCGTGCCGCTACTGTGAAGTCCAGCCACCAGGAGCCCGCACAAAGCAGCAGTCTGTGCGCTCAGCCCCCCGGGACCAGTTGGGCGAGGGGACCTGGCGTGCAGGTATTTGGCAAGTACGGTCTTTCTATGCCCCGAGTTGAGGTTTTTCCCCCAAGAGCGGAGGTTTTTCTGTTTCGGACTCTCTCCTTTTCCCCTCTCACTCCCCTCAGAGGGGGATCGACTCTGACCCTGGAGTCTCCAATCCTGGCCCGATTTTATCTTCCCCAGTTCGCACTCACTTTAGAAGGCTTTCTCAGTGGATTCTGCGTCCTTTTTCTCCCAATCTCAGGTTTTGTAAGGTTTCCAATGGCTTCAGATCTTTTCCGTGTGATGTATGGGCGCGAGTGCAAGTATGGTGCTCCTTACTTCTTTTTTTTTTTTTTTTTAAATGTTTTATTTATTTCTAGGAGAGAGAAAGAGAGAGACAGCGTGAGCAGGGGAGGATCAGAGAGAGAGGGAGTCACAGACTGAAACAGGCTCCAGGCTCCGAGCTGGCAGTCAGCACAGAGCCCGACGCAGGGCTCGAACCCACGAACCGCGAGATCGTGACCCAAGCGAAAGTCGGACGCTCAACCGACTAAGCCACCCAGGCGCCCCTGGTGCTCCTTACTTCTCGGCCATCTTGCCCCCCCCTCTGCATACTATTATACTTAATTTATTTTAAAGCTTACATCACTGTTAGCATATATTGCAACAGTGATTTCAGGAGTAGATTCCAGTGATCCATCCTTTATGTATAACACCCAGTGCTCATCCCAACAAGTGTCTTCCTTAATGCCTCTTTCCCACTTATCCCATCCCCCCACCCACAACTCCTCCAGCAACCCTCTGTTCTTTCTATTTAAGAGTCTCTTATGTTTTGTCCCCCTCTCTGTTTTTATATGATTTTTGCTTCTTTTCTCTTATGGTCATCTGTTTTGTGTCTTAAATTCCTCATATGAGTGAAGTTATATGATATTTGTCCTTCTCTGATTGGCTAATTTTGCTTGGTGTAATACCCTCCAATTCCATCCACGTAGTTGCAGATAGCAAGATTTCATTCTTTTTGATTGCTGAGCAATACTCCATTGTGTATATATACCACCTCTTCTTTATCTATTCATCCATCGATGAACATTTGGGCTCTTTCCATACTTTGGCTATTGTCCATAGTGCTACTTAAATAAATTTGAATTTTAAAACATTAATTGCAGATTGGATATGTCAAATACATTAAAGATATAAATTGATGGGCAAAATTTAAGGAATACCTCTGATCCCCTCAGTTCTTCTTGTCTATGGCCATCTATTTCCTAAAGAACTAGAATCCATTTTTGAATATTGAGTAAGGGAAGCAGCCTGAGGGATAGTGAGAATTGATTTGGGTTACCATGTGACAATGCTGTCCAGCAATGGTCACATCCAGCCAATGATTATAGTAAATCCCAACCTATGGCCCCACAAGTTGCATAGTGCTATGATCCTGGCCCTGGCTGGTTTTTTCCCATCACTGGCCTCTGAAGGGCTTTGGGCCACTGCCAATTTTATAAGCTGTTCATTTTACCTGTTGTTAATGTCGTTGCATCTGAAAGCTACCAATCTATCCCCTTACCTCTTCATGGGGAAGCAAGAGTTGGTTTGTGCATCTTTAAATCAGGAACTCTGTCGTAACCCAAGCTCCTATTTTAGAGAAGGTACACTTTGGTCTATTAGAAAGTTATGCATATTGTTTTAATTGAGTTGTGATAAAGCTTTCCCACATACTGCATACATCTTAGAAACCTGAGAATGTTGGGGCGCCTGGGTGGCTCAGTCAGTTGGGCGTCTGACTTTGGCTCAGGTCATGATCTCACGGTTCATGGGTTCGAACCCCCTGTCGGGCTCTGTGCTGACAGCCAGCTCAGAGCCTGGAGCCTGTTTCGGATTCTGTCTCTCTCTCTCTCTCTCTGACCCTCCTCTGCTCATACTCTCTGTCTCATTCTCTCTCTCTCTCTTTCAGAAATAAATAAAACATTAAAAAAAAAAAAACCTGAGAATGTTCTGAGTGGATCTGCTGATGTCTACAATTCTGTCATTGGAGATTTTCAATTTCAGACTTCATTTCTTACTTAGATAACCAAATCTTGAGGTGTGGTAATGTTCTATTGATAAAACCTATAAACACTGCAAAGAAGTTTTTTTTTTTAATGTAAAGTGTTGGAATGGTAAGTGAAGGTTAAATATAGACTCCAAATATAGAAGTATTTTAAATATCAAGTGTTGCAAGGTTGGCAAGGGCTTAGTGGCCTATTTGTGTGATGGGTACTTGGTCTATTAAACTACAGGTTTCCCCTCAGTATCCAAAAGAAGAGGGCTTCTTTGCTTTATGCCCTTGCAGTTTATCAGCTGTAAGGGCGTAAGGCAAATAACCAGTTACCATTAATTTATATGGAAAATTTTTGAGCACTTCCAAACCCCCAAAACAACCTCTCTCAGGCATTTCTGATAGGACACATTTTGCTAACAGATGCACAAAATAAATGGAGATAAAGCACAGCTGCTCACACGGTTCAAAACCATGGTGGCTTAATGCTGAAATCCCGTGCGATCCCGGGGAACGAGCTTGGTTGGGGCCTTTCTGCTGCTCAGGGTGTGTGATACCTCTGTAATGCCTTGCTATAAAACTGACACTATGCACTGTTTTTGCTTTTTGTCTTTTTTGGTAAAAGGGAATATCCTCTCTGGGTATCTTTTGGGTAGTGAAAATAGGTACTGAGGTAGACTTTTTGTAAAATCGAAGTCATGTATTCAGATCTTCAAAAAGTGAGGGGTACCTGTATATGCACTTGTAGTGCACTCTCCGTTCCACACAGTAGGAGCGTGTTTTTTCCCATCTCCTCCCTTTAGATATGACTCATTGGGGGAAAAACAATCCTGCATCAGATTGCAGGAGCTAATATAAGACCTTTTGTCATGATGATCAGGTCCACTTGCTAGGGCCTTATGGTGTCTTTGAGTCCAGTAAATTTTTATACAGAATTGTTTATGTATGTATACGTGTGAGTTTTGTGGAAAGGGGTCCATAAATGGCAGTAGGTTTAAAGATTTTCCTGATCACCGGAAGGTCAAGAACTACTAGAAATTATGGAAAATTTGTGAAACAGAAGATGTAGGGAAAGAAAGGGAATAAATATATTGTTCCTTATAAACTATACAGTCTTAAAAATAAAGTAGATTTTAAGTTAATCATTAAATTTTTCTTGATATTTTTAACCTCACTTTCTTTTAAGCAAAACCACCATCTAACAAGTACATGTCTCTTAAACACAGCATTTATCCACTGTCTTCTAAAACATGAATATTTTACAAAAATTATTGTGATAAAATATACATAACATAAAATTTACCACTTTAACCATTTTAAATGTATAGGTATTGTTGTGTAATCATAACCACCATCCATATCCAGAACTTTTTCATTATCCCAAACTGAAACTCTGTATTCAGTCAGTACAACCTCTCCATTCTTTCTTTATTCCCCGTCCTGTTAACCTCTTTCCTACTCACTGTCTCTATGAATTTGACTGCTCTAGCCAGCTCATATAAATGAAATCATGCAATATTTGTCCTTTTGTGTCTGGCTAAATCATAATAAACTTCATTACATTCAATAGGGTCCGTGATGACATGAATTATTCTTGACTGTCAACATAATTTAATTCATAAGTTTTTAGTACATTCACTGTGTCTCTTGTAAATTGTGAGAGTTCAAGAGCAAAATGGCATAGATGTTGAGGAAGTCTTTGCATTCAGACATACATGAGTTCTAATCCCAACAATTCCACTAATTAGTTGTTCCCAACAATTCCACTAACTAGTTGGACTCACTTACCTTTTATTAAAGTTGAGGGACAAAAATTGATTAAATCAGATATTGGTTTGAGAATTGAAGGAGGTAATAGTTCCATCTATTCCATAAATATTTTTAAGTGACTATATTATTATAGGCAGACAATACCTTAGGTATTGGGTGGCTTTGGTGAATAATAAAGAAAAAGCCTATGGCTTTAGGGAGTTTATAGTGCCTGGCACATAGTAAATTGTCAATAAATGTTAGTTGTAATTATTACTATTCCCCAGTATTTGTTCCCTAGCTAAAAATACAAAACTGCTTTATCATATTCACCTATATGTTTAAGATTTTCAAGCATTTTATCCTGTCCTTAAATATAGTACACAAGCCAGACTGTTATAATTGTCTTTTAAACCAGACTAGAACTTTCTATAACAGCAAATACTGCTGAGTGACAATATTGAACAATAAAGTGGCAAAAGAGCACAGGGTGAGTCCCTTTACTGAGAGGTTCTGAAAAACAAAAACATAATACTCAAGTGTTTGGGTGACCCAGAGAAGCTTCATTCCACTTAGAAGTGTTGGAAATTCTTTGACAAATTGGTTTATATTTGAGAACTTGAATGAGTCTAAGATAGCCTTCATCTTCTTCTAGAAAAGGACAAATATGAAATAAGACCACTATTATTTCTTTAGGTCTTACTGAGATTTCTTTTTTGCAAGGGAATGTGAGTTTTCTATAATAACATCATGCCTCGCATTGGATCACTAGATAGTTATAGGATAATCTAGGGCTGAGGGAGAGATTTTTATGACAAGCTTTATAATAGACTTTCAGTGTTTTTCAGGAAGAAAATCCCACTGAGGATAGAAAGTTTGTATTTTTCTTTTGACTATAACACATCACAATAAAGATGATATTCTGCTGATATTTAAGATTCATGTTTTCTGCAGAAGAACTTTAAGTGTTTTATTCTATATGACAGTGATACTGTCTATGAATGCTAAGTCAGAGGGGAAGCTGACATTTAAGTAACATTTACACAAATAGGAAAAAATTCAAGCCTCTGATCCAGAAAATAACTAGTAAGTATTATTTTTAACTTTTTTATTAAATTCCAGTTAGTTAATATACAGTGTAATATTAGCTTCAGATGTACAATATAGTGATTTTAATACTTCCATACATCACCCAGCGCTCATTACAAGTGCACTCCTTAATCCCCATCACCTGTTACACCATCACCCCACCCACCTCGATTTTGGTAATTGTTAGCTTATTCTCTATAATTAAGAGTCTGTTTCTTGGTTTGCCTCTTTGTTTTTTCCCCTTTGCTCATTTGTTTTGTTTCTTAAATTCCACCTATGAGTGAAATCATATGGTATTTATATTTCTCTGACTTATTTTGCTTAGCATAATACTCTGTTGCTCTATCCATATCCTTGCAAATGGCAAGATTTTTTTTATGGTCGAGTAATATTCCATTCTCTGTGTGTGTATGTATATATACATGTATACTATATATACATACACATACACATGTATCACTATATATATATGTATATATATATACATATATATATATATTCATTCATGAGTCAGTGGACATTTGGGCAGTTTCCATAATATGGCCACTGTAGATAACACTGCTTTAAAAAGCAGGGAACATGTAACCCTTCTAATTAGTATTTTTGTGTGCTTTGGGTAAATATGTGGTAGTGCGATTGCTGGATTTTTTTATGTTTATCTGTTTTTTGCAGAGAGAGAGCGTGTGTGAGCTGGGGAGAACTACAGAGAGACAGTGTAGCATGCTCTGCCCTGTCAGTGCAGAGTCCAACATGGGGCTTCCAACTCACAAACCATGAGATCATGACCTGAGCCTAAATAAGGAATTGGTTGCTTAACCAACTGAGGCACCCAGGTGTCCCAGGGTAGTTCTCTTCCTAATGTTTTGAGGAACCTCCATACTGTTTTACATGGTGACTGCATCAGCTGGCATTCCCACCAACAGTGCAAGAGGGTTCCTCTTTCTGCACATCTAACACCAGTTGTGTCTTGTGGGGTTCATTTTAGCCAATCTGACAGTTGTGAGGTGGTATCTCATCGGAGTTTTGATTTGCATTTTCCTGATGATAAATCATGTTGAGCATCTTATCCTGTGTCTGTTGGACATCTGTATATCTTCTGAAAAATGTGTATTCATATTCTGCTCATTTAAATATTTTTTAATGTTGTGTTTAGTTTTGAGAGAGAAAGACAGACAGACAGAGTATGAGTGGGGGAGGGACAGAGAGGGAGGGAAGGAGATACAGAATCTGAAGCAAGTTCTAGGCTCTGAGCTGTCAGCACAGTGCCCATGGCAAGGCTTGAATCCATGAACTGTGAGATCATGACCTGAGGCAAAGTCAGATGCTTAATCACCTGAGCCACCCAGACACCCCCCCCCCTTCTTAAGCCCATTTTTAATTGGATTATTCACCTTTTGGGTGTTGAGTTTTATAAGGTTTTATATATTTTGGATACTAACCCTTATCAATTATGTCATTTGCTAATATCTTCTCCCATTCCATAGGTTCCTTCTTAGTTTTGTTGAGTCTTTCCTTTGCTGTGCAGAAGCTTCTTATTTTGATGGAATCCAAACAGTTCAGTTCTGCTTTTGTTTTCCTTACATTTCTAGAAGAAAGTTGCTACTGCTGATGTCAAAGAGAATTCTGCCTTTGTTCTCTTCTAGGATTTTTATGGTTTCAGGTCTCACATTTAGGTCTTTAATCCATTTTGAATTTATTTTTGTATTTGGTCTAAGAAAGTGGTCCAGTTTCATTCTTTTGCATGTTGCTGCCTAGTTTTCCCAACACATTTGTTGAAGAACAAACGTGTTTTTCCCATTGCATATTCTTTTCTGCTTTGTTGAAGAAACTGGTAATTATTGACCAGTGATTTTTTTCCCGAGTCTTTTCAGTTTTATGTGATTTTGGCAGTGTTTACAAGATGATTTTACTCTATATTTCCTTACATTTTGATTTGAATTAAAAAATATTTCAGACTAACTATGGATTGCTTAAAATTCACAAACCTAATTCTTTGTGAAGGCATTTGTGTTTGCTCTTTGCTATCCATAGTCTGTCCTTCTGTGAGTTAATTTTATGTCCACTTGTCTAGGCCATGGTACCTAGATACTTGGTCAGACACTAGCCTGAATGTTACTATGAAAGTATTTTTTAGATGACATTAACATTGAAATCTGTAGCCTCTCAGTGAACCATATTACTTTCCATAATGTAGGTGAGCCTCATTCAATTACTTGAAGGCCTTAATGAAAAAGAGACAAATTTCCCTAGAGGAAGAGGAAATTTTGACAGCAGAATGTTTTTGGACTTGAAGTGCAACATTAACTCTCCCTTGGTACCCATTTTGCAAGCTGATCCTACAAATTTTGACTTCTCAGCCTCCACAGTTATATGTATCAATTCCTTAACATAAGTCTTCCTCCCTTCCTCTCTTCCCCCTACCAAACATACATACATACATACATACATACATACATATTGTTATTCCTGTTTTTTTCTGGAGAACCCTGAGTAATATGTTGTGCATGCATGAGTCATTCTTGAAACAGAAATATGCCTAGGCTTTTATTTTGGACAATTAACTGGAAACCATGTTTGCTAGGGCTATATCAGACACAGTTCAATATACTTGGAAGGCTGGCTGTACAAAAAAACAAACAAACAAACAAACAAACCTGTGTGTGTGTGTGTCTGTGTGTGTGTGTGTGTGTGTGTGTAGGGGGGGGAGATTAGCAAATAGAGCTATGTTGTCATAATTTTAACTGGTGTTTCTGATTTTACCTATATATTATCTTTTTCCCCCTTCTCCACATTTTTTTCCTATAGGTGACATCTGATACCATAGTAAAATGTACTCTTTAATGTTATTAATATTTTTTTTTGCAATCAGGTAAAAACAGATACTCTTTCAGTTTAATAAGGAAACATCCTAGCAAAAAGTTACTCTCAATATTAAAATTCCAATTATTGTCGAGAGTCTTAAACATGAGGGCGGCTAAGAGGTTACACAGAATTCCGTGGGAGAAGAGAGATTATGAGGACATAAAACAACTTACTACACACACATACACACACACACACACACACACACACACACACACACAGAGATTTTTTTGTTGATCGACAGGACAGCCATCTGAAGGGAGTATAAACTGAATAAGCCAATCCTTACTGTACTTCTGTTATTCAAGATAAAGAGTTTAAAGTATCAATATTAAACCTAAAATAAAGAAATTATGTAAAATCACCCCTTTGGTTCCAGTTAGTTGTGACCAACTAATAACAAGGCCATTTGGTTATAGACTCTGTCACTTATCCCTTTCATGATGAGTGATGCCTTGTTGGTATCCTGCAATCCAAAATATATGCTAGATACCATATGCATAAAGGTGAAGAAAATCATTGTGGGTTTTCAGGGTCTTTAGAAACTTTGGACATCCTCCTCTTAATTGTTCTCCTTTTCATCCATTCCTTTTTTTGGAGTACTAGCTCACTGCAGTAGGGACAATGGAATATATATATATATATACATATACCTCACAATGTCAAGCACACATATATGCACACACATAAACACATAGTTGGATGAATTTTCAGTGCAAAATAATGCATAAATCTCCTCAAATTTCTTAAAGAATAATCGTTTATTATTTTTCATGTGTCTCTGAGTCGCCTGTGGGTTAGTTGGTCTTTGGGCTCAGCTGGATAACTCTGGTGATCTATGCTGGGCTTGACTGGGTGGTTATAAAAAAGAGTTTATATGCTATTCTTACTCCCCAAAAGAGAGCTTGGCATGTTCTCACCAGAGGTACAAGTACAGTAGGATAAATCCAATCACACGGCATTTCATGTCACTTACTGTGTGACATCCACCAGCTTCACATAGGTCAAAGCAATTCATGAAGTTATGAAGGGGTTAAGGGGGATGAACAATGTTGCAAAGTTACAGTTTAGGGTTTGGATGTATAATTCCATTATTGGGAGAGGAAGAGGTGAAAACTTGAAAGACTCTACCGCAAACACAATTAAGAACAAACACAGGTGGTAAGTGTGTGCTTGTGTCTCCAAATTGTATCAATGTCTGTGCATTCTCCAGAATAACTATAAAAAGTAAAAGTTTTGGTCTTTTATTACCTTGAGTATGCTGATAAGCAGAGATGCAAAAATATATCTCAAGATAAGAACCATTCAGCAACTTTTAAGGAAACTGCAAAGCAGTACACAGTAGTCTATAAAAGGTGGGACAACTTTTATTGGATCCTGTAGTTCAGAGCTATATGGAGTGACCAAAATTGTTCGTATGCCCCTCCTAAAATGTGTTAGGAATTTCCTCAATGTGGAATTGTCAGAGAAAATGCAGATCAAGAGACAGACTCTTCTCACAGCCCTTAATGGAATGTACTAGAGAAAATACACTTTTGATATTCAGTAACTCAGTTTTACACCTTACTTTGTGGACTACACATCTGGCAAGAGCAGCCAGTAGGACACAGGAAAGTAAAGGGCCCATTTTTTTTTTTTGTTTTTTTTAAATGTCATCTGAGAGTGAATTTGGATTCCTAAAAGATAAAAAAAATTGTTTTCTTTTGTATATCATCTTACATGCATTAAAATATTTTACAAAGTATTTTTACATGTCTGGTTGGTTATTCATATAAGATCATTAATATAGACAAGATATTCGTATTTTCACTGCCAAAGGAAGAGATTCAAGTTCAAGTCAATGAAATTAAGACCTCATATTAAGTCTTTGTAGTAGTTAATGATATATTTGAATGCAAATAAAGGTAGTCTATTCAAAATGGTTTAAACAATAAAACATTAAATGGTGCATGTAAACTGAAGCCAAGAGGTAGATTGAGATAATCCCTGGTTTAATAAGATCTTGACTTTTCTGTGATTGAGATGCGTCTTTCTCCAAATACCGGTTTTATATTTTCACCCTATTCTCAAGATGGCTGCCAGAGGAACGGAGGCTCTATGCCTTCTGATTTAAATTTACTAAGAGTACTCAGCTCTCTGCAGACTGAACCATCCCTTAATAGATCTTGAAGACCCTGGACACTACTATGTAGTGATTGGCCAGTGAAATGTAGTGATTACACAAATGGGTCCCTGTTGTCATGAATTGGAGGTTATACCAAATTCCATTTTCATCAAGATTCAGCCCTTGTACTTGAGAAGAGGATACTCACCCACAATCGAGTGAATACTATATGGGAAGGAAATATGGGGATTCTGTTGGGCCCAAATCGCGAATTCCCAGAGACCACCAAGGAGCCGACACCGATGCAAGTACAAAAGGGTCTTTATTACAAGCTCAACCAAGGGCTCACCCATCTACCTGCGCAGCGGCAGCAAGGCAAAGCCCTGAACAATGGCGAGCAGGGTTTTTACGGGGTAAGGGATGGGGGTGTTACAGTGCACACGTTGTACATATTGCAACATCACATAAGCACCAATCATAATTGTACAATACCCGTAGTAACAGTTTTGACCATTCACTGTCTGTGAGTTGTCCGTTACTTTTGGCGGGACCCAATCATGACCTTTGAGCATCCTTTGAAAATGACCAGTTATGAGGTGAGCTCAAAGGGCCTACGTGGGATTTAGGTAAGCGGTGAGTGATTGGCTAGTTTGTACAGAGTAACTACCTGCAGTTCCCAGCCCTGACTCAGACCACAGGAATGTTACACATTTCTTTTGATTGGCTGATCCGAGGGTGGTCCGAGGGTGGCTTTAGCTGAAGCTTTTCCTGGAACTGGGGCTACGTGCAGCCGAGGTTGCTCTTAATGAGGACTTAAATTCAGGCTCCTCAATTCAACCAAAGGACAGGTTAAAGAAAGAGATGTAAAGCTAGTAAATAGCAGATATAAGATGAAAATCTGGCCTTGACACACCTTCTTCAATAACCTTTTCGCTCTAAAATAATGTATCTTTTATTGATTAACATGCATTTTGTAATAGATTATCTTTTAAATCTCTATTTCTTTTTATCCATTACGTGAATAGTAAGGTCGAGTACTCTTCTTATTATAAGATGATAAATCTGGTTATATTTTTATTTCTTGACCATTTGTTGAGATTTTTTTCTATGAAATTCAAGTTAAGGCAAAAGCTTGGCTACTTCTGAGCTACTGTATTTCAGTATTATGAGATACTCTGATATTATTATTTGTCTTTTTTTTCCTATAAAATCTTCATTAAAGTGAACAGACATTTATTTGATTGATTTATGTGGACAAATTCCTTTTTCTCTTAAGTAAGCTCTCCACCCAACATGGGGCTTGAACCTATGACCCCAAGACCAAGAGTGGCATGCTCCAATGACTGACCCAGACAGCCCCTGGACAAATTCTTTTTTACTTAATAGCAGCTTGATTTGGAAGACATATCAAATGATACATTATAGAGCTATTTCCCCTGAAGATTGCTCTTCCATGTTAGCAAATGCACATTTTGTTGGGGATAAATCACCAAAATGTTTGTGGCTACATATACATTATATATGAAACATTGTTAATGGCTGCCATCTTTGTGCCAACATGATTTTATGCTGGACAGTTTAAGGACAGTTTCCAGTCCAAAGCCTTTGGTCATTTTTCAGAGGCCCCATTAAATTTTCCAGGCTACTTAGAATACCATTTAGTAAATTGCTGCCTCAGGGCAATAGATGATGATTTTATGGTTTAAAAAGTTAATATACTCAAATCGCCTGACTTAACTAAAATGCCTAATTACACACACACCACACACACACACACACACACACACACACACACACACAACCTTACCATAACTTTAGCCACTAAATCTTACTACGAGAGAGTAAAAGTTTTGGGAGCTCCCAGGACATATTAGGATAATAATAATTTAGTTTTCAACACTAAAAGGACTCTAGAGACCATGGTATCAACTTTCCTGATCTTAAATAGGAAAAAATGGAGTCACAGAATTTATGTGACTTCTTGATACTCTTATTTCAAAAGGATCTAACTCTCAGAACTCCAAAAATGTGCATACACTGAGGAGTAATTACTTCTTTTCTCCTCTTCCTCCTGATCCTCTTCCAGCTCCTCATCTTTATTCTTTTTTGCAAAAATAAAATGTTCCCAAATTATGTTTCAGGTTGGAAGAATAAGGAACCAGGGGCCAATGATAGCAGTCTAAAACTGATCATTTTTGATCAGCTATGAAAGACTAACAGCACTTCACAGGTCTCAATCTTTTTATTAAAATCTCTTTTAATTTCCAAAAAAAGGTGGGGTTACTGGACAGGTTTTAGTTCTCAAGGCAAAAAATAAATCCATAAAGAAGTGACTGAGTTGATCTATAATTGGGCTGACCGAGTTTTGATTGAATATTACTTCTTTTCTTACCCATAGCATCAAGTCTTGCTGTCTCTAAGCACTGTCCTTTTCTTTCACAAATTTGACATTTTCTTTTGACCTTAACTTCTTAATGTTTCTTTATTTTCTAAATGCCTCATTTTTCATATGCTCAAAAATGGAGTCTTTTAAATAAGGACACCTGTCATGTTGTCGGTTCATAGTGAAATCAGCGCTGTACCCCAGACATCAGGCTTCCCTGTCTGGTTACAGTCACGTTGTATAATAAGATCTGAAACAATAAATTAGTGTTCCAGGAGAATTCCAAAACCCAGTATTTCAGCTGCTTCTGTTATACACACTCCTGTTCTTTTTCACCTACAACATTCTTCCCCATCCTATCACCAAGAACACAAATAAAAATACATAAAATCTTTCTTCTCTGAGTATGTATCTGGCTACATGCTTGTCTACTCTCTTTATATGCTACATTTCTTAAGAAATAATCAATGTTCAGGGGCGCCTGGGTGGCTTAGTCGGTTAAGCGTCTGACTTTCGCTTAGGTCATGGTCTCACGGTTCGTGGGTTCGAGCCCCGCATCGGGCTCTGTGCAGACAGCCAGCTCAGAGCCTGGAGCCTGTTTCAAATTCTGTGTCTCCCTCTCTCTCTGACCCTCCCCTGCTCACGCTGTCTCTCTCTCTCTCTCTCTTAGAAATAAAAAAATAATAATAATCAATGTTCTCTGCCTTTATTGCAATTCATTTCTTCCCTGCCCCCATTGAGTTAATCATGATCCTTTTTTTTCTCAGATCAAATGGATACTTTTCTATCCTTAAGTTATTTTGTCTCCCTAAAGTAAATGACCCTTTTCTGAAAAATTTTTCACCTTTAAAAAGAAAACATTTTCTTGATCTCTCCTTTACCTCTTAGATCAGATTTCTGTAGCTCCCCCCATCCCCTGCCGTGTGTACCCCACTGATTGCTTTCTGTATTTCACAATCTAATTCTTTATATGCTCGACCTTCTCATTGGCTTCAGTCCTACCTATGCAACTATGACTTTCACATAGATGCCTAGACCAGCGGTTCTCAGCCAGGAGATTTCACCCACACAACACATATTTGGAAACCTGTTCAGTTTTCACAACTGAAGGAATGGGGTACTAACTGGGATCTAGTGTGTAAGGACTGTGGATGTTCTGAACAATCTGTGGTGCACGAGAAGATCTCCCATAATGAAGGAATGTAGAGGTAGAGTGTTAATAGTGCCAAGGTTCAGAAACCCTCATCTCGACCACACCTTTTCTCAGTTCCTGGCCATATTCAATTGCTTAGCCAGTGTCTCCACAACAAAGATGTTCCACAGAGTCTTTGAACTTAACATATCTATCAATACATTTAACATAATCTGCCCAGTCAATTCTCCCATAGCACCTGATTTTATATACTGAGCTTCCCTCTCAACTCTTCCAAGTGTATAACTCATTTCATTGCTGAGAAACTCTTTCTTATTTAATATTATAACTGTAATTTATGTTGATACCTTCTATTAATGATAGCTATAATATCTACTATATGACTTTCCATAAACATGTAGTCTCTATCTTTGGAGAGTAGGTTCCATTCAAACTCATTGTCAGATGGAGGTCACATAAGTGTATGTTTATATGTGTGACTAGATGGTGAGCTGCTTTGGAAAACTATTGTCTCCTCCATCATTTTACTTTCAATATGTCAATTAGGCAGATCACAATTTCCAGTAATCAGACTAATTTCTGCAGCTCTTCTATGAAGAAGACTTATGAAAAGTTGTTAAATGAGGCCTGTATCACCAGCTTCTTTTGTTGGGAACACACACACACACACACACACACACACACACACACACACTGGATATATACACATATGTGGTCTATGTATGTGTCTGTATATATAGAAAGTCTGCCACTAATGGAATGTACATGCAAGATTGGGACCTATAGCTTTAGAATGGTATTTCTTAAGGGATCCTTGACTATATGGAATTAGGATCTTGGCATATTATCAGAGAGTCTACATTTTTAAGCAAGACAAGGTCATTTTATATGAGTTCATGTTAGAGAAGCAATCCCTTTACCAAGGTCCAGGCCAGTCACAAAAGAGCCTATAACCATCTCACTACTTGGCTACTCCCTTGTTGTATCTACGAAGAGCTGCCATCCCCCCTCAGTCAGTAGAGCAGGGCTGTTGGCAGATGGGCAGCAGATACCTAATTTGTCGACTTTCAGACTACCAGTTTGGAGAGTGGGCTTCTGTTCTGAATGCTTTTCTTAGATCATACTGAGAATCTTTTGGCATTGCCCAGACTCACATCCTCTGGTTGCTAATAATAGTGCTTTTGCTGTAGATGGTCACAAAATTGATCAAGTTTCAAAGAACAAATTTTAAGATTTGAAGGTGAAAACTTCCTTATATGTAGAAGGGCATTTTCATTTTTTTTTTTTAATCCTTATTTTTGAGAGAGAGTGGGGGAGAGAGAAAGAGGAAAAGAATACAAGTGAACAAACGGGGCAGGGCCAGAGAACGAGGGAGACACAGAATCCGAAGCAAGCTCCAGGCTCTGAGCTGTCAGCACAGAGCCGGATGTGATGCTCGAACTCAGAAACTGCGAGATCATGACCTGAGCTGAAGTGCAATGCTTAACTGACTGGGCCACCCAGGCGCCCCCTTTTTAAAAATGTTTATTTATATTTGAGAGAGAGAGAGGGAGAGAGGGAGAGAGGGAGGGAGAGGGAGGGTGAGGGAGGGAGGGAGAAAACACAAGTGGGGAAGAGGCAGAGAGAGAGGGAGACCCAGAATCTGAAGCAAGGGACATTTCTGATCTGAAGGCACATCACTTATAAACCTGAGGTGATTTTTTTCTCAGCGCTTTCCCTATCAACATATGTCCCTATATTGAGTCTGTCTATTGGTGCATTTCACTGCTATTTAATTCCTTCATTGTAGCCCTCGGGGCTTCTAGGAACATGTGTGCATCAGTCCATCAGTGCAACATGGTAGGGTGGAAGGGATCCTTGTCCAGGAGACTGGCTACCTTCTGTTTCAGCTGTGATTGCAATACTACTATTCATACCTCGTCTAAGTCTGCATTTATCCTTCTTATTGTTGCTGTTGTTTTAATGGAGAACGGAGAAGGTTAGCGTAGACTGATACTGAGGGGTTTTTTTTTGTTCGTTTGTTGGTTTTTTTTTTTTTTTTGGAAGCTTTCTGAGGTCTTATTGATCTGGGGAAAGTATCAAATTATGAGCATGGGAATAGTATGAGGCAATAGCTCTTTTCTGTATCTGACCTGGAGTTTATTAATTTTATTATACAAACAAACTTTACTACTATATAGAAAATGTTAAATGTTCTTAAAGAAAAATAGATAAAATGCTCTTATGTACAGGTAAAGTGAAGAGAGAAAGAACTCACATGAGTATTATGGGCCCAATCTAAACATTTAATTCAGTCTTCAAAACCAGCTTCTGAGAAATGTATTGTTACTCCTATTTACTAATGAAGACACAAAAGTTCAGAAGTAATGAATAGCTTCCTTAAAATAGCTTATTGTAATAGTTGGTGAATTGTTCTTTAAATCCAAGTCTGTTTGGCTCAAAGCTTAATATTTTTTTTCCATTAATATGTATCAGTCTGGGAATATGATAAAGTGAGTTTGACTGAGAATTCGAAGGTATGTAAGGGAACATTTTGACAACAGCAATGTTGGTAAGATGGATAAGGCCAAGCAGTGGTAGACTCTGAATGCCACAATAAGAATTTATATATATTTTTTTAAAAAATGTTTTACTTATTTCTAGGAGAGAGAGAGAGACAGCGTGAGCAGGGGAGGGTCAGAGAGGGAGAGGGAGACACAGACTCCGAAATTGGCTCCAGGCTCTGAGCTGGCAGTCAGCACAGAGCCCGACGCGGGGCTCGAACCCACGAACCATGAGACCATGACCTAAGGGAAAGTCGGACGCTTAACCGACTAAGCCACCCAGGCGCCCTATGAATTTATATTTTTTAGTATTATGAATTTTTGTGTATGTATATGTGTATTATACCTTATTAGTAGTAGAAAATATTGATGAGAAAAGGTCAGCCTGTGTTAATAAAAATATTTGAAATAAATTGAAAGAAATATATATTTGTGTAGACACATATGCATATATTTTTGTATGCATATATATACATAAGCATTGAATTTTGTCATTAGAAAATGGCAGTTTTGAAGTGGGAAGATGACAGTATAAGACGTTCATTACATGAAGATTGTTCAGGCTACACCATGGGATATAGATTTGAGGGATAAATATTTGAGACTGGGGCACCTGTTATGGGACTCTCAAAATAGCTCAAGCAAGAAATAAGGAGTCTAAACCAGGGTAGTAGCCTTGGGAATGGAGAGGAGGGAATGGTGGGGGACATTATGAGCCATAATGGTAGTTCATGTAATCAACTTCTTTGGACAGTTTCCAAATCAGCCTTACTTTAGTGAAACCTCAGAACATTATCCTTAGGCACTTGTATACCTTCTCAATATGAGAACCAGGCTCTTCTGTAGGCACTGAAAGACTATTATTAAACTCATGCAACTTTTTTTTCTTAAATAGTTTATTTTCAAGTTGGTTTCCATATAACATCCAGTGCTCATCCCCACAAGGGCCCTCCTCCATGCCCATCACCCCCTTCCCCTCTCTCCGACCCACATCAGCCCTCAATTTGTTCTCAGCATTCAAGAGTCTCTCAAGGTTTGCCTCCCTCCCTCTCCCCAACTATTTACCCCCTTTTCCTCCCCCATGGTCCTCTGTTAAGTTCCTCCTAATCTTCCTATATGTGCAAATATATGGTAATCTTTCCTTCTCTGCCTGACTTATTTTGCTCAGCATAACACCCTCAAGTTCCATCCATGTTGCTACACATGGCCAGATTTCATTCTTTCTCATTGCCATGTAGTATCCCATTGTTTAGATGAACCACATTTTCTCGATCCGTTCGTCCATTGATGGACACTTAGACTCCTTCCATGATTTGGCTATTGTTGAAAGTGCTGCTATGAACATTGGGGTGCATGTGCTCCTATGCATCAGCACTCCTATATCCCGTGTCCCTTAGGTAAATTCCTAGCAGTGCTATTGCTGGGTCATAGGGGAGTTCTATTGTTAATTTTTTGAGGAACTTCCACACTGTCTTCCAAAGGGGTTGCACCCGTTTACATTCCCACCAACCGTGTAGGAGAGTGCCCGTTTCTTCACATCCTCACCAGCATCTATAGTCTCCTGATTTGTTCATTTTAGCCACTCTGACCGGCGTGAGGTGGTATCTCAGTGTGGTTTTGAGAGATTTCCCTGTTGATAAGGGACGCTGTAAACTCATCCAACTTATATAAAAAAGTAAAGGTTAAAGAGGCAACTTAATTGGGCCACAAGAGGGCTATCCACTTATGGTCCGAGCTTCCCATTCAAAAGAAAGCACATCCAATGTCAAGGCTGGTAGTATCTTTGGAAATATGAATCTTTGGACAAGGTTATTCTAATTTCACAGATTGGTTGCCACCACCTGCATTAATGGATATACTGCCTTCTTTTCCCTTCTAGTCCCAGACATATGTGGCCACATTGCACGAAGTGCACAAATTGCCCACTAAAGTCAATGAAACTTATGGCCCCTGCCCACGTGGTGGCTGGATTATTATTATTATCGATCCACTTGGCTGCATCTTGTCACTGTGTCACAGCTGGCTTGTAGTACTAGGGAAGAGCTATTATATATGCAGAATTTTGGAAGCTAAGGGGGAAAGTGAGAAAAAAAAAACCCACACCATGTTAACCACTCGATACCCTGCTGTGCTTTGGTTTAGGACAGATGCTAGTGAGGAAGTTGAATTCATAGTTTGGCGGGCAGTGCTGGCATCAGAGAAAAAATTTTATTTAAATTTTAATGAACGGTGGATAAGTGTTTTAGATTATGTGAACATTCAATTTATAAGTTAATTTTGGAGTGCCTACCCCAGAAATCACATAATCTAAAATCATTCTAGTAAGAGTTTGGCTGTGACTAAATTCACAGTTAAAGGAGAGACGTTACTCTAAATTTAGTCTCATTTTTGGATCATGAAAATTCTTAGATTGGGTCATACACACCATGGTGCCGAATAGTGCTTAATTAACTTAATGGGCCAAGACTTCATTTTGCATGATCTTTATAGGATTTGTGAAAATATTGGTAGTGGAGACAGCAGGAACCAAAGTCAAGAAGACACCATCAGGTGGCGCTTAAGTACTTTCTTTCTCCACCTGTCACTCAGTCAAATCAGGATCTATAGATGTCCAGAAGCAGCAGAACATTAGACACTCATCTCCATATGGGTAACATTAAACTTCTTAAAACGTATTGGAAATAATATTCTGATCATAGTGATAGGATTTAGTATGTTTAGTGAACCAGACCACATTACACGCACATAAAGGGGACAAATGTTATCAAATATCAGTGATAATATCAACATATTGTTGAGTGCTTACTCCATATAAGGCACAAAGTTTATTAACACATTTCATTATCTCACTTCTCACAATATTAGCTCCTGTGAATTATCTCAATCCTCACAATAGACTTATGAAGTAGGTACTGTCACTTTTGTAGAGAGGAAGTGTAAACTCTGAGAGGTTCATCAAGGTTACTTAATTGGTTAGTCACGGGGTGAATATTGTAATCTTGTAATCCAGCTATCCACTCCAAAGATTTAATGCCTAACCAGTGTGGCCATCTGCCTCGGAGATCAGCAGGGAGGCTCAAGTCCAGAGAATTGTTTTGGTTTTGAACAACTGATATCTAAATTTTAGGGGAAATTTTAAAGTTTTAGGTAGCATTTAAGTTGTTTTGAACTTCCCTCCTGGCAAAAGGAGTGACAGAAAGTAGTGGACAAGTACATTCAGTAACAGACACTGAAAGACTGTAATGGTGAGTATAATACACTTGGGCTGCCTCTATGAATTAATTTAAAAATGGTTGCATGCCTGGAATTGCTTAGTATGAACTTCCCTATAGAAGAATCTCTGACTTAGCCTTTCTTGTTAATAAGATTGTCACTTTTTTTTTCTCTTTAGCTCTGAACAACAGATAACACTGTATAATACTTGTCCCAATAGAGGCTCCAAATCAGCAGAGGATAGAAAATACACACTCTTATTCAGAGGCTCATTGGCTTTGTTTTATAAAAACCTGTTGGGAAAGAGGTTAATCACAAACAGAGATGTAATTCAGCTTGGGGAAGAGTTCTTTCCCCATTCTGACAATAGCCTTAATCTTAATTACTTGATTCACTCCAAGGAGGAGTCAGATTAATGTACCTGTTAGAACACCACCCAGTTTGTCTAATTAATGTAAATTGTAAAATGTTCTGGAGGTGTTGGGAAGCAAAATGTGGTTTCCTCCTATAATTTGAAGACATCCTAATTAGGATGTATTCTTAGAGAACGGGTTCCTTGTGTATCACCTCTAGGACAAACGGGAAGATTTTTCAAGAAAAAAAAAAAAACAAAAAGACTTGAGCTGAATCCACATTGGGAATGAATTGCTTTTCTGAACAAAGATATAGGAAATGGTGGAGTCCATGACTGTATGTGTTAGGAGTCACATTAGATAAACTCCTCTGAATTATCTAAGGGTTATAGGACACAGTTAGAAGGGCACCTCAGGCCTTTGAAAATTTTATTCTCATTCTCTGATCATTAGCATAATGCTGTCTTTCCTGTCACCACTACCAACACCACTCCCACTGGCCAACACCAATAGTATCATCAATCTAAGTAATTACACACTTGTTTAAAGTGCTTTAAAAGTAAAAATGAAATAAACATTGTCCTTCTCACCTAAGGGTTTAATGTTTAAATACAGAAGATAGGAAGAGGTCTTTATTTTAATGCACATTTTGAGAACATGAGTTTTGTTGGTGTCTAATATAATATTGCATAAGATAGTGCATACAGATATACTGTTGGAAGGGAAAGGAACCTTCTCTTCTAATGCCGTTATTCATTTTTCAAAGCTATATTTATTGAATGTTGTCTATGTACTAAGACACTTTGGTAGGTAGAAAGGACACCAAAATATAAATATATGAAAGGCCCCCAACTTTATTTTCTAGAAGTGTTTGTGAGAAAAGATCCCAGGAAGAGGGAATTTATAAATTAAGGTCAACAGCAGGAGGAAGTTACCTGGGCAAGGGGAAACAATGAGAGGTAAGAGGATAAAGAGATCATCCAGAGGTTGAGAATTAGGCTTGGAGGTTTGGAGTTCAGAGAGAGGAGGGAGGGATGGTAAGAGATGAGGCTGGAAAGGTAAACTGGGGCCAAGTCCTAAAACGATGTCTTTTGCTGTGAGGAGTATAGGCTTTGTCCTGCGAGTAGTAAGAAGATATTAAATAAAACACCTTTGAACTTTAGAAAGATTACTGCAAATATTGCATGGAGAAGGAATGGATTAGAATTAAGAGAAAAGTCAAGGAAATCAGGTGGTGGGATTTTGGTAGTTAGCTGTAGAGATACTAAGATGCTCACTGATATAACAATAATGGAATGACAAAGTTAGATGGTATCAAGACATATGCCAGAAATAATCTTAGGTCCTTAGTGATTGATACATTGGGGAGGGGGACTATATCATAGGATTCCTTTGAGATCTAATATTTCATTATTTATAAAACAGACTGGTAGTTTGGCATGCACAAGTTGAAAAACAACTAATGTGGCTATCTAAAGATGCTGGTAAGAAATCTGGGAATTCTAGAAGTGTTTGTTTTAACTAAACTAATAGAAATCATATCATTTGATTTCTGTTTATCTTATCTGAGGATTACCTCTTCGATAACTTCAAAAACCGTGAATTTGCTTACTCAAGATAGAACAAAAATGAGCTTGAAACTTCTAAATGGTTGAACTTCATTTCACGTACTTCACTTGGGGAGATAGTTATTTCTGCTTATTTAGTAGTTCTGTTGGCTTCTATCTTAGACACAGTTCTAACATAATTACTTAGCTGGTTTTCCAGCTTGAAGGAAATTAGAGGCACCATAAGTGAGTAGGATGGTGAGAAGCAGGCATACTGACAGCAGGCACAAGAAGAAATGAGGGCTGATATTGAATCTTTCATGAAGTCTTGGTTGAGCACTTCTTAGGTGCCTGGTGCTGGGGATATCCGCTGTCTGGGAAATCAGGAGTTGGGGATTCAGCTGGCAAAGAAGAAAGAGAAAAACCATATAATATAGGTGCAGAAATTCAAAAATCACAAATTGGAGTCACTTAGCGTTGTTTATCATAATTCCGTATTTTACAACCCACACAGTCAACCAGCACTATTCTTAGTGACAAGTCTTTAAGAATAGAATGAGGTATGCTGGATTTCACTTTATAAGGAGAAGGGTGTATAAAATGTTTTCTAAAGCATTGCATTAAAATGGCTGGTCTTTGAATGGGTGAAATAGACGAGGAAAAGTTTCATTTCACCCAAACATTTTATTTAGGTTAGGAGGCGTAGCCATGCTAACTTAAGTGGAAAAAATATCAGTGTGTTGATTTTTTCTTTTTTTCAAATCTGAAAGCACAAATTCCCATTTGTAGCAAAATCCAAGTTTATGGAGTCAAGGAATGTTGAGAAGCACTTTTTAGTTCAGTTTCTTGAGGATTGCATGGGATACTTGGAGACATTCTGCTGGTGGAAAGAAATAAATGGGAGCAGTATTCTTATGGAAATAAATGGGAGCAGGCCTCTTATGGGAGAGGCCCATAGAACTTCTGATATGAAATGATAGAATTTCCAGAATAAGATTCTAACTTTTCCTATTTAAGGGCCAAACTTTCCCCTCATCAAATTAAAAAAAAAAAAAAATCTACTTACTGTCTTGATTTCTTCACTTTTCCTTCACTCTGCAGCCTTTCTTGATGTGACTGTAGCACCTTTGCAATCCGTGGAGCTGCTCTCTTCCTGAAATCTCAGGTGGTTTCTATCAGACAAAAACCACACAATATGGTCTCTTGGCAGCATTTAATGGCTGTAATTTACCATTACATTCTCTTGAAGCACTGATAGCTGTCTACTTATTACAGCTTTAAGAAAACTGTGTGTCCTAATTTGGTCAGCTCTGCCTCCTCCATTGCACAGTAGCTTGGTAAGAGGGGGGTCCTTCTGTATTTTGCCTACAATTGTATCATGAGCACCTTGTGGTTGTCGTACAGAAAGTTCAGCAAGTATTTATTGATGATATGAATAAATAAAAGGCTCACTTTAGGTCAGCATTGGGAATATGGGACTGTAGAAGGGAGAATTTTCTAGCCCCCTAAAATGAGAAGCTTATTGAAGATCAGCTAGCTATGGACTGAATTGCGCCCCCCTCCAAAATTCATATATTGGACACTAACCCCTACTTGTGCATATATTAGGAGACAGGGTCTTTAGAAGGTATAATTAAGGTTAAATAAGGTCATAAAGAGTTGGGTCTGAATCTCATAAGATTAGTTGCTTCATAAGAAGAGGAAGAGAGAGATATACCTTTCTCCTTCTCCCCAGAGGGAATATCCTCAAGCCAGGAAGAGCGCTTTTATCAGAAACAACCTAATAGGACTTTGACTTCAGACTTTCCAGCCTCCAGAACTGTGAGAAAATCTCTGTTGTTCAAGCCACCCAGTGGAAGATATTTTGTTATAGAAGCACTAGCTGATTGTGTCAAGCAAAACCCAGTTCTAATTAATAAGACGAACAATCTTTGTGCCAAGAATCAGGTACAAATGTAACAAATTGGCATTGACTTTATCTTAAAAAGATTCTAGATATAGGGATACTATAGCTTTTATGATATCTATTTAAAATTTAAAAGTCCCTTGACAAGAATACTCTTCTAGATACCTCATACCAGTTCTCACAATAGTAATGCATTACTTTTTGTCATATGTGTATTCTGGGAAAACAAAACAAAAGAAAATAACACTTGATTAATTATGTTTTATAAAATAAAGCATAATCTATTATAGAACTTCACTGTTTTCCATTTAACACACTGTAGCCATTAAAAGATATTGCTTCAGACATCCAAAAATGTAAAAATACTGTCTTGATGAAATAAGAGTGGAAAATGAGGCTTTGTTAAAAAAAAAAAAAAGTTCTACATGGTTATTTTATTTCTGGATCTCGTAGACACTTCCACACACTAGTGTGTTGACTGAATTTATGAATAAATGTTCATTGTGATTCTCATGGGGTAGAAATATAATACATAATTTTTCAAGTACATTTGACAGGGGGATTCTGATTTAATTTAATCCAAATTAAAAACCCATGGAACTGGTGTGTGCAGGATCAATAGCTTCTTGAGTAAATCCTGTCTTAAAATGAAGAACCCTTTTGCAAAAGAATCAGTGTATCCTTAGATATCAGAGCAGAAACAAAATTTCTAAATATTTGAAACAGAAAAAGTATTTTGCACTTGGAATTAGGTACTGACAAATTTTTGAAAAGGCAGCAAGAGTGGAAGATGGGTGGGAAATACTGTCAGTAATTCTTTATGCTTTATCCTGTAAACTGCATTCAGAAAGTGCTCTTGTAGGATGTCAAAGAGATAAGGGAGGTGGGGGGGAGAGAAATGATAAAGAATCCCAGTGTCCCTCAGTCCCAAAGGTGGGAGCTGTCAAAGGACATGGAGTCCAGCTAGATGCTGTAAATGCTCACGTTTGCAGAGATGAACATGCCAGCTTCCATTGCTGGAGGAAGGTAGCCGTTCCCTCTTACATCATTCACACCTTGCACAAGTGCATCTCATCAGCAAATGTAGAGCAAATCTAGTGTCGTAGATACACAGCAATTTGTCACATGTAATACCCAAGCTTCCAGCTTCCGAGATACAGACTTGTGAATCGTATAATTCTGGATTTCTTTTTATCTTGTCAGTGAAACTGACTTTGAACAGGTATTCTGAGATTTTTCTGAGATTTAAGCCGTATTATTTGCTCTCCTGTTCCTCCTCCTTCCAGGGAAAATTGAGAACAAATCTCTTGAACACTTTTTCATATGCTAGAATAATCCATAGGCACATAGTAGGGGCTTCATAACTATTTATTCCATGAATGAATGAAGATTTCTAAGTTATTATGTGATTAAGACAGGAAGAAGATACAGTGAAATCAGAAGGTAGTTAATAAATGATGTTCTTGTATGGAATCCATGGGTAGGCTTCAAGGAGTGTCACCCTTTGCTTTATGAATTAACTTTATTTAATGATGACCTATTTCAGATACATTAAGCTTACTTGCACGATAAAATTGAAATAAGATGTATTCATCACAAGACATTCACAAAAAGAGACAATCACATTTCTTGGATATGAGGACATCAATGGTAAGATAGAAAAATCAACAATTGATTATGAAGCTCCCACAGTTTCTCCTTTTTTCTCTTCTTCACAATGGTTGTCAAAGCCTCACACCACCTGACATACTTTTCCTGAACAAAGATGTTCAGTGAGTACCAATTGGAGTATCCGTTGTTCCCCTTCGAATATAGCTGAGCCATACAGATTTTCATTTGTGCCTCTGTGAGAAAACCAGAGGTTGAAGACAGGGCTTGAGGTAGTCAACATTATCAAGGCCATCTTATGTGTGTATATGTTTGTGTGTGTATTATGGTAAAAGGGCTTATCTCTCAATAAACTATTTTATTACAAGATCCAGTCAAAATAAGGGATATTCTAATTATGACAAGCTTAGGTATTTTCTCTTATTTAGGTGAACATTCTAAGAACTCAGAACATTCTTCTGAGTGGATTCTTTTAGCATAAAGTTACATTTTTATTTACTTATTTTGGGGAGAGGAACAATTAACTCACTTTCTAAACTCTAAACAGTAGTATGGCCTTGCTTTCTCTTTCAGTCTCTATCTCTCTCACTGTCTCTCTCTCCAAGAAAAGTGAGGGCACAGAGACACCCATCTAATAAGATCAGATACCAGACATAATATTATCAGGCACTATATCTGATGATGCCCACCAAACTCTCAGTTGTCTTGTCATTGTCTAGTTTTTCTTGTAAATGGGTTTGGAAGATGTGACTAGTTCTGTAAACAGAGCATCAACACTCATGGCCTGGGGTTATCAATTTCCTGTGTGGTCAGCCATCGCCATCTTTCTCTCTCGTTGTTGTGATCTTTGAGCCGCATTCCACCCAATGCCTGACCCCACATCAGACTTGACAAGAGAAAATAAAACAAACAACATGCATACCAAATACTATGTTATTACTCTAAGAGTTCAGGATTTGTCTATTTCAGAAGCTAGTATTCACTATCCCAACAAACGGGGGTATGCATCTTTTGTAAAAACTTCCTGTAAACCAGCTGCAATCCATTTTGCCTTTTTCCTCTCAGAACCCCCATGAGGTCAATAGAAACAGAATTTAAGAAATATTGCTATTATATCCTGGAAATTGTATGTAATACTGCGTTTGTATGTGCTTTTCTGGAGACTCCAAAAAGTCTAGTGTCCAGAGAGGGTCAAGGAGTAGCTGATGAGAAGTTGCCTTTAGTTTAGGGGATCTTGAGCTTCTGCATAGTTCTCAAATCATGGAGGCAGTTACCAAAAGGCAAGAAGCCTGATTAAAGCTGAGCAATCCTCTTAAGGCTATTGCCCTTCAGTCACTCTGAAGCCTGGCATTTGGGACCTGGTTTGCAAGAAGCAGGTGATAGGAGCACAGGTGATTAGGATGAATAGTCTGGAGCCAAGAGGCCTGTTCAATAATGCAACACAAAGGGATTAAAAGAAAAGAGGAAAAGCAAGCACTCAGCAGTTAGTCTTTGTGGTTGGAAGTCTTTTGTTTCTTTCTAATCTCCTTAAATGTGATTGCAATGGCGAAGGCTCTTGTATTTAATAGACTCTCGAGTTACTTTGGAGATGAAACATATTTTACACTTACATAAAGCATACTTTGTACTGGAACGCAGATGCTACAATTGGTACCCCTGCACTCCAAGAAAGTATTTCAAAAAGAGTCCCCAAAGATTTCGGGACGGCATTTACCATATATAAAAGAATGATTACAATAATACTCAACTCTAAGATTAATGTAACAGAAATAGAAGCACAGAAGATGGGTCTATTTATTACTTTCCCTCTTGGGGAGTATCTGCAAAAATAGTTTTTTTGTTTTTTTTTTTAAATGCACTTAACTGGCAAGGATGACTGCTCCAGGTTTTCAGTAACTGCTCAAGTTGTCAATATGTTGCACTCACTGCTTGGTAGATGGCCCTAAATTGTGACTTTTGTTAATGAAGAATTGTCAAGAAGTTATTGGCTTCATTTAGAAAGCAATATTCTTCTCTGTAGCATCAGTCTTATTTTAGGGAATCCTCAGGGGATGCATAAAGTAAAAGTTCAGAGTGGAAGGCATCATGTTATTATTCCCAAATCTTTGCAAGTGTCCCCCAAAGCAGAAAAGATTAAATTATAAGGTTCTGATTTCTCTACTGTTTCAAAGCACAAACCTATAAAAGGGGGAAATTGATACTCTTTGCAAAGGACATGAAACCACCTTTAACTTACATGAAATGTTTTGAACTGGTATGATTTCCTCCTCAGATCTCAAAGCACTTTGACATATTTCACTGAACTGGACTCTTCCCTATGGGCATGAGAGGTTGAAAAAAAAAATATGCACTGCTTGCTTTCTCAAGCCACTCAGACAAAAAGGAGACACAGCTTGTGTTTCTGGCCTTGTCATTTTTAGCAGAGATCATTTCCTCTGCATTCCTTTTATGCAAATAAGTAGGAGTGGTCTGCTCATCCTAGAGAGGAACGAAGGTGGTGTGATTTTGTGATTTGGTAAAGGTCTTAACATAGGGCCACAGAGTACACTCAGTAAATGTTATCAGGCTGTACTGATAAGATGGTAGCTATAAAAGATGTTAGTTGTACTCTGCAACCCATTTGCACCTACTACTATGTCTATAGAGTTTAATTTATAAAATCTGAAAGTCAGTAACCATTTTCTCCCTTCTTCCCTTCTTGCTTCCCTTCTTTTCTTCCTTTCTTTGCTTCTTTACGTTATTCAATTCAATCAACCAGTAATATTTAGTGAGCATCTATTTATAGACTTTTTGGAGAATATAAAGATCAAGCCAAACACAATCATTGAAAGATGGAATTTATATTTTAGAAGATATTTAACCAAAAATTTCACAAACAATTAATACCAACTGTGGCATGGTTAGTTAGAGAGCGTTGGGACCATTAACAGACTGTAAACTGGCATCTGTCCTAAAGAGCGTGGACTAGTTTATTTATTAATTTCACAAACCCATACATACTTTTGTATAAAGCTCTAATTACGTTATTTTCTTTTTTAAGAAAAATTAATATTTATTATTGAGAGAGAGACACACAGAGTGCTAGTGAGGGAGGAGTAGAGAGAGAGGGAGACACAGAATCAGAAGCAGGCTCCAGGCTCTGAGCTGTCAGCACAGAGCCCAATGTGGGGCTTGAACCCATGAATGGTGAGATCATGACCTGAGCTGAAGTGGGATGCTTAACTGATTGAGCCACCCAGGTGCCCCAAATTAGATTATTACAATAGTTGAGAAAGCAAATAAGTCTTTTCCCTCATGGAGTTATTAGTTTTAGTTTTCAAATTGTGCTGTAATAAACTCTAAGAGTGTCACAAATGTTTTCAGGTACCACCATGCACTGAAGCCACACAACTACCACATCCAGTTCAGAGTACAGGCAGTCCTCATTTTGACGGGACCCTCTGAACACAGATGTGTGTATATATTTATATGAACTGAGTCTTTGCTTTGCACAGTTCCTACATACTTCTTTTTTAAAGTTTATTTATTTAAACAATCTCTATACCCAGTGTGGGGCTCGAATTCACAACCCTGATATCAAAAGCTGCATGCTGAGTGAGCCAGCTAGGCGCCCCCCCCATACTTCTGATATGCATTGATTTTGGTTAATTTGTAGGAACTGAGGGCTGCCTATGTGTCCTTTTATGTATACTCGATACAGTGTATACTGCTGAAAATAAATAATTGGCAACCATTAGCTAAGTTCTTATCTAGAACATGATCTTCCAGTTCAAGAATTCTCATAGAATTTATATCTCCCAGCAACTATCCTCCTCCATCTATGCTTCCTAAGGTAAATATTCTATTTTCTAAACTTTTTTTCTCATAAGATTCAGCTCACCTACCCTCACTACCCTGGTCACTCCTTTGTACATACTGTTTTGCCAATGTCACTCTTAATGCTTGGGACTCAGAACTCAACAGAAAGTACATTTAGCCATGGAATATGTACCTTCAGACTGTATGCTCTATCTGAGTAGGTAACCTTGGTTACCTAGGCTAGCGTCTGGTATTTAATTAGCATGTAATTATTTCATTATTAAGTACTTCATGTAGTTGGATCCCTCAAAGTATGAATGCCTAGTAAAATAATTATAACATTATCATATTAGTTTTGCTGGCAGCCACCTCCTAACAAGGTTGACTTTGTGTTTGATTCTGTTTTGACACATGATTATGTGTTTCTTATCAATTTATCAGATTAGCTACTTTTCATTTTTGAAGCTCCTGTGGGAGCTAACATGAAACAAGTAAATTTTGTTGGGAAGGAATTATGAGAGCCAAAGAACAAGGAGTCAGATCTAAGTAGGATCCTAACTTGGAAAGGAAGCTTTTAGGAATGTTATGACCTCTTTCTGATAAAACTTTGTGTTAAGAGACTAGAAAGAACAAGGAAATCAGAAATAAAACTTTCACATCATTCTGGAAATGCCAAGGCATAATGCAGAAATTTTATGGGTTTATATTTTAAAGGTTCTGCATTATAGTATTGATTTGAATGATTTGAAATTTCATAGAAAATTTCATTACCTTTTAACTTGATGAAATTCACTGAAGAAAGAAATGTTACAGAAATGGGCTGTACCATAATGACTTTCATATTCGTGTGAGATTGTTAGTGCAGACCATTGGGACTTCAACTGGTATGGGAGAAAGTGCTCTTGAATACCAATTTGGGCAAAGCAACTTGGCACTTAATGACCAAGCTTAAAAAATTTACACTCATTAGAAATTACACGTCCGGGACTCTATACTGAAGAAATAATGAGAGCAGAGCCAAAGCTTTATTTACAAAATATTTTATCACAACCTTCTTCCTAATAGTGAAAAAGAGAACCTTAATGTTCATTAATATAGGACTGGTGAAACAAAATTCTACTTAAATCTGTATGATGGAAGACTAAACAATTGCACTTCCAGAAAAATACAGAACAGCATGGATAGTAAGTTATCCTTCAGCGACAACAACAGCTAAGGAAGAGTAAAATAAAATATAATAATAGTGGTGAACTACACGTGGAAGGAAGAAAGAAATCAAAGAAACAGTTTTAGTTATTTTAGTTTTGAATTTAGAAGCAGGGAACAGTTTTATACAATAAAATTGAAGAAAATCCTAACCTCAAAAGGAAACTGAAACAAAAGAACCTGTGTAGAAAGTTGGTGACTTAATGATGTGAAGAATTATTTCAAGAAACGTTGAATTCTGATAATTGGCACAAGCTTTGTGAACTACATCTCAATGACAAAGATAGGCAAAAACATCTTAAAATATTATCTGTAATAATCTCAATGTTTTCATATTGAAACAGTTATTTTTGAGTTAGTACCCACATGTTTGTGATAAAGCTAATATGCATTTTTTTTTGTCATTAGGAAATAGGACTTTATTTTTTAAAAGAAAAGAAATGCAAATATAAAGCCAAAGAGGTTAAGCAAAAGCATGTCATCCAGCATTTGAATTGAATTTATCACAATGAACTGAAAATGTTTTTTATCGTAACACTCTAAGTTTTAGATCTTTCAATGAAAGAGTCTGGAGACCATGACCATCTCAGAATTAGTGAATAGTACCCATGTACAGATTGTGATTGCTGGTTGCCTTTTTTAAACAAAAGGAATCAGGAATAAAAGGAATGCCTTGAAGAGATGGTTGAGTCTGGGTCTGTAGCAGAAAAAGGGTGAGCCTGGACTATCTTCTTGTGCCTACATTAAAAGGAAATAAGAGTCATTTTGTTTTAAGTTTACTTATTTATTTTGAGAGAGAGAGAGAGAGAGAGAGAGAGAGAGAGAGATCGCTCTTGAGCAGGGAGGGGCAGAGAGAGAATCCAAGCAGGCTCTACACCATCAGTGCAGAACCTGATGCGGGGCTCGAATTCACGAGCTGTGAGATCATGATCGAGCCGAGATCCAGAGTCACCCAGGCACCCTGAAATGTAGCCATTTTTAAGGACACAATCCTTAAAAGGTGGGAATCTGAGCATTAAAAATAGTAATAAGGACAATGAATTGAAATGTAAATTTTATCATTGTAAAATATGTGAGCACATAATGATACAAAAAAAATGGTAAATAAAAGAAAGGAATCATGTACTTTTCTTACCCTTCTGATGCAAACTGTACCTTAATACAGACAGAGTGCTTTATATATAAGAATTTCAAGATAAATAAACGTAGAAGAATTGATAAAATTGTATTATTACCACTTTGTTAATCTATTAATGAAAAAAAAGGATAATTTACAGCTATTAAACCAAAATCGCATTGAAAAGCTGGCAGGAATCACTTTAATGGATATATCAGGTTGTAAACACCTTTCAAGTTTAGTAGCATGCATGTATACACACCCACACCCACACACACCAGGAAAAGATGTACCTACTGATCAGATACAATAGAAATTATTCTGCATCACCTATACTCATAAACTATATCTGCCAAAATATTGAACCTGAATGTGCTCAAGCTTCAACATCTGCTTACCAGGTTAGGACACAAGTATAGTGGACAACAGTATGTTGAAAAGCACCACAGAGAAAAATCAGCAAAATTCAGGATGTGAAAAGCTCTTCAGGAAAAATGACAGATGTCTTCAATACATAATGACATAAAAAAAAAAAGAAGGAAAGGGACAAATAGTTTGAGACTTAAGAGATGTCAACTAAATGATATGTGTTGGACTTTTTTTTTAAATTCCAATCTAAATAAACAAAATAGTAAAAACACTTTTTAAAAAACAATTGAGAAAGATTGAACATTGAGTAGGTGATAGTGAAAACATCTTTAAATGCATGATGTGTGAAAATGGTATTATAATTAGGGTCCAAAATAGACTCATAGTCTTTTAAAGACACTGAATTATTTATGGAGAAAATGATATGATTTCTTGGATCTGACTTAAAATATGCCAGTAGCGCCTGGGTGGCTCAGTCACACAAGCGTCTGACTCTTGAATTCGGCTCAGGTCATCATCTCACAGGTTTGTGAGTTGAGCCCCGTGTCAGGCTTTGTGTTGACAGCGTGGAGCCTTCTTGGAATTCTCTCTCTCTTTCTGTCTCAGCTCCTTCCCTGCTTGTGTGCTCTCTCTCTCTCTCTCAAAATAAATACTCTTAAAAATATGCCAGTGGAGTAAGAGAATAATGGTGGTAGTGTAGATGAATCAAGGTTGCCCAGTTACTGAGAACTGTGTAAGGTAGGTGAAGTGTATAAGATATTTTAATATAAGATTCTCTCTTATTCTATGTGTATTTGAAACTTTTCATAATAAAAAATTAAATATAATATTTTTAGATCGTAATAACACAATTAGCTCTGAGTTATAGAATTTATGAATCTTTCACTTTTATTTACTCTACATTTTATTTTTGGTAAAGATGCATCATTCTAGTTTCATTTAAAAAATGTATGTAAACTTTAAGCTCACTCAGGATCAAATCTGAGATGATAAATCCTAGAACAAATCCCCTGACACTTGTCAAGACTCACTGACTCAGTTTCACTGACTCAACACCACTAATCATCAGTGTAATGCAAATCAAAACCACAATGAGATATTACTTCATATTTGTTGGCATGTCTTTTATGAAAAAGATAAGAAAATGAATGTTCACAAGGATATTGAACAAAGAGGACCCTGGTATGCTGTTGGTGAGCATATAAATAAGTGCAATCAATATGGAGAACAATGTGGAGATTCCTTAAGAAGTTAAAAATAGAAATGCCGTGTGATCCAGCAATCCCAAGTCTGAGTATATACTCAAAGGAAATGAAATCACTGTCCTTTTTTTTAAATGTTTTTTTTTTTTTTTTAAATTTCTGAGAGAAAGAGAGAAAGACAGAGAGAGATACAGCATGAACAGGGGAGGGTCAGAGAGAGAAGGAGACACAGAATATGAAACAGGCTCCAGGCTCTGAGGTGGCTGTCAGCACAGAGCCCTATGCAGGGCTAGAACCCATGAACCGTGAGATCATGACCTGAGCCGAAGTCGGATGCTTAACCAACTGAGCCACCCAGGTGCCCCTGAAATCGCTGTCTTAAACAGATGTCTGCATTCCTATGTCCATTGCACCAGTTTCATGATTGTCAAGATATGGAGACAACCTAAGTGTCCATCAAATAAATACCTAAAGAAGGTGGGTGAATGCACACAAAATGGAATCTTATTCAGCTTTAAAAAAGAAAGGAATCCTCCATTTGTGGTAACATAGATGAGCCTGGAGGGCATAATGTTAGTGGAGTAATCCAGACAGAGAAAAAGAAATGCCCCGTGGTATTACTCATAAAAAAAATCAAATCATAGAAATATTGAGCCTTTAAAAAAGAAAGGGAAAAAAAAAGGGGGGCGCCTGGGTGGCTTCGTCGGTTAAGCGTCCAACTTTCGCTTAGGTCATGATCTCGCGGTTCGTGGGTTCGAGCCCCGCGTCGGGCTCTGTGCTGACTGCCAGCTCAGTGCCTGGAGCCTGTTTCAGTTTGTGACTCCCTCTCTCTCTGACCCTCCCCTGCTCACGCTCTCTCTCCTAGAAATAAATAAAAATATTAAAAAATAAATAAATAAAAAAAATAAAAAAGAAAGGAATCCTCCATTTGTGGTAACATAGATGAGCCTGGAGGGCATAATGTTAGTGGAGTAATCCAGAGAAAAAGAAATGCCACATGGTATTACTCATAAAAAAAATCAAATCATAGAAATATTGAGCCAAGCTCTTTACATAAAGTCAAACTCATAGGAGAAAAAAAAATTATCAAACTCCTAGGAACAGAATAGAGTGATGGCTGCCAGGGTTTGAGAATTGGGGAAATGTGGAGAGGTTGATAAAATATTACAAACTGTTATCTATAAAATGAAGAAGTTCTGAGGATTTAACGTGTAGAATGGTGACTATAGTTGGTAGTACTGTATTGGTAAGAGAATAGGTCTTGAACATTCATACCCCCAACCACACCTCCCCAAATATAAGGTGACTGTGAGGTGATGAGTTATGAATGAACTTGCCTGAAGGAATCCTTTCACCAAGTATATACTTAGCAAATTGTTATGTTGTACATTTTAGATACATTTTATACATTTTTTCAATTATACCTCCATAAAACTTGAGAAAAAAGAGAAAAAGAAAATATATGCCCAGGTGTATGGTATATTTTCTTTAGGATTTTTCTGGATTTGTGGTTTGGTATCTGAGATGAATTGGGGGGAAATTCTGGATCATTATTGTGTCAAATATTTCTTGGGTTCCATTCTCTCTTTGTCTCATAGTGCTTGGATATTTTATTCTGTACTTTTTTTTTTCCAGTCTTTGTTTTCTTTGCATTTTAGTTTTCAAAGATCCTATTGATGCATCCTTTAGCTTAGTGAATCTTTCCTCAGCCATGTCCAGTCTACTAAAAACAAAACAAAACAAAACAAAAAACCAACCAGCCAAACAAACAAACAAAAAACCATCAAAGGCATGTTTCATTTCTGTTACAGCATTTTAATCTTGGACACTTCTTTTTGGTACTTTCTTGGGATTTTCATGTTTATGCTTTCATTTCCCATCTGTTCTTACTTGCTGTCTATTTTATTCATTAGAGCCCTTAGCATATTCATCAGAGTTGTTTTATATTCCCAGTATAATTCCAACATCCTTCATATATCTGGATTTGATGCCTTCTCCATTCTCTTCAGATTTTGTTTTTTACTTCTTGGCTTGCCTTGTAATTTTCTTATTAGTCAGACATGATGTAATGAGTAAATGGAACTCCTGTAAGTAGGCGGTAGTAATGTGATGTTGAGATGTAGGGCAAGGGGAAGCATTCTATAGTCCTAAAATGAGGTTTCTGCCTTCTCGTGAGTCTCTGCCTCTGGAATGGGAACTTCATAAGAGTTTCCCAGTTTCTTTCCCCCAGGTCAGTTAGTTGCTGATAGAACTTCATCACCTTAGTGTCTGGTAACTAGTTTCCACTTTGGTCAGACCTTGTAAGAACGGAGCACACTGGTGTCTTTCAGAGTGGTTCCTTTTCCCCTTTCCCTCTGCCAGAAGCTAATGGGTTTTGTTTTGTTTTGTTTTGTCTTTCTTCATCTGATATTTACTGTGGGAACCTGGTCAAGCCCTCCTGATGACCTAGAGTTTTTAACTTTCAAAGTTGCCCACAAGCAGCCTCTAGCAATTTGTTTTTTTTAAAAATTTTTATTTATTTCTAGGAGAGAGAGAGAGAGACAGCGTGAGCAGGGGAGGGTCAGAGAGAGAGGCAGTCACAGACTGAAACAGGCTCCAGGCTCTGAGCTGGCAGTCAGCACAGAGCCCGATGGGGGGCTCAAACTCAAGAACCATGACATCATGACCTGAGCGAAAGTNGAGCTGGCAGTCAGCACAGAGCCCGACGCGGGGCTCAAACCCACGAACCGCGAGATCATGACCTGAGCGAAAGTTGGACGCTTAACCGACTAAGCCACCCAGGCGCCCCATGCAGCCTCCAACAATTTGTCCATTACAGTCCAGTTTCCTGCGCTAGCCCTGGGTCCTTGGGCATTTTCTGCTAGTGAACTCCTACTCCTGTAAGTTGTGGCGTCCGGTATTCCCCTGTCTGCCTCTCTTTGGGACAGTGGTTTACCTGTGTCCTCCTCATTATGGATCCAAGAAAAGTTGTTGATTTTTCAGTCTGTTAGAGTGGTGACTTCTAAGACCCTTATGTGCAGAGCTGGAAACTAGAAATCCACAGTTACATGCTACTATGCATTACGTCTCCAAAACCAAGTCCTCCTAAGATAGAGACTGACCGTGTAACAGAATTCTCCCTACCTGAAGCCTATTTTGGAGGCATAAATCCAAGTTTTCCAGTTTACATCCAGTAAATCATATCTGTAGATGAGTCATCTAGATACTTGCTGGCTGTTTCTTGAAGTGTCAATTCTAAATAATTATCTTAGAAGCTGCATTCTTAGGAATGTTTCTCTTGTCCTTGAATATTGCAT
The DNA here is from genome assembly GCF_003009895.1 of Hyaena hyaena. Lineage (NCBI taxonomy): Eukaryota > Metazoa > Chordata > Mammalia > Carnivora > Hyaenidae > Hyaena > Hyaena hyaena. The sequence goes on from NW_024081317.1 coordinate 708,289, forward strand.
ACTAGTGACAGCTGAATATAGACATGTTGTATTTTTTTTCTGTTTGTATTTTGAAACTTTTTGAATGCATAATGTCCTATTTAAGAAACCACATCTCTTCTATTTAAATGACATCTTAGAAAGGATTAAATTTGTAGGGGTTTTAACCCATTCTAATTGTGACTCTCTATTAAGAATGTTACCACCTCACACCTTAACCCAGCCTCCAGTCAAGTGCTTCTATAATTACGCTGTAAGTAGCTAATTAAGAAGGTACTTAATGTACTATAGTTGAGAGTGCTTTCCATTCAGGGAATTAGTTCCCTCCTTATTAGGAGTTGCAAATAAGCAATTCAATATCCTGAATCCACTCCAAACAAAATGCAAACCGGGTATCTTCATGGAAACATGAGTCCAGCCAGAATAAGTATGTGTGGGAATTACTTTCTCTTTCTTCCTACTTCTTCATATTATTGTCATCCAGCTCCACAATAGAGATAAGAAGCCCAACATCTGCATTTCTCAGATTATGCATCTCTTTATCCCACGTTGGATAGATTGACACCTATTTTTGCTGGTATCATGGCTGCCACCATCACAGCAGGACCACTGTTTCTTTTTCAAATAAATAAAATTAAAGGTGCTCAGCATGGAACAGTTCAGCTGTATATCTCTAAGTTGCACACAAATTGAAGGTGCTTTTAACTTTTATTTTTAAACTTCTTTGCCAGGCTGCAGTGACAAAAATAAAGTCAGACAATGTGGTCCATTTACCTGCTTACTTTCCTTCTAACTATATAGCAGGTGGTTATAAACTGTGTTACAAGAGCAATTTTATAGCAAAGAAATTTTTCATAAAAGATATTGGGAAAGTCTGGAGTAAAAGACAGATTTTTGTTTTCATTTAATAAATTTATCAGAATTCAACCTACAAGGCTGTTGATTAACCAAGTTGAGATAATTTGTGATAAATAGAATGGGGGACTAGAGGAAAGTATGGGTTTATTACAGCATAATGCAGGGCTTTTTTGTTTTTGTTTTTGCAGTCATAGCCTCTGTTGTGAATAAGGGGGAATTATACTTTGAAAAACAACAAACTAATTGCATGGAATTTCTTGAAACATGTGATCCAAACTTGGCTTTTGAGCCTCAAATATAGTCATGTAAGATAGAAAAATGGTTGGAGTCAATTGACCTTTGGAATAAGGAGGCTTTCTGTTGTGGATTGAATTATTTGCCACTCAAAAATATATTGAAGTCCTAACTCCCAGTAGCTGTGAAACAGGACGTTATTTGAAAATAGGGTCCTTGCAGATGCAATCAAGGTGAGGTCATACGGAATTAGAGTGGGCCCTAATCCAGTATTAGTGGACACCAACACAGAAATAAAATGGCCATGTGATGGCAGAGGCACACATTGTTACATTGCCACAAACCAAGCAATGAGTGGGCAACCAGAGACTGGAAGACGTAAGGGAGGATTTTCCCCTAGAGACTTTGGGGAGAGTATGGCCCTTGTCAAAACCTTGATTCCAGATTCCTAGACTATAGCACTGTGAGAAACCAAGTTTCTGTTGCTTTAATCCACCCGGCTTGTGGTCATTTGTTCTAATAGCCTAGGAAAATAATATACCTTCCTTTTTGCCTTTTCTGCTTTGATCACCTGAGGTGCCTTGTTTCTGGTGCATTTCCAAGCCTAACTTACTAGTTTCTCCTATATTGTTTGAGTTATCCCATGATCTTTCTAATAAATCCCCTTTAGTTTTTTTTTTTTTTAATGTTTGTTTATTTGAGAGAGAGAGAGAGAGAGAGAGAGAGAGAGAGAGAGAGCAAGCAGGGGAGGGCCAGAGAGAGAGGGAGACACAGAATCCAAAGCATGTTTCTAGGCTCTGAGCTGTCAGCAGCTTCCAGGCTCTGTGCTGACAGAGCCTGATGAGGGGCTTGAAACCCAAGAACCAAGAGATCATGACCTGAGCCAAAGTCAGACCCTTAACCAAATGAACCACTCAGGTGCCCCCTAATAAATTCCATTTAAACTTAAGTTGCCAATAGTGGATTTTTATTGCTTGCCTCAGACTGTCCTGTCTAAGAAGCAAACATTTCTTGCTGTCATTAGTTGACAGCAAGATAGTTGTTATTTGAAGGTGGTCAGATACAGTGTATAAGAAAGATACACCAAACTGGGAACTCAGGCCAAGAGAGAATATAGCACATAGTCTCATAGAGATATTAGATTAAAGCATTGTTTAACAGGTCCACCCAAGGACTTTTTAATTATCTATACTTGAGGAATGTACCCTTGTTTAACTTAATATTTACTGTGAATTAAAATCCAGATTCTCTGAATTTACATATTAATTAACTTCTAGATTTTTGTCTGGCAGAGATGCAAATCATTATTATTCTCAAAGTTTATGATATTCTTTCCCTGCAGAACATCAGCCAGTTGTGTGTCTAATCTAGCAGTCTTAGGTACACATTGTTTTTTGTCTTCAATACCTCCATAACCCTTGTTCTAATAATTCTCTTCAAATCAAATTTGTCTTCCTGCTGATCATCTCATTAATGAGGAAAACTACTTTTGCTACATGTATATTATAATCATATGTTCACCATTTTGATAATTATACTTTGATATGCACAGAAAAGTAATTTGAGAATACTTAGTTCCAGATTAGCAGAATGACTATTTGTGAATATGACCATTAGGCAGAATTTAGAATATTGACATTAAATGACAAATATGGAAGGATTTGAGTGTTCTGAGAGAAGAGAATGATTTTCCTTTTCTCTCTTATGATTGAAAAAAGGGGGGTGCCTAGGTGGTTCAGTCAGTTGAGCATCCAACTCTTGATTTAGGCTTGTCATGATCCCAGGGTTATGGGGGTTGGGCCCTGCATAGGGTGCTAAGCGTGGAGCCTACTTGAGATTCTTTCTCTATTCCTCTCCCCAGCTCGTGTGCTGTCTCTCTAAAAGTAAAACAAAAACTAAGATTGAAAAAAGGTATTTCCCATATACATATATGTGACTTACATATATAACATCCATATGTACATATATATTCATGTATTTGTATATATTATATAATTTTAGAAGCCTATTTACTCAAAACTATTGCCTTATATACTATTAAGTGTCTCTTAAAGTCTAAGACAACTTTTCACTGAAAATCTGGTCTTTGGTGAAACGAAATCTGAATGCAGAAGTGTAAGAATATTAAATAAACTCTAGAATCACCTAAAACAACTGAAAACCAAATGTAAGGTACATGAATCTGATAAGAAATTTGGTAGTTTCCCTTAGTTAGGTAAGACTAGTTTTCCCTGTATTACTGACATATCAATATTAAAATAAAAACAGCAAAGAATGAGTATAGCCAGATCCCATAACACACATAATGTAGGACCAATATGACATTATTGAAAAGATTCAGGCATATTTCTGATAGAAAGAGAGTGTGTGTATAATGCGTGTGTGTGTGTGTGTGTATGGTAAAAGTTATGCAAGAATAATGGGTAGGAAATGAAATTAGGATACTACCACCTCCTGAGTGTTATTATATGTCCAGCTCTAGAAGTCCTTTTAAAAATTAATGTTTTTAATCCTTGTCATATATTATTATCATTCCTATTTATAGATGAAGCTCAGAGAAGTGAATTGTCTTTTCCAGGGTCATGCAGAGCTCATGCAGAGTCAGGATTCAATTTTATTTCTAACTCCAGTGTTCCTGTTTTGGGTTTTCTATTAAAGGACATTGCCTCTCAAAATAAGATTGACCTTTTCAGTGGATATTTGGGAGTCTAGTTGATTGCACAAGTCATAGGTAGAAACTGTGGCCTTTTGGAATGGCACAGGGTTGATGGAGAAAGGATAGGTAAGGACTACAGAGTTTTCATTATTTCTGGTACCATATTGCCCTTAAAATACAATGTGACTATGGGAATGCCACCTAACCCCCTTTTCTGGCCTCATTTTCTAAATCTTTAAAGTGAGATTCTTGGGCCAGATTTATAAATTTATAACTGTGGTCCATAGTATTGTTTTTTTAGTAAGGCTGTTCATTATTCTTTCACTCAGGAGAACTTGTAGAGGCATATAATGTAAATAAATCTGAGATGCTATTATTTGAAAGATGAGCATTATTTTATATGCCATTGAGAAAGGATAAAAAGTTATAACTTAAACTGATACAATACTTTGTTACCAATTATTACTTTATTTTATATTTATTAGAAAAGGTTTTTAAAACTTATTTAGAAATATTTTTATCATATATCACAAAAACAAAAAATATAAGAAAAATAAATTTATGTAAGATTTTTCTACAGTTTTTTCCCTTTTAGTGTCCAGTTTTCCAGATAATGTTTAGACTTAGAGCTGTATGTTTTTTCCCCATATACCACTGATGATCAACATCTACCAGTGCCATAACCAAACTAATGGTTATGAAGCATTTGTTAAACACATGACTGTTTGCTATCCCTGAGGTTCTTTTCACATTTTCTTTAAATCCTTGAGGTTTTTGTCAAAGCCAGTGACACATTTTCTTTAAATTTGATGTTGGCAAATATACACATGTGTGTGTGTGTATGTGTGTGTGTGTGTGTGTACACTTCTATAATGAAACATGCGGATCTGTGGTATATGTATATATTCTGTAAAACTTCTGTTTTGCAGACACAAAGAGGGAACCCTTGGGTATTGTTCACCTTGATTTTCTCCAACATGCACTGCATTGTCTTTTACAAATAAAAGAACTATAAAAATCTTTTTGGAGTTGAAGTGGACCTAACATATTATACTCTCATATCTACGTTTTTTTTCAAGTTATGTGGCTTTGTATGTAATGAATAAATCCATTAGCTAGACTGAATTTTCTAGATATGCTGAAGATGTATTTCTGGTGTTTACCATTTATTAGCAATAGGAAAATAGGATAGTAAATTGCAAAACATATCAGTGAAGGCAATTTTTTTCCTTCAAAAAAGGTAATTTAAAATTATAGTTTTTCATGGAGTTCTAGTTATGTGTTGATTTCTGCCTAATTAAATGCAGATTATAAAGCAAACATCTGCTAGGTTCATTCCCACTGATCAGTTGGGTAACTAAAGGTAGCAAAATTGGTTTTCCATCTAACATAGTTTTTGTTTTATTATCAGCATTTTAAAATTGAAGTTTTTATCACCCTTTTATGCATCTAGTAATTTGTACATTAAAAATAAAAGTATTGAAAACAATGATTATTTTGTGATTTATTCAACAGAAATGTAGTGTATGAAATCTTGGTTTGATTGATACTAAGTTAGATTCCAAATTTCTAAGTGCTCAATCTACCAGCCGGGCTTTCCAAATACTTGTGTAATTTTGAGTTACATTTGAAATAATTTACTTAAACATGTCATAAAAATAAGTTTCTATGTTCTAGAGCAAGCTGTTCTAATAGTAGTAGTACTTCAACATATCAAGCAAATTTTTTTTGTGGCCACTGGTTTATAATCACAAAACTGGAGTTGATCTTTTAGCTGAAATGCCTGCTGTCATTACCCATCTAGTTCTAAGAATTCTGCAACCATTCTTCTGACTTGAATTCTAGACACACACACACACACACACACACACACACACCAACACACACACACACACAGTTTTGTTGTAATAAATAATATAGCATAAGAGTTCAGTACTCTGAATAATATAACCTACTGTTTAAGAGTACAGACTTTCTGGAGTGAACTCCCGGTTCAATCCTGTTTCAACCATTTTCTGGCTTACAGCCTTTAGAAGATGAGTTAACCTTGTTTCTTAATTTCCTCATCTGTAAAACAGGCTAATTAACAGTACCAAGGAGTGTTTTGAGGGAAAACTAGTTTCATATGTATAAAATACTTAGAATTCTACTTGCCACATATTAAATGTCACGTAAGTGTTTGTTAAAAGACATGAAAATGTGTTTAAATCAGTAGTCACATCACATGTTGGAAGATTTTGTAAGTCTCTGACTGAAAATGAGGTGGACTATTCACCTGTTTTTGTTATTTACCTCTTCTCTTGCCTCACCATAGATCAATCTTTTTGCTATTTGCTGTTACCCTTTCAAAAACTTTATTTTAGGGGCACCTTGGGTGGCTCAGTCATGACTTTGGCTCAGATCATGATCTCACAGTTCATGAGTTCGAGCCCCGTGTTGGGCTCTGTGCTGATGGCTAGCTCAGAGCCTGGAGCCTGCTTCAGATTCTATGTCTCCCTCTCTCTCTGACCCTCCCCTGCTCATGCTGTCTCTCTCTCTCTCTCAGAGATAAATAAAACATTAAAGAAAAATTTTAAAAACCTTTATTATAGTGCACTACTGATTATGGAGTGCCCAACTAGCTGGTTAATTCAATGAAACACAACACTAGCCTAGAAGCCCTACATTCCGTACCCCCCCTACTTCTCCACCACAAAGTGATCAAACTCTATTTCTTGCTAGGAACGAGTAGAATTAGGTGGATTTCACAAAAGAGGGTTTAAGCATTTTAATAAATCCAATGCTATAGAAAGCTTCTGACTCAGATATTCTTACTGAGGAGGTGTGTGGACGACCACAGGAATAAAAATATTTACAAGGGTTTAAAGTGATGCCAATGACAGTCCAGCCTTAGTGATCACGGATCCAATCCAGATTCACTGTAGTCACTTTCTAAATTTCACTGGACATGAGCAGGGAACACTGTCTTTTACTCCAAGGCATGAAAAGAATTTACAGTAAACTTTTACAGGTTTTTCAAACTCAGTAAGATCCAAATAATAGTTATATATTCTGTCTACTCTTCTGTGACTTTGAATTGAAGAATTGAAATAGTTCTTTACCTTGTCTAGGTAACCTGAGACTTGTTTCCTTTTACAAATAGAATTTATTTTATACAAACATGATTTTTCTCTTTGTACCTTTTAATTATATTAAACATGAATAAAATTCCTGTAAGAGTTGTACTCATTGTTAGAATGTAAAGACAATTTATTATTTAATAGGTTGGGCTACTGGGTATCTCCTTCTCATTGACCTCAGATTGTCTGATGAGATCCCCTTGGACTCCAGCCTAGTTAAAGTAATGGAAATAATGCAAACAGATTTCACTGAGAAGCTCTCCTTGAAAAAGTGCAGCTGTCCCATTTTACTATTGCTGTATTTACATACTCAGATACACATTAATGTGTACAATATCTGTGTTCCACACATTGGATATTCTAGAATACTCTTAGTTTTGTGAGATATGAAGAAGTATTATGAGAACAATTTTTGCAGTCAAATTTATTTGAAAAAGAGAAATGGGTTTCTCTACTATAGGACTTCTCAAACCATATCTAGAGGCAGGATCAGTCTTCAAGAGAGAGATACCGTATGCTGTGTCTTCTTAGTGTTTTTACCACTTCTTTTTTTTTTTACTTAGATTAATTTTCAGAACACGTGTTCTGCAATACAGTGTTTGGGAATGGATTTTTGTACACTTATTTCTGAAAAGTGAGACTGAAGTAAAATTTGTTTATAATCACTTGCATTCTTTTATCAGCTAATCCTCCTTCATGTTTGTAGATAGTGGAGAGTTAAGTACAGCAGTGCAATTGTGAGTAGCACTGAGAAACAAATATATACCACTTAGCTTGTTCCTCCCCTGGGAAATTTAAGTACAGCTTTGAAATTTACTATTTCTGTCGTCAATATAGAAATTGATAGTATTGAGGATATTTATAAAGAAAAGCTATTAGCAAGATCAGCCAGGACTGCCACTGGCATTCGTGAACCTCCAACTGTTTTCCCCAGGCATATCCCAAGCCATGGCTAGAGTACCTCCTGAGTAGTAATGAAAAACAAAAAGAACATGCCCATTAAAAATCAGATGATGGGGGTACCTGAGTGGCTCAGTCAGTTAAGCGTCCAACTCTTGGTTTTGCCTCAGGTCATGATCTCAGGGGTTCATGAGTTCAAGCCCTGCATCAGGCTCTGTGCTGACAGCATGGAGCCTGGTTGGGATTCTCTTTCTCTCTCTCTCTCTCTCTCTCTCTCTCTGCACCTCTCTCTCTCTCTCTCTCAAAGAAAAATCAGATGAGAATCAGTAAATAGGTACTTGAAGTCAGCTTTTGTATTAATATGAGGGAAAATTTGCTAATACATTAGGGAAACATGGTAAAACAAATAACTGAGTAAATTAAGCACCATGACAATATGACTCAGGGTCAGTCAACCATACCCATAGACTTGGAAAATGTCCCACTTGGAGGAAAACTTAGAGTCACAATAGGTAGATTTCAGTTCCTATCCTGTCCCTTTGGCCTGCTCTAACTGGGTACCCATCATAGATGGGATGGCATATAAATAAGAGATTTATTTCTCACAGTTCTGGATACTGGGAAGTCCAAGATCAAGGTGCTGACTGATTTGGTGTCTAACCAGGGCCTGCTTCCCTCACAAATGGCTGTCTGGTTGCTGTGTCCTCACATGGCAGAGGAAGCACACTAATCCCATTGGTAAGGGCTCTACTCTCATGACCTGATTGCCTACAAAGGCCTCACCTCCAAATATCATCACACCGAGGGTTAGGACTTTCAACTTACGAATTTGGTGGGGGAGGACAAAATATTCAGTGTATAGCACATAGCAGCTTCAGTTGACGTGCAATGGCTTTCTGGGCCATTCAAGTCTCAGTGGTAAAGTATAAGATGAACAATTAGCAAAAGATCACATTTTTAGGAATTGGAGTTTGACAGCATATGGGTCACCTACTTGTCATTCTTGATTTAATTCAACCGTGCAGTTTGCAGTAGGTTATTGTGATTCACAGAAGTCAAGTAGTTTGTTGAAAGTTATGCAACTAGTTAAGAATTGAGCTGGAATTTGAACCAGGTGTTTTTATCTCAAGTCATTTTTTAAAATAGACTTTGCTTATTTTTTCCCCCTGAAACAGCAGTCATTACCCTCTTTGCCATTTAAAATCTTAAACAAGACGTTCAATTACACATCATTAGTATTCGCTCATCACAATTAGGCCTGTTGAGAAGTTCCTCTTGAAGGCTTAAGACTTTTTCATACAACACATTTAAATCTGCAGGTCTTCACAGAGCTATAGGCTGAATAGCAGAGGAAGGGTCAATCCAATTTGTAGAGCAAGCCAAGGTGGAAATTGGGCATATTTTTATATTTGGTAAGGAAGCAAGTGGCGAAGGACAGGGAAATGTCTTTGTGTAGCAAAGGAGGATTTAAATATCACAGTATTGCTTTTACCTTAGTGTCATCTTTAAAGTCTTTTTCTTTTCACTACACAGTGAAAATGAACTCTATACACCTTGGGGCATCAATGTACACATACAAGAGCTACTCAGAAATATGTGATGGAAAGCTTTCTTTGTAGTATTTCTTTCCCTTTCCTTCTATCTTTGTCTTCATATGTAAATTAAATAGAATGTCAATCATGTATTTATTTTTATGGAAATTATTGTGTATTGGGCATTTGGTAGAAGATGGTAACAGAATTGTAGGCTTTTACCACACGGAGTAGAAAATGTGGAGAATGATATGTTCTAAGATGTAGATGTCTGAGATATAAAAATACAGTGATTACCAGGGGTGCCTGGGTGGCTCAGTGGGTTAAGTGTCTGTCCGACTCTTGATACTGGCTTTGGTTATCATCTCACAGTCTGTGAATTTGGGCCCTGCGTCGGGTCTTGCAAAGACAGTGACTGCTTTGGATTCTCTCTCCTCTCTCTCTGCCCCTTTCCTGCTCATGCTCTCTCTAAATAAATAAACAAACCTAAAAAAATTTAAACACATAGTGATTACTAACCATTAATAAAACATGCTTTGAGTTTTCCAATTAATAATATCTTTTCTGGATTCTACTTACCAGAACCTTTTTTTTTAAATTTATTTAAATTTTTAAAATGTTTTTATTTATTTTTGAGAGTCAGAGATAGACAGCATGAGTACGGGTGGGTCAGAGAGAGAGAGAGAGAGATACAGAATCTTAAGAAAGTCTCCAAGCTCTGAGCTAGCTGTCAGCACAGAGCCTGATGCAGGGCTCGAGCCCACAAACTGTGAGATCATGACCTGAGCCGAAGCCAGACACTTAACCCACTGAGCCATCCCAGTACTTTACTAGAATCTTGAATGTTCACAATGATTGGGATTGTCTTTGGTTGTGAACTTTTAACTGTGGTTTTAATTTCATTTTCACCCTGGCCCGACTTTCACTAATAGGATCAAACAAGCATGGTAAAAGGAAAGCAGAAATACATCACATATAAGAATCAGAGGCCTAATTCATTAAATTAGAGAAATTTATAACTCCAGTGAACTATTATAGACTAATTGAATCTTCTCTTTTCCAAATAAGGCAACAAAGACCCCAAGAGGTATAATGATGTCTGCTAAGCCTTTGGTTAAGTGTGGTAGAGACAAAGCTGAAATTCAAACTGTAAGATTATACCATTTCAGTGTCCTTCGCTTTTACCCAATAGAAATGATTTTAAAATGACAGAATCACAAACTGGTATAAACAAATTCCATTCTTATTGGGCATTTGCAATGGCGATAATTTGGAAGGTCAAACTTTTTTTTTTTTTCTTTTTCATTACTCTGCAGTGAATGTGCACTGACACAATTTGGAAATGTTATGGAATGTAGGCTTTCTATTACAATTGCAAAAATAGTAGAACATTCAGATTGTTAATTTTTGAAGACACAGCTATTTCCAAACTGTTTTTATTTGCGTTATGTTTTATCACTTACTTTTCTACACATCATGAAGATTAAGATCTTTGTAATTTAAAAATTATACAGCAGCTGCTACAAACTGCTTCTTACACTGGAACATGAGATTTATATTGGGAAAATACCTATTACTAGCTATAAAATATGTATGAGGCTCTGTAGCCAAGTTTGTAAAATGGAATTTCTTCTCACAGCAAAATGGAATGGTTACTTTGCTTGCGGGATTCACTATTAAAGGAGAATTGTATTGATATGTGTTAAGTATTGTTCTACTACATGAATAATGCAGCCATCCATTGTGATACTCAGTGTTTCAGAACTATTTCTATACCATATATGCTGCCTTTTGCTGCTGAACTTATTTTATTTGACAGAATTTGCATAATTATTTAGATAAAGATGGGAAATGTATATTCGTAATTAACTTTGGTCTGTGTGTTTCCACAGCTAATTAGACAGATATGTTTTATTTACTAAACACAGAATCCACATCAACCAGAAAAATATCACAATAAGTTGGGGGGGAGGGTATTTTCTATGAAAAATGGCAACAAGTAAGCTATCAGGGATTTTCTTTAAAAATCTGTTTCCCAGAACATTTCACAAAAATAGAAAACAAAGGGTTTTATTTAAATCACATTTTATCCTCTTAACCATTAGTAAGTTGCACAGTTATTATCCCTGTTTTCAAAATCAAGTGGTAGTTAAACAATTTGATCACCTTTTGCTAAAGCTACCCCCAAACAACTAAATTAATATTCTTCAAGTATTTCTCTTCAAATATCATCGATTCACTGTCACACCTTCAAAATCTCCTCTGCTAGTCTGCTCAGTGCAGTACAAATAGCAGAGTTCATGTTCACATTTAAAGTTCTTCTGAGAAGAGCATCACACGAGCTTTGTACCCCTTTCCAACCCAGTTCTCCAAATACACCTCACAATCTACACGCCCTGCCAGACCTGTATTCTTTTCTTCTTCGTTCTCTGACCCAGCCCCTCTCCAAAATATTCACATTTTATAGTTCTTTTCATCCTTGAAAACATAATGTAAATGCCCTTATTATTTGTCGGTCCAATTTCCTCTCATTTTATGTGAGTAGACATTTTTTGGAAAGTGGGAGTGATGCTCTGGTCTCCTGATAATATTTCCTCTTCCCCGAATTCCAGTAAAATGTACTGATCATTGTGCTAGGGGTAGAGCCACACTGTCTGGTCTAAATCCCACATGCACTGTTTACTAGTTGTGTGATTTAGAGTGGGTTACTAATAAGGACTACCTGTTAATCTTTATGGACTGCTCTAACAAAATATCACAGACTAGGTAGCTTGTAAACAACAAGCATTTATTGCTCACAGTTCTAGAGGCTGGGAAGTCCAAGATCAAGACACCAGTAGAAGTGAAGAAGGGTCTTCTCGCTTCATAGCTAGAGATTTTTTCCCTTCTTCTTACTTGGTGGAAAGGGTTAGGGAGCTCTGTGGAATATCTTTTATAAGAACACAAATCCCTTTCATGAGGGCTCCACCTCTGTGAGCTAATCACCTATTAAAGGCACCACTAATATAATCACTCATGAAGTGTAAGGATTTCAACATATGAATGCTGGGAATACAAATATTCAGGCTGTAGCAGTGCCTCAGTTCTGATGCAGATGAAGAGGATAATAATAGTATCTATTTGACACATTTTAATTACATACAATTGTAGTGCCTTGCATAGAGTCAATGATGAGTTAATGTTAGACATTATTATGGAAGAATAAAACTGATACTTAATAAATATTATACTTAATATATGTATGTTAAAAACAATCCATGATGCTTTACCTCCTTCCTGATTTTAAGACATAAAAGCTTTTATGTATGTCACTAAGCAGCATTTATACACTTTTTTATTTCTATATATCTAACTGCTAATATAAATTTAGCACTTTAATTAGATACTGTCACATGCCAAATGTGAAAAAAAAATCTTACAATCAAAGCCAGCTCTTAATCTCTTATAGAAATTGGGGAAACCTTTCTGAGTTTTGACCACATTTGATTTCTATCATTTTCCCTTCAAATGTGCATAGAACACATCCATATTGATGGAAATATGAGAATTTTCAAGAGTTTATTAAGGGGTACATGCGGAAATGCATATGTGCAATAAATATAAAGGCATCTTCATATTTGGTGATGTGCTTTCAGTTTTTTAATTAAAGATTATGCCCATATGAAAGCTTGGTATCTTCCTCAGACAAGGTGATGTGTTACAGTCAGATCCTTTCCATGGCAGGCAGTCAGAGGATTTTGCATAGCCCATTCAATATGCTTTGTGTATCTAGTTGGACAAAACATTCTATATTTTCTTAAATGTGCTCATTTGTCCCTAGTGCTCATTAACAAGTGTTGAATATGGTAGAAAATTCAAGGACAGTATAGTAAAGCACTGTTATTGGGCATAATTCTGGTTTGAATTGATAATTTGCAAAATTAATAATGGCACAACAAAAAATTAAATCACAAACAATAAGAAAGCATTATCCACAATTGCCCATAATTCTAATTCTAATTGCCCTTAATTTTTTCTAAAAACTTCTAAGTGCATTTAGGTTTAATTGCAAGAGGTATTTAATTAAGGTGTGCAAATGTGCAAAATTATCTCACCACTTAATTATTGGAAGTGATGATTATAAATAGTGATGATTCAGTAAAATGTATATGGTATATAAAAATTTAGATAACCATTATGGATTAATTGATTTTTATTTAATTACCAGATACTATTCCAATTTGTTAACCAGGTTTCAAAGTATCTCTAATTGGACTGCTAGTAAGACAAATCAGAACCCTAAATATTTTATTTTATTTTATTTTTTTAAATTTTTTAATGTTGGTTTTTTTTTTCCCTAGGAGAGAGAGAGAGAGAGAGCGTGAGCAGGGGAGGGTCAGAGAGAGAGGGAGTCATAGACTCTGAAACAGGCTCCAGGCTCTGAACTGGCAGTCAGCACAGAGCCCGACGTGGGGCTCGAACCCAGAACCGCGAGATGATCTAAGCGAAAGTCAGACGCTTAACCGACTAAGCCACCCAGGCGCCCCCCTAAATATTTTAAACATAGTACATACGCTTTTCTGTCTTGGCCTTCTGATTACTTTTTAAAAATGTCTTTATCATAGGTTGAGCCTACATTAACTTCTGCCCTACTGGTTTAAATTGTTGCACAAATTTTAAATATGTGCTAATTTGATCAGAAATGAGAAATAAGGTGTTTTTAGCAGCAAAACGTTGTTTGATAATAAAGTTAGTACCAAATTTCGAGTGTAAATGTGATCCACATAGCACAGTTTATATGGAATTTTGAAGCATATTTTACCTCAATCCAATTAACAATTCTGTGTAGTCTGGTATTTTCTCTTCCTATGTAACACTTTCATTAAATTTACCAAATTGGGGTTTCAACTGGCTATTCTTTTTTTTTCTTACTGGACTATTCTTTTTTTTTTTTTTTTTCTTACTTATACTTACGATGCGCTTTTAAACGTAATAAAAGTATCTTTGCTTTTTGAGTTTCATAATTAAGACTTTTAACTATTTCAAGCTGACCTCCTTGCAATGAGTGCAAATTAGTGAGATTAAAATGAGATTGCTTGTCTCTATCCTCTTAGTTTACATGCAACTTTTACCACATCGCATTAACTAGATAGTTCAGTGCAAAGAGGTGCTATTTTGTTCATTTTCAGTGAAAACCTGGCTCTATTAATTAGGCTTGATAGATATTTTTAGCTTTAAAAATAATTTAAAAATAAAGCTTGGTATATATAAAAGTTTCCACTCAGTATTTATTAAATTTCTACTGCCCATATAGACATTAACTCAATATTTTACTCTTTTCATTCAATTTAAGAATACACTTGGTTAAAATACAATGTGTCAGTCAGCATAGGCTGGTTTAGGCTGCAGGAAAAAAAAATAATTCCGAGGATCTCAGTAGTTTGAAACCCCAATGCTGGTTTTTCTTTTTCTTTTTCAAGCTCCATGTCCAAGAGGGACTGGCACGTTACTCTGTTCTTACTACAGATACAACCAAGTACTGAAAACTCTTCTTCCACAATCACTATGGTGTGATAAAGAAAACATGTTAATCACACTGGCTATATGTTTTCTACCTGAAAAATGACATATCTAACTTTTGCTTCTGTTGCAGTGTCCAAAGCTATGCCTAATTTCAAGGGGGCCAGTTAAGCACAATTCCACCATCTGCTTGGATAGAGAAAAGCTGTAATATTTGTGATTATCACTAATGACCACCAAAGTCTGCTCTTCTGGTCACCACATATTGGGTATATTCATTTTTCCCTTCTACATAAACAACGTCAACAACAGCAAACCTTCACCTGGTTTATGAAGAAAATAACTCTCAAGTCATAGCTTCAAATTAATGTTTAGGATACCTGAGTGAGGGGCTGTAGTTCCAAAGAATACTGCATATGCCTTCTCCTTGTTCTTAAATCTCTGAAGTCAAAGACTAGTTATCGACTACTCACGTAAAATACAGACATACCTCAGAGATATTGTTAATTTGGTTCCAGACCACTGCAGTAAAGCTAATATTGCAATAAAGTTAGTGAAATGAATTTTTTGTTTTCCCAGTACATGTAAAAGTTATATTTATATGTATTGTGCAATGGTATTATGCTAAAAAACAATGTGCATACCATAATTTAAAAAATAGTTTATCATTAAAAAATCCTAAAATCATCTGAGCTTTCAGTGTGTTGTAATCTTTTTGCCGGTGGAAGGTGTTGGATGTTCATGGCTGCTGACTGATCATGTGGTGGTTGATGAAGGATGACAATATTTTTAAAGTTAGACAAAAACCTAGTTTGCTGAATCAACTGACACCATAAAGATAATAATTATAAGGAAAAATCTGAAATATTGTGAGAATTAATAAAATGTGACACAGAAACATGAAGTGAGAAAATGTTGTTGGGAAATGGCAATGGTAGACTTGTTTGATGCAGTGTTGCCACAAACCTTCAGTTTGTAAAAAGTACAATATCTGCAGAGTGCAATAACATGAGATGTGCCTACATATTATGGTGGGACTTGTTAGCATATAAAGTTAGCAATACATAGAGAAAATTGTATCCAATGACCAAGTGAGATTTATTACAGGTAGGGGAGACTGGTTGAACATCGATAATCAGTCAATGTAATCCACCGTATCAGCTAGTTTCATGCTAGTCTACATGATTGTATCAATCATTGCAGGAAAAAAAAGTGACAAAATTCAGTCTATCCATGATAAAAGCATCCAGCAAACTAGTAATAGAAGGAAAATCTCCTAAATTAATAAAGAATAACTGAAAATACACTAAGAAATACATTTAATGGTAGAACACTGAATGTTCTTAGCCCAAAATTGGGAGTAAAACAAGGATTTAACACTTTTATTCAACATAGTGATGTAAGCTATAGCCACGGCAATAAGGGAAGAAAATAATGATAAATAGAAAAGCTGTACAGATTATAGAGGAAGAAATAATTACATTTCTATATATCAACCACAAAACCATTTGCATTACAGAAAATGAAAAAGAAAAGTACCAAATCATTTTTTACAGTTGATCCAAGAGAAATGAAATACTTAGAAATTTCCAATTTGGAAATGGGTAAAAGATGTAAAGAGACATTTCGCCAAATAGGATATACAGATGATTAATATGCATATGAAAAGACATTCAACATAATTAACCATTTGAGAGATGCAGATTAAAAACATGGTGAAATATTACTGCACCTATCAACATGACTAAAATAAAAAATAGTAATAATACTACGTGAATTTGAGGAATTAGAGAAATTAGATCATCTACACATTTTAGGAATGTAAAATGTTACAGCAAGTCTGGAGAAGAGATTGGCAGTTTGCTGTAACACTATACATGTAGTTACAGTACAATACAGGAATAGTACCCTGAAACTTATATGTTTATTAACACAAACATGTGCACACAAATGTTCATATCAACTTATTAATAATAGCCCCAAACTGGAGATAATATAAATATCTTATTTTTTTAAATGCTTATTTATTTTTGAGAGAGAGAGAGAGAGACAGAGCATGAACAGGAGAAGGTCAGAGAAAGAGGGAGACCCAGAATGTGAAGCAGGCTCCAGGCTCTGAGCCATCAGAACAGAGCCCGATGCAGGGCTCGATCTCACCAACCCTGAGATCATGACCTGAGCTAAAGGTGGATGCTTAACTGACTGAGCCATCCAGGGGCCCCTATAGATATCTTTAACTGGGGAATGAGCTAACAGTTATACATCCATACCATGAAATAGTACTCAATAGTAAAAATAAACTATTGATAAATGCAGTGATTTGTATGAATCTCCAGATAATTCTGAGTAAAAAAAAAAGGACAATACAAAAAGGTTTCATACTATGTAAAACTGTTTTGATTATATTTTGAAAAGACAGTTTTAAAACTGTAGCACAGAGGTTGCCAGTGGTTTAGGGAAGAAGTGGTGACAACGTGAGAAGTGGATATGGTTGGTATGGATAGAACAGCATGAGGGACACTTGTGCTGATGGAACTGTTCTGCCTCCTGACTATGGTGGTGAATACACAAACCCACATGTATGATGCAATTGTGTCAAACTAAATACACAAATTTGGGGGCGCCTAGGTGGTTCAGTCAGTTAAGTGTCCGAATCTTGATATCGGCTTAGGTCATGATCTCAGGGTGAGTTTGAGCCCCATGTCGGGCTCCAGGAGCCTGCTTGGGATTCTCTCTCCCTTTCTTTCTGCCTCTGCTCTGCTCATTTGTACATGCACTCTCTCTCTCTCAAAATAAATGTAAATAAATAAAAATAAATATATGCACATATTTGTACATATTTGCTCATAAAGTATGGTTTATGAAGTAGCTATTATCCCTTTTGGCATTTAGGCCATACTTCATATTAACTCTTAAATTTTTAACTCCTAGTACTTAGTGAAGAGAACAGAGTAAATACATATTAATAAATGCAGCCTATGTATAACAAAGCATATATGAAAGAAAGAAGACTAAAGATACTCAGTACAGTATAAAGAAATATTTCTTTTAATCCCAACTGTGGGTGGTTTCATGGTTTTGCAAATTGATTCTTCTCAAGATAACAACATTCCTGTGATGGAAGAAAGCCAACAACAACTAACTCATTGTGACCTAATTATCAAAGTACATGAGAAATACAACCTGACTGTTTTATCATGAATTTTATTTAAAATAAATAACCTACATATCCTCATGTGATATATGATGCCAGACAGTGAGAATTATTTTGTATAAAGGAGGCACTGGTGATCTTGGGGTAGTACTGAAGCTGGTCTTGCTTGGCTCACAATATAGATCGGGAAGTAGATTAACACTTGCCCATTAAATCCCATCTCTAAATGACATTTCAATTGTTTGACATGTCATGGTATTCCTCTTTAACAATTTCTCATTTAACTTGCTTCTTCAACATATGTGCTCATCTTAATCATTCACTCATCCTTGAAGTAGCCAAATTTAAATGCTATGTGTTTTTATTCACAAAGCATGGAATCAATCTCATTATACTCTTGAATGCACAGCTTTTACTAGGAGATCCTCCTCTTAAGCCAAAAAATCAATTTACGTTTAACGAGAGGAATGATATCTTTTTCTGTGTGTTGGCGAAATGGGAGAGAAATAAGAGAGGGAAAAACTCCCTTTATTATATGTTAAATTGTCTCTCTGTGGGTACCTCCCATGTGTGGGGTGGATCTGGCAGCTGATTTACATTGTCATATCTTGTTAATCTCACCTTCAGATTCATTTGTGCTTTCAAGATAATGGAACTGAAGTAGATGTTCTGCAACAGAAGATTCATGATCACGTTAAATGCATTGATGTGTTAATGTATTACAACATAGTATGATCCAGTGGTTGTCCGGTGTTCATTATGAATCTCAGGAATTAATTCACTTTAAAGACTAGGAAGAATTGCTTTGCAATTACTAACACAGGAGACAATAATTCTGCAGGATTAGGGATTACCATGGAGGGAATGACTCAGAAAAGGCAGCATTTACATTCACAGCTTCATGGCCAGTTTGTATACAATTAGAGTTTTTCAATTGTTAGTATGCTAAGATTCACAAAAGAATTCCCTTTGAGATCTCTCTTACAATATTATGTTGTAGATGAGAAAGCATGCAAGTAAGTTTTGGCACTTCCCATAATGATTTAAGATGCGAACATGTTGGGGCGCCTGGGTGGCTTAGTCGGTTAAGCGTCCGACTTTCGCTTAGGTCATGATCTCGCGGTTCGTGGGTTCGAGCCCCGGGTCGGGCTCTGTGCTGACTCCCAGCTCAGAGCCTGGAACCTATTTCAGAGTCTGTATCTCCCTCTCTCTCTGACCCTCCCCTGCTCACGCTGTCTCTCTCTCTCTCTCCTAGAAATAAATAAAAATATTAAAAAAAAAAAAAAGAAAGATGCAAACATGTTAGTACAGATCTTTACAGTTTAATAAAATACTTTCACATATTTTGAAATTTGATTTAGTTAATGCTGGGAAAAACATGTAATTAGGCAGATCAGTTACTAACCCCAGGTAGGTTAAAGAACTTAATCAAGATCACACAGCTGGAAAAAGACAGAGTTGAGATGATAATTCTACTTACTGGTGGAATGAATGCATGCATGCATAAATGAATGAATGGCAAAATAACTCCAGGTCATCTTAGAATGGTACATCATTGTACCTAGTAGTTCATATGGGGTGTACTGTGGAATATGCCATGTTTCCCAAAACTTTCAATTGATCTTTATGCATTTGAAGGTAATTCTTTAAAATTTTTTAATATATATTTATTTTTGAGAAAGAGCGAGCATGAGCCAGGGAGAGGCAGAGAGGGAGACACAGAATCTGAAGCAGGCTCCTGGCTTTGAGCTGTCAGCAGAGCTTGACACCAGGTTCAAACTCACAAATTCTGACATACTGACCTAGCTGAAGTCAGATGCTTAACCAGCTGAGCGACCTAAATGCCCTTGAAGGTAGTCCTTTAAAGAGATGGTGTGGACAAGGCTCAATACAACTATTGCTTTTATGGATAAATGTTATCTTAAGGGATGGGTTTGTAGCAGACAAGTAGCTGTTCACTTAAAACTGTATCTAACCATTTATAATGGCAAACTGTTTTGATTTAGATAGAAAACAGTTTCTGTTAATTTGCACAGTTTAAAACTGTGAGATCTGTCTCTCGTTGGTAAGAAGCAGTGACATTTGGATGTTTAGTCACCAGGCGGTAGGAATCCTATCTTGTCAGATCTACAGTATCATGCTGTTCATAGTGATAGTACCCAATGATATGAAGCAACATTCTCATTCATATCACTGTGGAGTAAAGGTCTCTGAAAATATTTTCAATCAACCAGTGCAAATTTAGAATTATCCATATGCATTCGTTTCCTGAATTTAATATCATCAACATGATCTGTATCATTTTCATGTCATTTTTACTAATTGCCACACTGGTGACTAATTGAAGTATACTTTAAGCCTAAAGAATATGATTCTATGCTTTATTATCTTCATTAACATTTTATCACTTCTAGCACATATACCATTTCATTAAATTAATGATTTTTAGAAACGTTGACTCAGTTGACAGTTTGCAATACAAAGAAATGAGATGCATAAGTGAATGTATGTTTTATATTTTACAGATTGTGAAATACAGGCTCCTGAGTCGTCTGTGCCAACAACTTTCTTTAGTTAATGGTGTCCCCATTAGTTATATCGTACATATCATGGCAAAAGAAAATAATGAGAGGTTTTGCATCAAGAAAGAACATGTTGTTAAGTCATGAACTGTTTTCTTCCCTTTGCAAGCAAAACTTAAGGATAGGTTTTGCTGGGGCGCCTGAGTGGCTCAGTCAGTTGAACATCTGACTTTGGCTTAGGTCATGACCTCGTGGTTCATGGGTTCAAGTTGTCTGCGGACAACTAGCTCAGAGCTGAAGCCTGTCTTCGAATTCTGTATGTCCCTCACTCTTTGACCCTCTCCTGCTCATGCTGTCTCTCTCTTGCTCTCAAAAATAAATAAAAAAACATTAAAAAATAAATTTAAAAAGGATAGGTTTTGCTAACCAAGAGTTGGTCTTACACAAGTTCCAGGTTATTATCAACTCTTATCATAACCAGTCTAAAAGCTTCCTAATTAGAAAACCTGCACCGACTCTGCCTACTCGCAAATTTCATCTGCAGTCTGTAGCAAAAGGAATGTTTTTCACAAACCAACCATATTGACATCTATTCCATTGCTTAAAAACTTTTAAAGGCTTATTTCTTAATGCTTATTTCTCTTAGAATAAATATTGTATTAGGTAGTGAAAGAATAGCTACTGTAGCCCATGGATCCCAAATTTTATTCACTTAACACAGTGGAAGTTTACTTCTCATTCATGCAGCAGAACAAAACAGGTGTTACTGGTAGGCAAGGTTCAGCCTCATTATGATGTAAGAACCCAGGTTCTACACCGTCATGACTCAGACTTCTCTGCATTCTGATGGAAAAGTAAAGGAAGGGTGAAGAAGTCACGTTGCTTCTTAAACATGTTATCTCAAATATGCACATCAGTTTTAACATCTTCCATTGGCCAGAAATAATTGGGATCTTACTGAATTTTGTCTGGGGATATGTTGCTTCAATGCGAATCCACTTCTGGGGACAGTTTGCCATTATAAATGGTTAGATACAGTTTTAATTGAACAGCTACTTGTCTGCTACCAAACTCATCCCTTAAGATATCATGTAAGATTCTGCCATTTCTGGTCGTTTAAAGCTCTTTTCTCCTTTGGCTCACACTCTTGTTCTTTCTGTCTCCGTCATGTCACATATTTCCTTTTAACATAAAGTTTTTGTATGTTTTACTTTTTTCTTTTGAATCTCAACATAGATGCTATTTGTCAAATTCTTAGCCAGCCTCTCTGACTCCATTTCTTATGCTATATATCCTCATACTTATACTTTACTATGTACCTCTACTCTGCAGCATTTGTGTCTGTTGTTATTTTTACAGTTGGCTGTCTTACTAAGTAAAATATTTCCTAGAATACAAGGTTCACTACAGTGGATATTACGTTTGGTTTCATTCACTCTTTTATTTGTAGCCTCTAATGCAGTCCTTAGCATTTGGTAAAAATTCAGCAAGTACTAAATGAATTAATGCATGACTTACTGGCATTGGCCTAGTACTCTTCAAAACCTTTTAAACTGCTACCATGATCTTCTAAATGCAAACATTCATCATGAGTCAGTGCCTAACTTGTACTCCCACTGAAGCAGACCCTAATTTGAATATTCAGATGAAAGTAGTTTATTACTAGGTTGGGGAACATGAAGGGAAAGTGGTACAGGGAAAGGTAGGTGGCCAATAATTCCAATGGCTTACTTCCATTAAGGAGACTGGAAAGCAATATACTCCTCCTCATCATTAGTTTAGGATTAATGTGGAAGAGAGTTGATTTTCTAGCAGAGATACATCAAACAGAGTGGACTTCTGAGAAAAGGTTCTGGACATCAATATGCAGATATTGGCAGATGGAAGTCCTCTGGCACTTATAACATCTGGATACTTATAACATCTGTCTCAGTTTACCTGATGCCTGGTACTAGTGTAATCATGCAGCTCATGTGTTTTTTGTTTTGTTTTTCTCTCTTACCTTTCTCTAATAGTCATTTTACTGGGCTCTTCTCTAGTCCTGCTGGAATATCACTGACAATGAGTATTCTTAAAGCATGTCTCCCACATATTATGTGCATCCTCAACAGTTCTCAATGAGTATATCCTTTCTGTCTGTTTTTATTTAAATTCCACTTAGTTAGCATACAGTGTAATATTAGTTTCAAGTGTACAATATAGCGACTCAACACTTCCATACTTCACCCTGTGCTCATCACAAGTGCCCTCCTTAATCCCCATCATCTATTTAACCCATTCCCTACCCACAAACTGGTAACACCTCTATAGTTAAGAGACTGTTTCTTAGTTTGTCTCTCTCTCTCTTTTTTTTTCACTTTACTCCTTTGTTTTGCTTCTTAAATTCCACATATGAGTGAAATTATATGGTATTTGTCTTTCTCTGACACCCCTCTTTTGCTTAGCACAATACTCTCCAACTTCATCCATATCATTGCAAATGGCATGATTTTATTCTTTTTATGACTAAGTAATAGTCCACTGTATATATATATATATACACCTCTTCTTTATCCATTTGTTAGTCAGTGGACACTTGGGCCATTTCCATAATTTGGCTATTGTAGATAATGCTGCTATAAACAATGAGGTGTATGTATTTGAGTTAGTGTTTTTTATATTCTTTAGGTAAATATCTAATAGTGCACTTGCTGGATCATAGAGTAGTCATGTTTTTAACTTTGTCTAGAGTGCTGCACAAGTTTGCATTCTCACCAACAGTACAAAAGCATTCCCCTTTTCCCACATCCTCAACAACACCTGTTGTTTCTTGTGTTGTTGATTGTAGCCATTCTGACAGGTATGAGGTGATATCTCAATGAAGTTTTGATTTACATTTCTGTACATTTTTTAAATGTTTCTCTTCATCGTCTGTATGTCTACTTTGGAAAAATACGTAATCATATCTTCTGCCCATTTTTAATTGGATTATTCACTTTCTGGGTATTGAGTTTTAGAAGTTCTTTATATATTTTGGATACTAACCTGTTATTGAATATGTCATTACCATATTTCTTCTCCCATTCTGCAGATTGCTTTTGATTTTGTTGATTATTAATTAATTAATTAATTGATTGATTGATTATTTTTGCCGTGCAGAAGCTTTTGATTTTGATGTAGTCACAATAGTTTATTTTTGTTTCCTTTGCCTCAGAAGACTCATCTAGAAGGAAGCTGCTATGGGCAGTGTCAAAGAAGTTCCGGCTTGTGCTCTTTTCTAAGATTTTTATATTCACGTTTCACATTTAGGTTTTTAAACCATTTTGAATTAATTTTTGTGTATGGTGTAAGAAAGTGGTCCAGTTTCATTCCTTTGCATATTTCTTTTTTTTTTCTTTTGCCTATTTCGGTCCAGTTTTCCCAACAGCATTTGTTGGAGACTATCTTTTTCCCATTGAATGTTCTTGCCTGCATTGCAGAAGGTTAATGGACCATATAGTTGTGGGTTCATTTCTGGGGTTTCTGTTCTGTACGTTTGATCTTTGTGTCTGTTTTTGTGCCAGTACCATACTATTTTGGTTATTATAGCTTTGTAATATTAACTTGAAGTCCAGAATTGTGATGCACTAGCTTTGCTTTTCTTTTTCAAGATTGCTTTGGCTGTTTGGGCTCTTTTGTGGTTCCATACAAATGTTAGTATTGTTCGTTCTAGCCTTGTGAAAATAGATATTGGTATTTATATAGAGATTGCATGAAATGTGTAGATTGCTTTGTGGAATATAGACATTTTGACAAAATTTGTTCTTCCAGTCTATGAGCATAGAATGTCTTTCCATTTCTTTATGTCATCTTTTATTTCTTTCATCAGTGTTTTATAGTTTTCACAGTTAACAGGTCTTTCACATCTTTGGTTAGGTTTATTCCTATGTATCTTATTATTTTTGTGCAGTTGTCAATGACATTAATTTCTTTATTTCTCTTTCTGCTTCTTCACTTTTGGTGTATAGAAATCCAACAGATTTCTGTACATTATTATTATTATTATTTTATCCTGAGACTTTGCTGAATTTATCAGTACTAACAGTTTTCTGGTGGAGTCTTTTGAGTATTCTGTATACAGTATCATGTCATCTGCAAATAATAAAAGTTTTACTTCTTTCCTGACAATTTAGATGCTTTTTATTTATTTTTGCTGTCTGATTGCTGTAACTGGGATTTTCAGTGCTATCTTGAGGAAATGGTGAGAGTAGACATCCTTGTCTTGTTCCTGACCACAGAGGAAAAGTCCTCAGTTTTCTCCCATTAAGGATGATATTAGTTGTGGGTTTTTCATATATGGCCTTCATTATGTTGAGGTATGTCTCCTCCTAAACCTAATATATTGAGAATTGAGAATATTTTTTATCATGAATGGATGTTCTACTTATGCTTTTTATGCATCTATTGAAATAATGGTATGGTTCTTGTCCTTACTTTTATTAATGTGGTATATGATGTTGATTGATTTGCAAATATTGAACCACACTTGGAACACAGGAATAAATCCCACTTGATGGTAGTGAATGTGGCTTTAATGTATTGTTAGATTCAGTTTCCTAGTATTTTGTTGAGGATTTTTGCTTTTATGTTTACAAGATATATTGGACTTAGCTCTCTTTTTTTGTAACATCTTACTCTTTTGGTACTAGGGTAATGCTGGCATCCTAGAATGCATTTGGAAGTTTTCTTTCCTTTTCCATTCTTTTGGAATAGCTTGAAAAAATAGGTAATAACTTCTTTATTTTTTATTTTGATAATTAATTGTCAAGTTAGCTAACATACAATGTAGTCTTGGCTTTGGGATTAGATTCCCATGATTCATCCCTTACATACAACACCCAGTGCTCGTCCCAACAAGTGCCTTCCTCAATGCCCGCCTCCCTTTCACCCCCTTCCCACTCCCCACCTCCATCAGCCCTCACTTTATTCTCTGTATTTAAGTGCAGGAGGCCGAGCCGGCTCTGGCTGGTCCAGGGGTCCCTGAAGGATGGACAGTGTCGGTGAGAGAGAGAGAGTGAGAGAGCCCCGAGATTCTTTCTGATCACCAGGCAGCCATCTCTGTCCTGGCGGTTTTGGTGTCTTTATTTAAAGGTTCAGGAAAAACATGAAGTCAGAGAAAGGAATTTCTACAATGGGATGCCTTTTGCGATAACAAGTTTTTGATATTCTGCAGAATTATCCCAGTCGTAGTGAATTTACAACGAAAGAATTAACAGGATGCTCTTAGTGAAAAACAGGATAACATATAGGTTAAATTGTATATAGATAAGCTAGGAGTCATTCTGTCTGGCTTTCAAGAGGATGAATGTTTCTGAATTGGTTTGTTTGTAGAAACTATCATGGGGGCCCTAAATGTGTCAGTCTTTGCACCTGGGTTTATGTTTTAGCTACTCTTATCTATTCTCATCCCAGCTGCCAGTGCAAGGGAAGGTGTTTGTGGAATGTAGGCCTTGAGGAAGGGACTGCTATGCTTCACCAATTAGCAAAGATATATAAGATATATGTAGTAACTATGTTCTGCCCTAACCCCAAAATAGGCTCTTTGTCTCGGGGCTCAATTGTAATTCTTGTGTTCTTAACCCCCTTTATTATCTAAGTCTAGGGTCTGCAAGGCCCATAGGAAGAGCCTTTTGACAATCACCCACAGAGCTTTCATCTAAAATCTCTTTTGTAAAGGCAGGAATATGCTTTTCCTTATGAGGTATCTATGTTCAGAACATTGGTCTGATATGGAATATTGTGAGGCCTGGTCAATACCAGTAGCCTCATTTCCAACATGAGCCAATAATAGCAGAAGGAGATACCAGTTTTCATTTCTCATGGCAGGAGCTGTGCAAACACTGCCATTTCCTTGCTGTGATTGCCATCCAGAGAGGCCGGTGCAGCTCCCGGCATTTTAGAGTCTCTTATGGTTTGTAATTATTTTTCCTTCCCTTCCCCTAGGTCTTCTGTTAAGTCTCAAATTACACATATGAGTGAAATCATATGATATCTATCTTTCTCTGATTGACTTATTTCACTTAGCATAATACCCTCCAGTTCGATCCATGTTGTTGCAAATGGCAGGATTTTATTATTTTTCATCACTGAGTAGTATCCCAGCGTGTATCCCAGCGTGTGTATGTGTGTGTGTGTGTGTGTGTGTGTGCATATAATATATATATATAATCTTCTTTATCTGTTCATCAGTTGATGAGCATTTGGGCTCTTTCCAAAATTTGTCTATTGTTGACAGTGCTGCTATAAACATTGAGGTACATGTGCCCCTGTGAGTCAGCATTTCTGTATCTTTTGGATAAATTCTTAGTAGTGCTATTGCTGGGTCATAGGGTAGTTCTATTTTTAATTTTTCTGAGGTACCTCAGCGCTTTCCCAGAATGGCTGCAGCAGTTGCATTCCCACCAACAGTGCAAGAGGGTTCCCCTTTCTCCACATCCTTACCCACATTTGTTGTTTTCTGAATTGGATAATAACTCTTTTTTAAATGTTTGGTAGAATTTGTTTCTGAAGATAACTCATCCTGGACTTGTGTTTATTAGGAGTTTTTTGATTACTGATCCAATTTTTTTAACGTTTAATTTTGAGAGACA
The DNA here is from genome assembly GCF_003009895.1 of Hyaena hyaena. NCBI lineage: Eukaryota > Metazoa > Chordata > Mammalia > Carnivora > Hyaenidae > Hyaena > Hyaena hyaena. The sequence goes on from NW_024081317.1 coordinate 735,350, forward strand.
GAGAGACAGAGAGCAAGGGAAGGTCAGAGATAGAGGGAGACAGAGTGTGAAACAGGAGCCAGGCTCTGAACTCTCAGCACAGAGCCCAGTGTGAGGCTCAACTCATGAGCCGTGTGATCATGACTTGAGCCAAAGTCGGACACTTAACCAACTGAGTCACTCAGGTACCCTGATAACTGATTCAATTTTTTGTTGGTTATCAAGCTGTTCAAATTTTCTATTTCTTTCTGTTTCAGTTTTGGTAGTTTATACATTTCCAGGAATATATCCACGTCTTTTAGGTTGTCAATTTGTTGGCATATAATTTTTCACAATATTCTCTTATAATTACTTGTATTTCTTTGGTATTTGTATTAGTTGTTAATTCTCCTCTCTCATTTATGATTTTATTTATTTGGGCGCTTTCTCTTCTTTTATAAGTATGACTAGAGGCTTATCAATTTTATTAAATTTTTCAGAGAACCAGCTTCTAGTTTCACCAACCTGTTCTCCTGTTTTTGTAGTTTTTATATCATTTATTTCTGCTCTAATCTTTACTATTTCCCTCCTTCTGCTGGCTTTACACTTTGTTGTTCTCTTTCTGCCTCTTTTAGGTGTAAGATTAGGTTGTTTATTTGAGATTTTTCTTGTTTCTCTTTTTATAAATATATTTTTTAATGTTTATTTATCTTTAAGAGAGAGAGACACAGTGTATGAGCAGGGAAGGGGCAGAGAGAGAGAGACACACAAAATATAAAGCAGACACCAGGCTCTGAACTGTCAGCATAGAGCCAGACATGGGACTCGAACCCACAAACCATGAGATCATGACCTGAACCGAAGTCAGATTCTTAACCCACTGAGCCACCCAGGCACCCCTCTTGCTTCTTGTGTTAGGCCTGTATTGCTATATAGTTCTTTCTTAGGACTGCTTTTGCTGAATTTCAAAGGTTTTACAGTGTTGTATTTCCATTTTCATTTGTTTCTATGTATTTTTTTAATTTCTTCTTTGATTTCCTGGTTAACCCATTCATTGTTTAGTAGCATGTTATTTAACTTCTGTGTATTTGTGGTCTTTCCAGATTTATTTATTGAATAGCATTGAGTTCAGGAAAGGTGCAAGGGATAACTTTGATCTTGAATTTGGTGACGCCTGGTTTGTGGACAAATATGTGGTCTATTGTGGAGAATGTGTCAAGGTTCCACATGCACCTTGAAAAGAATGTGTATTCTGCTGTTTCAGCATGGAATGTTGTCTGTCTGGTCCAGTGTGCCACTCACAGCTATTGTTTTCTTGTTTATTTTCTGTTTATATGATCTATCTACTGATATAAGTGGGTATTAAAGTCCCCTACTATTATTGTATTATTATTGATTAGTTCCTTTATGTTTGTCATTATTTTATGTATTTGGGTGCATAAATGTTTATAATTGCTTTATCTTTTTGTTGGAATGCCCTCTTTATTATTATACAGTGCCTTTGTCTCTTTTTACAGTCTTTTTTTAAAAGTCTAGTTTGTCCATTGTAAGTATTGCTACTTCAGCTTTCTTTTGACATAAATAGCATGATAACTGTATCTCTGTCCCTTCACTTTCCACCTGCAGGTGTCTTTAGATCTAAAAGGAGTCTCTTGTAGGCAGTATATAGATGGGTCTTATTTTTTATGCATTCTGACGCTCTGTGCCTTTTGATTGGAGTGTTTCGTCCATTTACAAAGTATGTATGTATGTATGTATGTATGTATTTGTTTTTAGTTATTTAAGTGTTTATATTTGAGAGAGAGAGAGAGGAAAGGTGGGGGGGTGCAGAGGATCTGAAGCAGGCTCTGTGCTGACAACAGAGAGCTTGATGAGGGCTTAAATTCACAAATATTAAATCATGACCTGAGCTGAAGTTAGATGCTTAACTGAGCTACCCAAGTGTCCCCAAAGTATTTATTGTTAGATAAATATTTATAACGATTTTATTATTTGTTTTGTCCTTGTTTCTGGAGATTTTCTCTGATCCTTTTTTCTTTTTCTCTCTTATGTATTTTGCTTTTATTTGATTTTTTCTTTAGATACATTTGGATTCCTTTCTCTTTATTCTCTGCATGCTTATTAGTGCTTTTTAATATATGGTTATTGTTAGTTTGGTATATAAACTTTCCGCATATAGAAGTCTATTTAAGTTGATGGTCATTTAAGTTATAACCCATTCTTCTCTTTTCCCCGTGTTTTAAGTATATGTTATATATTTTATATCCTGTTTTGGGTGTGAGTTCCTTGACTGATTTTTCACAAAAATATACATTATCTTACTGCTTTTGTGTTTCTCACCTTTAGACTGTCATCTTTGGTCTCTTATTCCACTCAAAGAGTCTCCTTTATTATTTCTTGCAAGGTTCATTTAAAATCGTGAACTCCTTTAGTTTTTCTTTGTCTGGGAAACTCTTTTATTTCTCCTTCTCTTCTGAATGATAGCTATGCTGGATAGAGTATTGTTGGGTGCAGATTTTCCCCTTCCAGCACTTTGAATACATCATACCACTCCCTTCTGGCTTGCAAAGTTTCTGTTGAAAAGATCTTCTGCTAGCCTTCAGGGTTTTTCATTATAAGTTAAAAACTTTTGTCTTGATCCTTTTAAGATTTTTTTTTCTTTATCATTATATTTGAAAATTAAATTCCAATACATCTTGGTATCAGGCTGCTTTTGTTGATTTTGATGGGATTTTCCTGTGCCTTCTGGAATTGGATGTCTGTTTCCTTCCCAGATTAAGGAAATTTTCTTCTATTATTTCTTCAAATAAATTTTCATCCTCTTTTCTTCTTCTGGGGTTCCTATAATACAAATGTTATTACATACGATGCAGTCACTGAATTCTTTAAGTCTATTCTTGTTTTATATAATTCTTCTTTCTCTCTTTTTTTAAAGTTCCTTGCTTTCCATTACTTTTCTGATAGGTCATTAATTCATTTCTCTGAATCTTCAGGCTTACTGTTTATTGCATTAAGTGTTTCTAATCTCAGTTATTGCACTCTTCATTTTTGATTATTTCTTTTTGCACTCTTGTATCTCTGTGGTAAGGGTCTCACTAATATCTTCTATTATTTTCTCAAATCCAGTGAGTGGACTTATTATGGACTTATTATGATCATTATGTTAAATTCTCCTTCAGGCATGTTACTTATATCTGTTTCTCTTTGGTTTCTGGCCATGGCCTCATCTTGTTCTTTCTCTGGGATAAATTTCTCTGTTTTCTCATTTTGCCTAAGTCTCTGTTGCTTATTTATCTTAGCCAATAAGTCTCCTGCTCCTGAAAGTAATGGCCTTATGAAGAAGCAGTCATGTAGTGCGCAGGGCCTGGCCCTTCAGGGAGTGTCTCCGGTGTGTGCTATGTGCACTCTGCTACTGTCTTCTGGCTGCTTTATCCATCAGGCCAGTCATCCCAGAGCGTATCCATGCCTGCTGTGAGCAGTGTTTGGTCCCTGACCTGTATGTGGGGAGTTTTAACTAGGTATGCTGTGGTCTGCTTGTGACATAAGACCTGTTACACCTCCACCTCCACAAAACTCTTAGGTATGGTGTTGAGGTGTGGGCAGGAGTGTGCTGATTCTCAGGGGGAAGGGGCCCACTGCCCTGGAACTGGAACAAGCCTGGCTGAAAAGGGTAGTCTCACTGGACTGCAGGGGTGTCGGGCTTGGTGTAAGCAACTTAGGCAGCCTATGCTGTGCGGCTTTCTGCAGGTGTCTCTGTGTTTATGCTGAGAGGGAAGTGAGGGAAATGGCACTGGTCAGCATCTTTGTTCCCAGAGAGATCTCTCTATGAACTCTGGTTCAGGGATGTGCTCCAAGAAGATCAAATAATTTCCCCACTGTGTGCCTCAGACACTTTTCCAAAAAAAATTTTTAATGGTTATTTATTTTTGAGAGAGAAAGAAAAACAGCACAAGCAGGGAAGGGGCAGAGAGAGAGACACACACACAAAACCTGAAGCAGGCTTCAGGCTCTGAGCTGTCAGCACAGAGCCCAACGTGGGGCTTGAACCCACAAACTGACTTGAGCCAAAGTCAGGCACTTAATCCACTGAGCCACCGCTGCCTCAGATGCTTTTTAGATTGCTATTTCCATGTTGTCTGTCCCTGGGTTGTTTGCCTGACTTCTCTCCAAGCCCAGTGCAGTGCCCGCCTGGCTTTGTTCCAGCCATGCCTGCTGATCTTTAAATCTTCAGGCTTTACATCCCCACTGGTTGCAAGAACTCAAGAAATCCATCCCTTCTCATTTTCTAAGCCAATGGCTATGGAGAACGGTTTTCCCTGTGCATTCCTCTCTCTCTTGCCCTTCTCTGCAACCATGGCTTCTTCCCCTCTGCACCAGATAGGAATGCCTTTGTACTTTCCTACCTTCTTCAATGTGGCATCTTCTCTTTCTGTAGTTGTGGAGTTTGTTCAGTCAGTGTTTAGGTCAATGTCTGGGGCATTTAGGGTGATTTGATAGTTACCTAGTTGAATTCATGAGATGGGGTGAGCTCGGGACCCTCCTACTCTGCCTCCACCTTCCCATCTCTATAGTATTCTTTATTCAGCCCCAACTCTTGCCCTACTTTCGTATAAATTAGTTTTATTATGCTTTTTTCCCCTCTCTTGACATCCATTATCAAATTCTCTCCTCTGATATGTTCTTGTGTATTCTACATAGCTTCCTTGATCCCCTTTACCTAGAATAATCTTGGCTTTTTGAATTTTCATTTATTCTTTAAGACAGCATTCAAATTTAAGCCTCGTTATTAGAAAGTTTAATCTTAGAATTGTCCAAGTGGATTACTTTGGAGGTGATTAGTTTGCCATTCCTGTATAGTTTTAAGTTCAAATTTGGCAAAAATGTGGTGGAAGTATCCAAGGGAGACCTGATGAGCCATGTATTGAATATCCAGACTTCCTAATGTCTTCTTATTCTGTGATTCTATTAACTCCTTCCTAATTAGTCCAGGTAGTATTGCTCATTTTGTGAAATGCCTGTGACATACAAAGTTTTAACTAGGATTTTAGAACTAATCACATGCACTTGTATATTCTATGGCAATTTTATATGCATGTTTCTCATCTCTGCTAGATGATAAATTCTCAGAGGGCAGAGATGTACCATAATACAATCTATATCTCAGAGTGCCAGTATTTTGCTTACAGGAAGAACTACAAGTATCTGAAACAAGTCAATACATTTTTCAGTGACCTTCACAAAGTTTTATTTTACTTACTTCATCCACCTAACAGGTACCGGGTATGAGATGAACCAAGCTGCACTGACCATGAACATAGGCTGTATGGCACTATATGTCTCTAATGTCAGTGAATATTTCCCTCAGAAAATACATATAAAAACCCATTTGGTTATCTTATTTCTAGAAATCATATGTCAGACGTTTCACTGTTGATGAGTAAATAGCAATATACATTTTCTTTAGGTTAATTATGAGGGTGAACTGGAAATGGTTACAGTCAATTCTAGGATATGAAGGGAATTTTTCCAGTACTCACACCATGGCCATTATCTGATAATTATGCCACACTCCAGGGGGAACTCACATCCCGTGTATGTGTTTGTATTATGTTTCTGTCCATTTCAGTTTTTACAGATTGGGCCTGGGGTATATATTTGCAAAACAGGAAAATACTAGATCTTTCTACTATTAAATATATTGGCTGAGTGCAAAAATAAGAGTTTTCAGCCATACAGGGAAAAGTACAATATAAAATCTAATATACTGTTATTGAGTAGAAATTCACTTTTAACAGTTCGTCTTTTGCTCCTTGAAATATACTATATTTTCTCTATTCATATACAGGTTTAATTTTTCGTTCTCACCCTTTCTAGCATACATTCACTCACATACTACCTTGCCACAATTCCATGCTGTTTCTCTTTTCATTATCAAGATTAACCATCACAGTGATAAATTAAATACACTATTTTAACAATTATATTGCAATTTTTTCTTGTATCAGGTCCACTTCTTTTTAATTTTATTCACAAAGCTAGCACATTTTTTGGTGATTTCTCTCTATCATCATCACTACCCCACATACAAGGGGGAAAACAAGGCAACACTGAAAGTAAAAATATTAATTAAGCTAAACACCAAATTATTCCACATCTGGCTCAACAGCACTTTTTTGTTTTCTGTTTTTTGGTTTTGTTTGTTTGTTTTTTCTTAGGTAAGAAACAGGCTAGTATCTTGAAAGTCAAAGTTCGGTTCTTGGATAATTTACACTGTTAACACTTGGCTTGTTAGAAGGATAACCTCAGACTGTCTCAGATCTAATAAATCACAATTCACATTTTATTAAGTTCCTTAAGTGCTTTATATGCAAATTTTGGTCATGTGGGACATGGATATTACTTTATTAAAGATAGATATCTTCCAATATCTTTTGCTTTAATAGTCAAACTTCTTAGTTTTAGCTGATTACCAAGTTAACCATCAAGAGAATACATTTCTCAGTTTTCCTTGCACTGTGGTGTAGCTATGGGACAAAGTTTCTGGCCGGTGGAATATGCTTGGGATGCTGTCTGTGATTTCTAGGTTATACCTGGAAAGTGAGTGCAAGGGAACCCTCGTCCTTCTCCACTCGCTGCTTCCTGGTAGATGGTGATAGTTTCAGCATCTAAATTGGAATCAAAATGAAGAAGCCATATATTAAAGATGAGTAAACCAGCGCTGGACTACTACACTAACTATGAACTGCTTGGTGAGAAAAAAACAAAAATGTCTTATCTCTTTAAAGGGACCCCTGTTTTGTCTTTTTATTATTACCACCGTTTCATGGCTACTAACTAAATGTTGACTGTATTTTCATCATTTTATATAAACTACCCATTTAATGACACAAAAGAAGATACAGTAAATTGTATTTCTAAATTATAATGACTTTTTCAGTAGCTGAATGAATCATCTCAGTGCAACCCAATGATTAACCCAAGTCAATAACTATTTTATCTCTTTGGCAACTTCCAAATTCATACTATTTAGTAGCTTTTGAGTTAAAGCTATGTCACTCTTTAGCAGGTCAAACAATCAAAATATTACCAGGAAAAAAAAGTCATAAAACCAGCCCTGGAGTGTACAGCATAATTAAACAATTCTTTATCTTTCTGATTTTGAATATTAATTTTGGTCTTCTATCTTAAATCCCACATAATTGCATTTTTTCTGATTATACAGTTTTATACTTGGCAAAACAAACAGTATTTAACTTAGGGACTTATCTTTCTATAGCAGGAGCCCCTCGAGTTTTAGGACCTATCCCTGACACACTGCCCTGCATACAGAATACTTTCATTTCCGTAGTCTTTCCCTGCTTCAGTTTTGGTTTGAGCAGATGTTATTTTTAATACTATTTTTTAGAATAGTTTTAGATTTACCAAAAAGTTACAAAGATAAAACAGAGTTTCCTTATATCTCACACCCGGTTTCCCTTATTATTAATGTTTTGCATTAGGCTGGTATATTTGTTATAATTGATGAACCACCAGCGATGTATTATTATTATTAAGTAAATTCATTCAGCTACCTTGATTTTTACTTAATTCCCTTTTACTGTTCCAGGATCCCAACTAGTTTTATTTAGTTATAGTGTCTCCTTAGAGTCTTCCATTTTGTCACGGTTTCTCATACTTTCCTTTTTTTTTTTTTTTTTTTTTAACATGATGTTGGCCTTTCTGTTTTGTTTTGGTAAGGGGTTACTGGTTAGGTATTTTGTTGGCTTCTTCTCTATTGCAGTTTGACTGTTGTTTCTCTCATTATTAAACTACAGTGGTGGGTTTTTGAGAAGAAGGTCACAGAGATACAGTGTCATTCATCACATCGTATCAAGTGTACATACCATCTATATGATCTATGTCTTGATATTGACCTTGATCACCTGGCTGAAATAGTACTTCTCAAATATCTATTATTCTTTAGGTTACCTTTCCACGTTGTCCTCTTTGGAAGCTGGTCATATGCACAGCCTACATTTATGGAGTGGTGAGTTATGTGCCTCCTCTTTGAAGGTGGAATAAATATGTAATTTGAACAGAATTTTTATGCACATTTCTTTACTTTTTATTTTTGTCTTAAAGTTAATCTTATAAGATAATGCCACTTCTGAATATCTGGTAAGCATATTTTAGGAAAGCCTAATTTTCCATATCTTCAAATCCATGTTTAAAAAGACTAACGTAAATTTCTGCATGATTTAATTATGGAAATAACTTTTGTGGGCAATATACTAGTGTAAGGAAGATATTTTAACGCAACAGTTTTAACTAATTTATTTTTTATTTATTTAACTAATTTATTTAACTAATTTATTATTTAACAGTTTTAACTAATTTATTTTTTATTTATTTTTTTATTTATTTAACTAATTTATTTATTACCTAATTTATTGATTGCTCACTGTGTAAAAAGAATGGTTCTGGGTAGTTTCCATGTATTATTTAATTGGTATTAAAATCACTATATTCTAAGAATGCACATATTATTAATCTACCACTGGGGCTCAGAGAAATTAGATAATTTTCTCAACTATTCAAAACCATAAAAATAATGGATCAGGGAATTTAGTCTGGCCTCATTTAAGAAGGATTTGGTGATAATTATAAGATTGGCATTATGTATTCAAATATTATGTTAAGGCTAAAGCAGTTTATTCATCGAAACAGAAAACACATCAACTGAAAGTTTCAGCTGTGAATGATTTTTATTTCAATTTTTATATAATAACAACCTCATGGTCCAATCTGATCACCCCAAACCACTCAAGTTTCAAATGCTGAGGCATCCACATAACTTGGTCATCTGAGAATATATCAAGATTTATATTTAGAAATCTCAAATGTTTTGAGTGAGTCAAGGCCTCTAGGAAAAAATATAAGTTTTGTCTCCTCAGTATATCCTCAAAGATGATTTTTAACCACTCATAATTGAGGATGATAGAAGGTAGGTAAGTTTTTAATTTTGTTTTGTTTTTGTTGTTGATGGAATATGAATGAATTTCACACATGATTGAAACCTTTCCATTTGTGATCTGAGGAATATACAAGTGTTTCCTATTTTCATTGTACCAATTTACTAGGATGTAATTGCATAACAAAATTCACAGGCAACTGGAAAATTTTACAATGATATCATGGCAGGCACAGCATCCTGGAAGCACTTTTGTATATATGATTTTAATAGCCAGAAAACTTTTACTCTCAATTAAATGTACTTATAACTGGCAGTTGAAGAATTAACAAGACACCAGTCATTTGTACAGGTTTCTAAACACAATGACACTAATTAGAAATACTCTTGTTCCAGAGATAGCAAACAGGAGGACTTGTAAGATTCTGCATTAATGGAAACTGTAATAATGCATTTGATAGGTGCTGCATATAGAAAATGAATTAAGGGTCATTTTGCCATCATTTCATTTTTTATAAGAATAGTGCCTTTTGGCTAAATTTCATGTTAACAGTGGTTCTCATTTACTTTACTCTTGCAACTTCCGTTGCCCTAAAATAAAACTGAGATAAATTCATTGGACCCCCTACTTTGACATACAGATGTTAAGCCTAAAATTTCTGGGGAATTTAAATGGCTTTAAATAACTTGATTTCAACTATGTTATGATCACACTCTTATTGTTTAAAAAGATCAGTGTTAGATAACAGGTCACTGAAAGAATTAAAAGTCAAGATATTTAGGAGCGCCTGGGTGGCTCAGTTGGTTAAGCATCTGACTTCAGCTCAGGTCATGATCTCATTGTTCGTTGGTTTGAGCCCCGCATTGGCTCTGTGCTGACCACCAGATCAGAGCCTAGAGCCTGGAGCCTGTTTCCGATTCTGTGTCTCCCTCTCTTTCTGACCCTCCCCTGCTCACACTGTCTCTCTCTCTCTCAGAAATAAATAAAACATTTAAAAAAATTAGAAAAAGAATTGAAGGTATTTAACATGTATCTTTTCAACTAAATTGACCATTGTGGATCTCAACAGTGGCACATTAAGGTGCTTTTAAGCTTAAGAGGTAATATTTCTCTAAAATGGTTGTTAAAAAGAAAAATCAATGGCATCCGAAGTGTAAGCATATAACACAGTCCTCATGAAATACAAAATTGGATAGCTGTTTCCCTTCATATTACACCAACATTTAGTATATGAAGTATATGACTTTTCTGTTGTGAATTCTCTCACATTGTTTTTCTTTAGTGTTAAAACCCATTTGGGATTGATTTAGCTTCAGTTTGGTTTTACATATACATTATGTCCGGCATGTTGTCTGGTTTCTAAAGATTATGATGCCATAGTTTTCAAATTTAACATTCAAAATCTGATCCCAAACTACCAAATTTGAAGAGTTGAAGCCCTGATTGCAAAATATAAATGACTGAATTTGAGTTCTAGAATTTCACCTTAAGTACAACAAATCAAACATCAAAATTTGATACTCCTAACTATTTAAAAAACAGGCGTTGATTAAATAGCCATAGGATATCTAATCAACGAAATACCATGTAGCCATTAAGAGTTTCCTATAATAGAATAACATGAAATCATATAAAATGTTCATAAAAATATAGGATAACATGGAAAAACATTCACAATGGAGTCGGTTAAAATTTAAGATCCTAATTTCAAAAAGAAATAGTTGAAAATATGAGTAGATATATAGACAAGCAGACAGATAAATAGGTAGAACAAGGGAAGAAACAAAAGAAAAAGTTGAAATGGTAAATGGTAAGAGTAATACAATCCTTAATTTACTTCTTTGTGCTTTTTACATTTTTCCCTAAAATTCGTAATAAATTCTACTGGTATGTATTGAGAATAAAACAATGCTTTAGAAATTAAAGTGTTAGGAATTTTAATAGTCATCTCATGGTCACTTCCTTTATTTTGAAAGACCCTGAAATCTAGAGATGAGTGGCATACACTGCAGACAATATTGTGAGAAGGCAGCAGAAACCCGGCGTTTCTCCTTTCTCTGCCAATTGGTTATTTACTTGTGGGTCCTTATTAGGCATCTTGGGTTTAGATCCTTTATAAGCCAAGTGGTCTTAAAAGTATTTTATATGTAGGGTAAAATAATTTTTCAAATTCCCCGACCATTTGGGAACAAAGAGAAATGGTAAGAGACCTCCATCAGTAAAGACCGGCGTAAGTGCAGATTGATATATACACTGAACCACCTCACAATTAAGAGTTATAAGAATGGACTCAACAAAGGTCCATTTGTGTGACACTCTAAGGTTTGTATTAATATGTTTAAATCCCATTTTGTTTCTCAATTAAAGAGACAGGGCATTTTAAGTACTTTCCTGATTTTTGAAAGTCAAGTCTATCGTAGATTAATAATATATGATATATGGAAAGTGTCATTTATTGTTAATTGTGATGCAGAAATCAGTGAAGAAGGAGGCAGGAATTTTAATGAACACTTCTCCAACTCTTCTAACTGTTGTTGGATTGATAGCTGGGTAAGATAGAATAAAACAAATATTTTCATGTCAGGGTGAACTGGGTACAAACTTTACTTCATTTGTTTTATCTGTGACTTGGTCAGATTATTTAAATTCTCTGATTTGAACATTAGTCACTTTCTGTTAGTTACCATGTCCATGCTATATTGGGCAAGTTAATAAAAATTTCAGTGCCTTAGTTTCTATGTATGTAACACTGCCCTATCACTAGTATGTACCTCAAAGCTTACTGTGTGGTTTGAAGTGATAATAATAATACACATAAAATGCTTAGTATAGTGTCTAGTAAAAAAAAACAAAACACTCAAGTGTTATCTTTTATTATTTTACGGCACTGTTCAATATGGTAGTTTCTAGCAGTGTGGCTATTTATAGACGAAGAAAAATTTATATATAATTTATTTTAATTTGGTATATTAGACTTACAAAAGAACTGCAAAAAAAAAAAAACCAGATTAATCAGAGTTTCCTTGGATCCCTCATAATGTTTTCCTTAATATCAGCATCTCATATAACTATATGATTATCAAGAACAAGAAATTAACATTGGTACAGTATTATTAACTTAAGCACATATATTTTTCAAATTGCCATCCAGTTTTATAGTATTTTTTTAATATCTTTTTTTTTTAAATTCCAGAATTCTCCCCGACATCCTACCTTGTATTTAGTTGTCACACTTACTTGGTCTCATTTGGTATATTATAATTCCTGCTTCCCCTTACCTTTCATGACTTTGACACTTTTTAAGTTTACTGACCATTTATATACATTTATTTATTTATTTATTTATTATTTTTTTGAAGGTCCCTCAGTTGGGGTTGGTTTGATATTACCTCATGTTTGAAATGAGGTTATGCATTGTGTTTGTAAAAATAGAAGAGAAATGAGTTTGTGTCCTTTTCAATGCAGTATATTGGAGGTTCATGATACTGATATATGTCTTTTACTCATTTTACTTGCTTACCTTGAATACTTGGTTATGATAGGATCTGCAGGGTGTCTCTGCTATAAAGTTACTGTATTCTCTTTGTTGTTGTTAAGTATGTTGGGGGAGATACCTTGAGAAAATACATGTTTTTCATTAAATATTGTTTATCAATGTTATCTTCCTTGAGTGATTCTTGCCTGTAATAGTCATTATTGCTGTGTTTTGCTAATGATAAATGTATAGTTCTATTCTATTTCTACATTTTTAATTAGAATTCTATTGTGGGGAAGGATTGTTTATTCTCTAGTATGGATCCATGGGTATTTATTTTATTCTATGTATTAATATTGAATATAGCATCATTTCCTTTTGCTCCAATTACTCCAGCTCTGGCCATTAAAAGCTGCTTTAGCTTGGCTACTGATATTTATTGAATAAGCTTCCATCTTTTTTTGTTTATTTACTTTTTGGCACCAGAACCATATTCTAGGCTCATTATGAATATTTTCTACCACAACACTGGAATCAATCCTGTCTCTTAGGAGCTAGGGTTTCTTTTATTGGAGCATGGCTTTTCGAAAATAGAAAGGGCTGTTGGATATCTTCATCGTTATTAGTGATGTATGTATAGTGACCCATGCGTACATGTTTCTCTGAATCTGCTTATCTGTACTTAATATATAAAAACATGAGTTTATACTGATACCTTTGATTCCAATACAACAACACAGGGTTTGTTCTATCCTTTCCTCTTTACCTAAAGTTAGAAATATGGCTTTCATTTCCAACAGTCTATTTACAGATTTGCTCAAATCTAGCTTACATATAGAGTAGTTTCAGAATTGCTAACCCATATTCCTGTGGCAAACACTTTTACTAACCAGACAGCAACATTTATGTCAAGTTCTTTTGGCCCTTGGCTTTATAGCATGTGGTCATGATATTCCGTGTAATACAGTTTACTTATTAGTGTTTGTTTTCCATTAGGGTTCCTCATCCCCTCACATTCTGGTTGGTTTTAATTATTTATTTGGGATGTGTGTAAAGCATATGTGAAACATTACTATGGTTTTAAGAGTTATGCAAAACAGATGTGCCCAGAGAAGTGTGATTACTCATCATTCTTACTTCTTTACTCTTATTCCTGCCCTGATGGCCACCCTTCATCTGCCTTCCCACCTGTTCTGTAAATCAGCAATCTCTTTGACACAAACAAGAAGATACTTGTGTAGTTTTTAATATCCTTTTTTCTTTTCCACAAAGGACAGTATGCTACAGATGCTTGGGGGCTTTGCTTTTTTCACTTAACAATATTTTCTGAAAGTCTTTCAATATAGGTTGAAAGTGATCTTTCTTATATTTTTAATTGCTGTATAGTACTCCACCGTGCATAAGCCCCCCAGTTTATTGTACCACTCTTGTGTATGGGTATTTAGGCTGTTTCCATTGTTTTCAATTATAAAAAAACGGAACAGTTCAAGTGAATACCGTATATATATGTACTAACATATTATGGAGGAGGTACTTTCAGGATAGAGTCCTGGGAGGGGGATTGCTGGGTAAATGCATGTGTAATTTTGTTAGGTATTGTTAAACTTCCATTCAGAAGGGATATACAAATTTTATTCACAGTGCCACCAACAGAATATGTTGTCATGTATAATTTACCAAAGAAATGGCATTTCATTGTGGCATCAGTTTATCGTTATTTAATCATGAGTGACTTTGATATTTTTATGGGATTTTTCATATGTTGAGAGCCATTTTTGTAGCTTTTCATGTGAATTATCTACTTATGTATTTTACCATTTTTATTTCGTATTTTATCCACTAGTTTTTAATAGAGCTTTATATATACATAAAATTAATATTTAATATGATAAATATCATAGTGCAGGGGGTCAGGGTGATAACCCACCATATAGTAAAAAAATCTGTATATATTTTTGGCTCTTCAAAAACTTAATAGCCTACCATTGACCAGAAGCCTTACTGATAACACAGTCAATGAATACATGTTTTATATGTTATGCATATTATATACTGAATTTTCTTAATAAAATAAACTATAGAAAAGAAAATGTTATTAACAAAATCACGACAGAAAATATTTGTACAGTACTATAATATAAAAAATTTATGTGTAGGTGGACCTACACATTTCAAACCTGTGCTGTTCAAGGGTCAACTGTATATATCTCTAGTCCTTTCTCTGTGGTATACGTTGCAGATATTTTCTCCAGGCTTGTTAGTTTTTTTTTAATTTTTTAAATATTTATTATTGAGAGAGAGACAAAGCCTGAGAGAGGGAGAGGCAGAGTCCAGGCTCTGTTGACCTGTCAGCACAGAGCCCAACACAGGGCTCAAACTCACAAACCATGAAATCATGACCTGAGGCCCAAAGTTATACACTCAACTGACTGAGCCACCCAGGCACCCTAGCTTATTAGTTTTTTTATTTTGTCTATAATGGATTCTTTCTGCAGAAATGAAAAAATATATATATATGAAGTCAAATTTTATTAACTTTTTCCTTTTATTGTCTGTGAATTTCAGGAATAGACAGCCTTTCCCTATACCAAAGTTTAAGGGAAATCTATTTTCATTTTCAAGTACTTGTTTGGTTTCATTCATTAGACATCTTTTTTTTTTTTTGTTTTGTTTTGTTTTTTGGGGGGTTTTCTTTGGTTTGGTGATTATTCTCACATACAGTGTGAGATGTGGATCTAAGTTTATTTTTTTTCAAATGGTTTTGCAGCTGTTTCAGTACTTGTTATTAATAAGTGCGTTTCTGTCTCAGTGATTTGAGATGCCACTATTGTCATATATGAAATTCCCATACATATTTAGGTTTAATTCTGGACATTTTATTCTGTTGGTCGATTTGTTTCTTCATACACTGGTACCACACTTGTTTGTTTCTTTGTTATTGAAGTATAGTTGACATGCAATGTTATATTAGTTTCAGGTGTAGGTACCACACTGTTTTCTTTCTTTCTTTCTTTCCTTCTTTCTTTCTTTCTTTCTTTCTTTCTTTCTTTCTTTCTTTCTTTCTTTCGAGTTAAAGAATGCTTATTTAATTTGAGAGACAGAGGGGAGGGCAAAGAAAGAGAGAAAGAGAATCAATCCCAAGAAGACTGTGCAGAGCTCAGTGCTAGCCTTGAATTCACAAACCATGAGATCGTGACCTGAGCTGAAATCAAGAGTTGGATGGTTAACAGACTGAGGCACCCAGGTGACTCTTTTATATAGAGAAACTTTGTAGTATCTTTTAGTGTCTACTAAGGCTAGTAATTCCATTTATTTCTTTTACAGAGTTTTCCTGGGTACTTTTGCATATTTTCTTCCACCTGAACTTAAATATCATTTCATCTAACTTTATCATTTGTTTGGTACAATTAGATTTGCATTGAGTTTATAAATCAGTTTGTGGAGAACTTGACATTCTTGCAGCATTGTGTCATTTTATTCGAGAACAGAGTGTGTCTTTACATTTGTTCAGGTCTTTCTTAGTGTCTTTCAGGAGTGCTAAAATTTTGCTCATACTGATTTTTAAATTAAATTTATTGCAAAAGATTTAGTATTAATGTTACTATTGTCAGTGGTATTTCTCTATTAAGCTCTCTTATATTTCATTGTTAGAGAATATATAGGGAAAAAAAAAGAGAACATATAGAGCTTCTAGGATTTTCCAGGTATAATACTTTAACAACAGCATATAGAGATAGTTTTACTTCTTCGTTATGTTTTATGCCTTATTGATTTCTCTCCTCTAATTGAGCTGTTGAACACTGTGGAATAATGTGAAGTAGTAGTGCGATAATCAGTGTTCTTACCTTGTTCCTAATCTTACTAGAAGTGTCTTTATTTCCTCATCAAATAAGATACTAACTTTAAGACTACATACATACATTTTTATCAGGTTCAGAAAGAAGCCCTTAATTCAAATTCCTTTGAGTGCTTTTATCATAAATTACTGTTTTTTTTTGTCAAAGACTTTCTTAGTGTCTACAGAACTAATTTTTTGTAGTTCTATATATAGTTGGCCATATACACATTTTCTACAAATTTGCCTAAGTATTTTAGTAGAGTCTGTCATATTTATATTAATTTGTTTAAACTCTGTACTAATTTATGTGCCACAACAATGCCTTTGTTGGTAAGTACAATTCTTACCATTCCCTTAAATATATTATTTTTTAAACTAAGTTTTAAAATTTTAATTTCAGTATAGTTAACATAGACTGTTATATTGGTTTCAGGTGTACAATACAGTGATTCAACACTTCTGTACATTACTCAGTGCTCATAATGGTAAGTGTACTCTATTCTTAACTACTTATTAAATGATCCTCAGTTCAAGATGATTGATTGCTAAATAAAAAGTAGGTGACTACCAATTAACTGGATAGAATGAACTACCCATGTCAAGTGGTTGCTGAGACTCAGAGCCATGGAGTCTATATTACATTTGAAGTAAACAGAAGTCATACGGTATCATAGATCGTAAAGGAAAGTTGCTATTGTTTTTAAGGCTTAGTACCATCCATCCGAGGTTTGGATAATTCACCGTTTTAAGAGTCTGAGTAGAAGGTAGAGATTCTTTCTTTGTTTAGAAGGTGAAAACAGTGTGCATTAACGTTTTCATCCTCTCTTGCCACTAGATCATGGCCAATCAATGAGATGCTTCCAACCAAGTCTTATAATTGGAAGGTAATAATGCAAAAACGAAAATCAACCAATCAGTCGAGACTGGCTGAGGATCTACTGCAAGGGGGTCATAAATATGTGAGTGTCAGGGGCAACAGAGTAAGTGGCTTACAACTGAGAGCTCCCACAAATACAACCACACTCCCTTGACACAACTCGTGGATGTGTAGTATATTTGCTAGTTAAGAAATATTTGTTTAGCCTTTTATATGTGACTTTTCCCTTTATGTCTTAATTTTAACTCCCTTCTGAATCATTATCACCAGAAACTCTTTGTGTCTCTTCAGTAGGGGAGAGGAGAAAACACAGTACTTGGTGGAGCCTTGTGGTGTTAAATTAGATAAAGATTTGAAATGGAAAGCCTAACTCTGCTACTTAGTAGCTCAATGACTTTTAGTAAATCAGTGAACCATTATTTTCCATAGTGAATCTGTAAGTTGGGGACAATATTCCTAATTTTATGGAATTGTTATAAGAATTAAATGAGGTAATGTTAGCAAAGACCATACTACAGTATTCATGCTATTCATAGTCGGTATTCGGTATAGTGTGTAGTAATCATTATTAGTAATTATATAGTCTTAATATTGCCTGTGATCTTAACAAGTATTATTTGTATTTGCTGTGCAAGTTACCAATCTTGGCCATCAAATTTCAGCTAGACTTTTAGGTTTTTTTGCTTTTATTTTATCAAAATTATGCCTGTTTACTTAGTTATTCCTTTTAAAATGAGATGCACCAAGCCAATAACATCTAGTGATTGAAATGGTGAGTGAATCTGGATCTTTAAAAACAGTCAGAGTGTGTTAGGATAGTACTAAGTCACGTGCTAAGAGTTTTTTGGTAAGTAAACAAATAACATGTTACTGCTGTTCATTAAAGCAGAACTTTATGTTGTTCCTGAGATGGAAATCTATAGACAACTAATAAGAGGGAACAAGTGAGTGTGAAGAAAAACCAGCTGCCCCAAACTAAGCATCTCAAGAATCAACAGATCATGTTAAGGCACAAAAAGGTGAACCCAGCCCAGTGGAATATAGGGCAGATTTCTCAAATTTCGTTTCTTGAAACATTAGTACCACTCAAAGTATCAGTAGTATTTTATGAACAAAAAAGGATTTATTATCATCAATTGTATGTCATAATCCCTACTTACCAGGATTACTTCTTGAATATTTACTGTGCAAAATATTAGAGATTCTGAAAAGGCACAGAGTAAAGAAGCTGGACTCATTTTTCTGAAACCTTCATTTTTCCCAACCTATGGCAACATCGTTTCTTTACATTAGTTTGGGGTTTTTTTGTAAACAATTTGTGATGATCCAAGATAATATAGCTGATATGATTCAGTAATGACAAACAAAACTGAAAAAGTAAGTCTGACCAATTGTGAAGACTCCTAGAAAATAGTCTAAATATTTGAAGCTTTACCCTCTAGGTTCTGAAGAGCTATTGAAGATTTCTGAGGTAGAACAAAAGGAATTGGTCAGTTAGAAAGATTAATTTACAATGGTATATATTTTTTATTTAAAAGGGGACAGAGATGGAGGCAAGGGATCCGTTAATTAAGCTGTTGTAATACCTCAATTTTTAGAAAATAATTAAGAATTAGAATGAAGGCACTGAATGTAGAATGGAAGACATCAGTAGAAGAGATTAAGTCACAGGATATGGTGACTAATGGATGTGGATGGGAAAGGAGAAAGCATGTTGAAAGTAGTTTAAACTACCAGAAGGGTCCAAACTTGAGGAATGGATAAAATGTATCAAGTAATTCTTGAACTAATCAAATCAAGAGGACGGCTATTTGTGGAGGAATGTTACAACTATGGTAGGAACTTAAAAATCGTAGGATTTATTTTGATGTCTCCACTTAAGTTTTCTGGAGTCAGTATTTGTCAAGGACTGAAACATTTCTCTATCTTGCATTTTCTAATCTAGTAGAGACTTAAAAGATGATAAATACTTCTTGTTTTACATGGATTGTGTCATCTTTTTTCCTACTTGTTAGGTAGAAGCATGTCTTCCTATGTGTCTGGTCTATTGATGATTGGCATGGAAGAAGGATTCAATAACAAGCTCATCAATGAATACTTTTGTGTTTCGGGGGAGAACATGACATACTGTGAGGATACAATATAAAGAAAGAAATTAGGGTTCTTCCAAGGACAAACATTCCTGAATGATGGGTGAAAACAACCTAGGGAAGAACAGGTTTTTTCACCCATACGGAATATCCCTGTTCACTCAGTGTCTTATATTATGGAATGTTATGAAGCTTGAACAGAATTGTGCAAGGGAAGATGGGAATATTAAAATCTTTGTTCTAAATAATCTTTGATTTAGACATTCATATCTCATGCTGAACTGAACTTAATTCTATCAATAATCTCTTCTAGGAGTCTAAACTTATTTTTGTCTTATTAAAAAGCTATCCCACAGAGGGGAAGGGCAAGATGGCGGAGAAGTAGGGAGCTCCGTACCTGCACTCGCGCCCATGCATCACACGGAAAAGATCTGAAGCCATAGGAAAACGTACCAAACCCAAGAGTATGGGAGAAAAAGGACACAGATTCCACTGAGAAAGACTTCTAACGTGAGTGCGAACTGGGGAAGTAAAAATCGGGCCTGGATTGGAGACAGTAAAGACGGGCCCCCCTCTGTGGGGAGTGAGAGGGGAAAAAGAGAGTCCGAAACAGAAAAACCTCCCCTCGGGGGAAAAACCTCCTCTCCGGGTGTAGAAAATCTTTGCACACAAAATACCTGCGCTTCAGGCTCCCCCAAGCTCCAAGTCGCCCAGGAGGGGCTGCGCTCGCAATTTGCTTCTTTGTGCTGGCTCCTGGCTGGCGGGGAGAGGTTGCATGCCTGCAGCCAGTGCCCTCCTGGGGGCTTGGACCCCTAAAGGAGGGGCGCAGAGGCACCGGCGTCCTGCTTCTAGCTGGCTGGAACTCTAGAGGGAAGGCAAAGCACTGAAGGCTGGCAGATGTGACCGCGAGTTCGTGTTTTGGGTGACGAGACACAAAGGGAACTTGATTTCCTCACTACAGCTGGATCAGCGCGCCCTCAGAAAAACCCCCCGCCCCACCCAAGCTCCTCAGCCCCCACCCAGAGGAGAAGGGAGCAGCGGCTTCTGGATCCACCCCCAGAGCTAGCCTGAAAGATTGGAATTGCCCTGAGGGGGTAGCCAGAGGATCACCTGAGGCAATTTCAGCAGGGTGCTTGGCCTGGGATTTGGAGGCTGGGACTGGCCTGGGTTGAAAAGCTCAACAAACTTTGGCTGAGCCCGTGGCCCAGGAAGTTTACACGCCTATAAAAGCGAGGTGGAGCACCACCACTCTCCTCCCTACAGCCTCCAGGCAGAACTCCCTCCTGACTCATTGGATCACACCATGCCCATCCCTGCTTGAGAGCTGCCCTCCGCCCTTTTCCCCTTTTTTTTTGTTTTTGTTTTTTTTTGTTTGTTTGTTTGTTTGTTTGTTTTTTCCCCCTGCAGAACACTGACCTGATTACCTCTGGTCACCGGCATGCTTAAACAATCAAATTTAGTCCATTCTGTAGATATAAACTCTACACCTCCCAACCTTTTCATCTCTTTCTCTCAAAAGTAATTAGACTATATAGTTTCTCTGGATAATACCAGCTTCCTTCTCTCACCTAACCAACCATACTCCACCTTTTAACTCTTTGAAAAAAGCTTCTTATCTGTTCTGCCTGTTCATTCTATTTCCAATCTTGCTTCATCTCCCCCCCAACCCCG
This sequence comes from Hyaena hyaena, assembly GCF_003009895.1. Lineage (NCBI taxonomy): Eukaryota > Metazoa > Chordata > Mammalia > Carnivora > Hyaenidae > Hyaena > Hyaena hyaena. Next base: position 756,210 of record NW_024081317.1, read on the forward strand.
CCCCTGCCCTGTCTTCTCTGTCTCTATGCTCCTCAACCAACACTGCATACATCTGGCTATTTAATTATAGCTGGGAAATCCGGTTATATGCTATAAACCGTTCTTTGTCCATTGGTATTCTTCTTTTTTCCTTTTCTTTTCTTCCTTTTGACCTTTTTATGTATTCTTTGATTTTCTATTATTCGCCCTCCCTCCTCCATCTTTTCCCTCAACTTTTTTGCTGTCCCTCTCGGTTTGCATTTTAGTCGGATTTGTCTGTGCGTTTGTGTGTCCCTGCTCCCTGTGTGTTTGTCAGTCTGTTTTCCTCTCCAGGGCTACCTCAAGAAACAAGCCAAAGTACACATGGTGGAGAAACCCAGATATCACTACGAGTAGGAAAACAAAATAACCAAGGTCTCAATGAGTGACAAAGAGATACCATTCAAAAAACACTCTCTGAAAGGACAGGCCCTGGACAGTCAAAGAGTCTTCCTGGATAGAGCAACACACACAGGTGCAGAGATCATAACAGGTCTTAAAAACTAACAAGAGCCAGAAAACTAAATAAAATGATGAAACGAAAAAGCTCTCTGCCAAAGAAACTCCCAGAAGAATTGACAGATATAAGCAGCATAAATGAACAAGGTTTTAGATTAATAATCATAAAATTAATAGCTGGGCTTGAAAAAAAACATAAGGGACATCAAAGAAACTATGGCTACAGACAAAACGGAGAATACAAATAGGCATGAAGAATTTTAAAAAGCGATAAATGAGATACATAATAAATTAAAGGCCTTCAACGCACAGATTGAAGGGGCAGAAAGGAGAATAAGTGATTTAGAAGACACCATTATAGAAAAACAAGAAGCTGACAAAAAAAGAGACAAACTGATCCAGGAACAGGAAAGAAGAGTTCGAGAGCTCAGCGACACGGTCAAACGCAACAATATCCGTATCATAGGAATCCCAGAAGAGGAAGAGAGAGGGAAAAGTGCTGAAGGAGTCCTGGAACCAATTATAGCAGAGAACTTCCCCGACCTGGAAAAGAAGTAAATTTTGAAATACAAGAAGCTTAGAGGACCCCCCTCAGATGTAATCTGAATCGACCTTCTGCAAGGCATATCATAGTAAAAATGGCAAAATACAAGGAAAAAGAGAAAATTTTGAAAGCAGCTAAGGAGAAAAGGGCCCTAACATACAAAGGGAAACCTATCAGAGTGGTGACGGACCTATCTACTGAAACGTGGCAGGCCAGAAAAGAATGGCAGGAGATCTTCAATGTGATGAACAGAAAAAATATGCAGCCAAGAATCCTCTACCCAGCAAGCCTGTCATTCAAAATAGAAGGAGAAATAAAAATCTTTCCAATTAAGCAGAAATTGAAAGAATTTGTCACCACTAAGCCAGCCCTACAAGAAATCCTGAGGGGGAGCTCTGAAGGAAATGTTGCAAGGAAAAACGATACCAGAGACACCACCACAAACATGAACTCCACAAAGGACACAAAGATTCTAAACCCACATATCTCAATAATAACACTGAATGTAAATGGGCTGAATGCTCCAATCAAAAGACATAAGGTAAAAGAATGGATAAAAAAACAAAATCCATCTATATGCTGTCTACAAGAAACTCATTTTAGACTGGAAGATACCTTCAGATTAAAAGTAAGGGGATGGAGAAATATATATCATGCTACTGGAAATCAAAAGAAAGCCAGAGTAGCTATACTTATATCAGACAAACTGGACTTTAAATTAAAGACAATAACAAGAGATGAAGAAGGGCATTACATAATAATTACAGGGACTATCCATCAGGAAGAACTAACAATCATAAATGTCTATGCACCGAGTATGGGAGCACCTAAATATATAAAACAATCACAAAGAGAAACAGGCTCATAGATAAGAATGTGCTAATAGCAGGGGACTTCAATACTCCATTTACAGCAATGGATAGGTCAACCAGACAGATAATCACTAAAGAAATAATGGACTTGAAAGACACTTTGGACCAGATGGATCTGACAGATATATTTAGAACTCTACATCCTGAAGCAAGGGAAATTACTTTCTTCTCAAGTGCGCATGGCACATTCTCCAAGATAGATCACATACTGGGACATAAAGCAGCCCTCAAAAAATATAAAAGAATCGAGATCATACCATGCGCACTCTCAGATCATAATGCTTTGAAACTTGAAATCAATCACAGGTAGAAGCCTGGAAAACCCCCAAAAACATGGAGGTTAAAGACCACCCTACTAAAGAATGAATGGGTCAATCAGGCAATTAGGGATGAAATTAAAAAATATATGGAAACAAACGAAAATGAAAACACAACAATCCAAAATCTATGGGATTCGGCAAAGGCAGTCCTAAGAGGCAATTACATTGCACTCCAGGCCTATTTCAAGAAACTAGAAAAAGCGCAAGTCCAAAATCTAACAGCTCACCTAAAGGAACTAGAGGCAGAGCAACAAGAACGCCCTAAACCCAGTAGAAGAAGAGAAATAGGAAAAATCAGAGCAGAAATAAACAACATAGAGACCAAAGAAACAATTGAACAGATCAATGAAACCAAGAGTTGGTTTTTTGAAAAATAAACAAAATTGACAAACCACTAGTCAGGCTTCTCAAAAATAAAAGAGAGAGCACCCAAAAGGACATAATCATGAATGAAAATGGACTTATTACAACCAACCCCTCAGAAATACAGGCAATTATCAGGGAATACTATGAAAAATTATATGTGAACAAATTGGACAACTTAGAAGAAATGGACAAATTCCTAAACGCACACCCACAACCAAAATTCACACAAGAAGAAGTAGGAAATCTGAACGGACCCATAACTAGTGAGGAAATCGAATCAATGATCAAAAATCTCCCAACAAATAAGAGCCCAGGACGAGATGGCTTCCCCGGGGAATTCTACCTGACGTTTAAAACAGAATTAATACCAATTCTTCTCAACCTATTCCAAGAAATAGAAAACGAAGGAAAACTCCCAGACTCATTTTATGAAGCCAGCATCACTCTGATTCCCAAGCCAGACAGAGACCCAGCAAAAAAAGAGAACTACAGGCCAATATCCTTGATGAATACGGATGCAAAAATTCTCAACAAGATACTTGCAAATCGAATTCAACAGCACATAAAAAGAATTATGCACCAAGATCAAGTGGGGTTAATTCCGGGGTTACAGGGCTGGTTCAACATTTGCAAATCAATCAATGTGATACATCACATCAACAAAAGAAAAGATAAAAACCATATGATCCTGTCGATAGATGCGGAAAAAGCATTTGACAAAATACAGCATCCCTTCTTAATAAAGACTCTAGAAAAAGTTGGGATAGAAGGAACTTACTTAAACATCATCAAAGCCATCTATGAGAAGCCTTCAGCTAACATCATCCTCAATGGGGAAACACTGAGAGCTTTCCCCCTGAGATCAGAAACACGACAGGGATGTCCACTCTCACCACTGCTGTTTAACATAGTGCTGGAAGTCCTAGCATCAGCCAGCTGACAACAAAAGGAAATCAAAGGCATCAGAATTGGCAAAGAGGAAGTCAAACTTTCACTTTTTGCAGACGACATGATACTCTACATAGAAAACCCAACAGACTCCACCAGAAACCTACTGGAACTGATCTAAGAATTCAGCAAAGTTGCAGGGTACAAAATCAACGTACAGAAATCGGTTGCATTTTTATACACCAACAATGAAGCAACAGAAAGAGAAATCAAGAAGCTGATCCCATTCACAATTGCACAAAAACCTAGGAATAAACCTAATCAACGATACAAAAGATCTGTATTATGAAAACTACAGAAAACTTATGAAGGAAATTGAAGAAGACACAAAAAAATGGAAAAACATCCCATGCTCATGGATAGGAAGAATAAATATAGTTAAAATGGCATTACTACCCAAAGCAATCTACACATTCAATGCAATTCCAATCAAAATTGCACCAGCATACTTCTCAAA